>NW_015546078.1:363344-372017 GCF_001515605.1 Sinocyclocheilus anshuiensis
ATAGATAGATAGATAGATAGATAGATAGATAGATAGATAGATAGATAGATAGATAGATAGATAGATAGATAGATACTCCAGTCGTCAATCGTCAGTGTCTTTAGTGTTTCTTATTTTTATCAATGTTGCTTAATATTTATGTGAAAACCATGACATATTTATGCATGTGTATTTTATTCACATCTTAGTTTTATTATCTGTGTGTTGTTGTTGTCTCCGTGTACTGGAAGCTTGTGACACTATAACAAATTCCTTGTATGTGCAAACATACTTGGCAATAAAGCTCTTTGATTCTGATTCTGATTTTTTCAGGATTCTTTGAATAGAAAGTTCAAAAGAACATAACTTATTTATATATTTATTTATGTTCGCAACCTCAGAAATCTATTTTCTATCACTCTTGATCAATTTATTGCATCCTTGATGAATAAAAGTATTAATTTCTCTCAAAAGTGTGTTATTGTGTTCCACAATGTGTCAGACTGCAATTCACAAAAGCACAACGTTTACAATCTCACTGTTGCCACAAGCAGCGCTACTGTGTACAATAACATAAACTAATCTTTTTCTATGACTGCTTTTCTTTTTAGGTCAGCTACTGTCATGTCAGAGCAACAGATTCACAAGAATCTTGCTGGACAAGTTTGCTAAACTTTCAACACGTTGTTTGTAGCAAGCAACTTCAATAATAACTCTTCCAGGTATAGATATTCAACGATAACTCAATCGCCACCTTGATCACTGAGGTATGTTTCAATCAAAGTTATGCAAAAATGGGTTGGCCATGCATTCTCATATGCTTCTGGCCTTAATCTATACTCCTAAGAAAAGAGGACAAGCGAAATCAGATATTCGTCTCTCACCGCTTTGGCTAAATTGATGGAGAACAATACTGATACAGTCTCCGCTCTGAACCACTTGATCAAGTGCCTTGCGGTGCACTTTCCCTCCGAGCGAAAGCACTCCGTCTCACTCCTGTACTGAGTTAATGTAATGTATTCTAGCCGGAGAGTAGCTTTAATTTAATTTATTCAGAGTGATCCTGGCAGATGAGGGTTAGCTGGTGTTTTACAGCGAAGAGAAAGGGGTGGGAGAAGAATGAGAACGCACCGCGCTGAGGGTTTTGAAGGTGCAAAAGATTTCAGCTGATGTCACCGAAGACGACTAGGCTTAAAAGTCATATAAAGAAGCGCAAAGAAATAAAAGTGTTTGGTTACTTTAGCCCGTACCCTTGTGAAATAATTCTTTCTCTCTCTCTCTGTCGGTCTGTCTGCCTTTTTCTCTCTCCTTGGCTAAGAGTGGGCCTTTAAAATATTAATCTTATAAATATTTCACTCATATCTAATAAGAGCTTCTCTTTTCATTAACGAGGTGACTGGGGGGAGCCATTGATCAAGTTTTCTGTTTCATGGCATGAATATTCTCTCTCAGTCTCCTCTTCTCGCCCTTTCTCACTCCCTTTTTCCCTCCGCCTGAACGCATGACGTTTAGTTAGTGTAACGATGGTAGCAACCTCTCAGCACGCTGAGTCTAATTCAACTTCTGCCCAATTACAGCAAGTGTGTTCCTCTAAGAGCGCACTCACTGCTTTTATTCTCCTAAAAGCGTCAAGTTTAAGTTCAGTCGCACAAGCACTTGAGTTAAAAAGGAAAAAACACTGAATGAGATGGGAGAAGAAAAAAAAACAACTTTCTGGCTAAATGTCACTTTCTGCTCCAGTCTACTATCTCTGAGGCTTTATGTTTCAGGTCAAATCAAGTCAAGTTGAATTTATTTGTATAGTAGGCTACTATTCACAATATGCATAGTGGTTTTACAGAAATTCATACTGTTATATCAGTAATATCTTAGTGCTTTAACATAGAGGAAGTTTTAGGGCTGGGTGATATATAAACATTGATATAAGTGATCCTCTGAATTTTTGATCTAGCTACAGTATACTGTATTTACAGTGTTGTCTAGCACATATGTGACCCTGGACCACAAAACCAGTCTTAAGGGTCAATTTTTCGAAATTGAGATTTATGCATCATCTGAAAGCTTAATAAATAAGCTTTGCATTGATGTATGGATAGGACAATATTTGGCCGAGATACAACTATTTGAAAATCTGGAATCTGAGGGTGCAAAAAAAATCTAAATATTGAGAAAATCGCCTTTAAAGTTGTCCAAATGAAGTTCTTAGTAATGCATATTACTAATCAAAAAAGACGTTTTGATATATTTACAGTAAGACATTTACAAAATATCTTTATGGAACATGATCTTTACTTAATGTCCTAATGATTTTTGGCATAAAAGAAAAATTAATAATTTTGACCCATACATTGTATTTTTGGCTATTTTGCTACAAATATACCCCAGCGACTTAAGACTGATGTTGTGCTCCAGGGTCACATATATCAGTGCCACAGTAAAAATACATAAATAAATAAAAACAAATAAATAAAGGCAGAAAATGTATTCACTCTCAGGCCATCCAAGATGTAGATGAGTTTGTCTCTTCATCAGAGCAGATTTAGAGATTTTTTTTTTGCATTACATCACTCAGCAATGGATGCTCTGCAGTGAATGGGTGCCGTCAGAATGAGAGTCCAAACAGCTGATAAAAACATCACAATAATCCACAAGCAATCTATACCACTCCAGTCCATCAGTTAACATCTTGTGCAGTGAAAAGCTGTGCATTTGTAACAAACAAATCCATCAAGACGTTTTTAATACTAATACTAATATTTCATACTAAGTCTACTACAAATGCATTTACATATTTATATACTTTAAAAATACCCTGCAATTGTACTTTTGGTATACTAACCTGGTATACGTAAAGTCTGCTAAATTTGTGCTTAATGCACTTTGTGCGGACATAGTGCTGAAGTTCAACTAAAGATATACTGAAATATATTTGATTGTGCTAAAGTGGAACTATTGCAAGTGGACACTTTAATTATCTTGCATTTAAAGACCGATATTATTCAAAAATAATACAATCCTCATCAATAGTGACATTAAAACACATTTTAGGTTTAACAATAATCCACAAGCAATCTATACCACTCCAGTCCATCAGTTAACATCTTGTGCAGTGAAAAGCTGTGCATTTGTAACAAACAAATCCATCAAGACGTTTTTAATACTAATACTAATATTTCATACTAAGTCTACTACAAATGCATTTACATATTTATATACTTTAAAAATACCCTGCAATTGTACTTTTGGTATACTAACCTGGTATACGTAAAGTCTGCTAAATTTGTGCTTAATGCACTTTGTGCGGACATAGTGCTGAAGTTCAACTAAAGATATACTGAAATATATTTGATTGTGCTAAAGTGGAACTATTCCAAGTATACTTCAATATCTGCATTGTGCTCAAGCAGTACTTCTAATACAATTTTTATATCAGTAAGTCTCAAGTGATGTGTCAGTACATCTGTTAATGGTTTTGAACTATTCTCAGTATAACATAAATGTTTTTTAAACATATTTCTTTTTACTAGGGGCTCACTGTGGTTGAAAATCATGGTAAAGTTTTGGTTGAAAATACCTCTAAGCAATTTAAACAGGGAGCAGCTAGAAAGTTTACGCATGCATTGGTGGCACACGATGTTCCTTAGCCATCGAGTGAATGATTCTGAATATGCGCTGGTTTGTGTCCTCCCTGTGTGTACGTACACTCCAATAGCTTAACAGGTCTGTTTGGGCTTTTCCAGTCAGAGCCGGAGACAAACTCTTCCCAGACTGATGCACTAATGCCCATGTCTCCTGTTTGTTCTCCCCTGGGGATGGATGGGGGTTCGGATGAAGACATGGATGACAGGAGAGCCAAGGTGCACTTCTGATGTATAAGCCTGCTGCTCATACATTGAGCTCTTATTGAATCTGACATTGTAAGATCAATACCTCCCTCCACGTGAATAGCATTCGCACACACATAGTCACGCTGTTTGTTCTGTCTCGCATCCTGGAAGGGCTCATAAAGTGCCAGGCTAGGCACTTTTATTAGGACGTTAATTAGCCGACTCTCCGGTGAGTCCTGTGATGGAGAGAGTAACTCCGTCAGCACTTACGGTATGCTAGGTGGTTTCTCTCAGGTCCTGTAGGTCAGGCTGAACAGGGGGATCTGTATCATCCAGCTCTTAGGTTTTAATTGCCACCGATTGGATTAACGTGCCATACTTCGGCTCGGTGAGACAAGCTGTGATCCATGTTAATGGGGTGGAGGAGATTGGATTAAGAAAGTTCACGCCGCTAGATCTCATGATACGGCTCTGAGTGTGCTGTTTGAATTCGCTTGAATTGCTACTGATATGATTAGCAGGACAAATCTTCTATACTGAATGTTGTTGTATTATTTGATAGACTTAAATATCTTTATTGTGTAATGCAAATGCATTCAACCAAAATAAATTTGCTATCATTACTCACCCACACGACGCATTTTGAAAATCTTTTGTTGGCCCTTTGCTATACAGTTACAATAAAAGGATACTGAAGCTTTTTAGCAAAAAAGGACACAAAAGTTTGATAAAGTAGACTAGCTCACATGACTCATGCAGTGGGTTGCTGTGAGACTGGCTTTGTGAAAAGTTCAACTGATTTATTCAAAAGTTCTGACCCCAATAATAATTATTTGTTCATTAATTGAATTGAACTCTCATGACTGAGTAATTTTTTTCCCCCAGATATTTATTATTAATGTTTTTTTTTTTATTATTTATTATGTTTGGTATTTAGGCTATTAAAATTATTTTTGAATGTCAGCATGTTTCTCATACAGTGTCTTGAAGTGTCTTCTCACACAGTGTCTTAAAATACTGTGAAAATCGCCTTTAAAGTTGTCCAAATTAAGTTCTTAGCAATGCATATTACTTACCAAAAATTAAGTTTTAATATATTTAGAGTAGGAGCACAAACACACACTGACCAGCCACTTTGTTAGGCACACCCGTTCAACTGCTCGTTAAGGCAATCAGCCAATCGCATGGCAGAAACTCAGTGCATGGTTGTTGGTGCCAGACGGGCTGGTCTGAGAATTTCAGAAACTGCTGATCTACTGGGATTTTCACGCACAATCATCTCTAAGCCAAAAATTAAGTTTTAATATATTTAGAGTAGGAAATTTACAAAATAGCTTCATGGAACATGATCTTTACTTAATATCCTAATGATTTTTGGCAAATTGATAAAAATCAATAATTTTGACCCATACAATGCATTGTTGGCTATTGCTAGAAATATACCCCAGCTACTTATGACTGGTTTTGTGCTCCATGGTCACAGCACAAACACACACTGACCAGCCACTTTGTTAGGCACACCCGTTCAACTGCTCGTTAAGGCAATCAGCCAATCGCATGGCAGAAACTCAGTGCATGGTTGTTGGTGCCAGACGGGCTGGTCTGAGAATTTCAGAAACTGCTGATCTACTGGGATTTTCACGCACAATCATCTCTAAGGTTTATAAAGAATGGTCCAAAAAGATAAACTATCCAGTGAGCGGCAGTTCTGTGGGCGAAAATGCCTTGTTGATGCCAAGCTAGTTCAAACTAATAGAAAGGCAACAGTATCTTAAATAACCACTTGTTACAACCGATGTATACAGAAGAGCATCTCTAAATGCACAACACATTGAATCTGATAGGCTACAGCAGTAGAAGACCACACCGGGTGCCACTCCTCTCAGCTACGAACAGGAAACTGTGCCGTGTCACAAAACTCAAATCATCTCAAATTTGTTTCCTGAACCTGACAATGAGTTCACTATCCTCCAATGGCCTCCACAGTCACCAGATCTCAATCTAATAGAGCACCTTTAGGATGTGGATTTTTTTTTTAATGCAAATTGTACACAACAAGACAGGGAACATCCAACAACATAAGGCACATCCACTATAAATAATCAACATAAATAATAATTATTACACAACAATAACAGCAACAATGGAGGGTGGAGAAAAAACAACAACAATGAGCAGGAATCAATAGAAGTACAAAAAGACATAAAATAAAATAAATTAAAGTAATACATAGTTTGAGATAGAGGCAAAAGTCCGTTTTGCCCTCTAGTTCTTCCTGTGTTTCCTTATATGGTCTTTTTCCTGTTCTTGTTTAGTTTGATTGCCTTATGATTCCTTGCACCTGAGTTCCTTATTATCCTGTGTATATTAGTTCCTGTCTGTTCCTTAGTTCTTTGTCGGGTCTACTCGTTGTGTACGTGTGTGTGCATTGCGCCTATTGTGTGGATTTCCCCTGTGTTCTATGGATTAAAGACTATTGATTGTACTCCACGTTTCCCTCGTGCTCCTTCCAACTGCGTACCGTGACACAAAGAGTTTCAGACTTTCTATTTAGTTTTTTAAAGTACTTAAAGCTCTGAAACATTTTATGCCATGAAGAATCAAGGCCGTTCTGAAGGCAAAAGGGGGTCCTACCTGGTTCTAGCAAGGTGTACCTAATAAAGTGGCTGGCGAATGCATATATACATACAATAGTATTATTGTGAAATATTATTACACTTTAAAATAGCTGTTTTCTATTTTAGTATATTTTAAAATGTAATTTATTCCTGTGATGCAAAGCCGAATTTTCAGCATCATTACTCCAGTCTTCAGTGTCACATGATCCTTCAGAAATCATTCTAATATGCTGATTTCTAAAACAAGCATGCCTGCTTCCCATCTATATCCTCATGAGCAGGATGTCTTCCTGACAGTGGACAGAAGAAAGCTGGCATGTTTGGACATGTTTATCGAACATCTGTATGTGTGTATGCTGACACTTCTGTAAGATCAGTACTGCCTGATTAATAGATTGAAAAAGATGGCTATATTAGTTGAAAACATGCTATAGTTTTAATGTATAGCTGTAATAGGGTCCGTGCTCATCACACTCTTACTATCCAGTGAGCGGCAGTTCTGTGGGCGAAAATGCCTTGTTGATGCCAAGCTAGTTCAAACTAATAGAAAGGCAACAGTATCTTAAATAACCACTTGTTACAACCGATGTATACAGAAGAGCATCTCTAAATGCACAACACATTGAATCTGATAGGCTACAGCAGTAGAAGACCACACCGGGTGCCACTCCTCTCAGCTACGAACAGGAAACTGTGCCGTGTCACAAAACTCAAATCATCTCAAATTTGTTTCCTGAACCTGACAATGAGTTCACTATCCTCCAATGGCCTCCACAGTCACCAGATCTCAATCTAATAGAGCACCTTTAGGATGTGGATTTTTTTTTTAATGCAAATTGTACACAACAAGACAGGGAACATCCAACAACATAAGGCACATCCACTATAAATAATCAACATAAATAATAATTATTACACAACAATAACAGCAACAATGGAGGGTGGAGAAAAAACAACAACAATGAGCAGGAATCAATAGAAGTACAAAAAGACATAAAATAAAATAAATTAAAGTAATACATAGTTTGAGATAGAGGCAAAAGTCCGTTTTGCCCTCTAGTTCTTCCTGTGTTTCCTTATATGGTCTTTTTCCTGTTCTTGTTTAGTTTGATTGCCTTATGATTCCTTGCACCTGAGTTCCTTATTATCCTGTGTATATTAGTTCCTGTCTGTTCCTTAGTTCTTTGTCGGGTCTACTCGTTGTGTACGTGTGTGTGCATTGCGCCTATTGTGTGGATTTCCCCTGTGTTCTATGGATTAAAGACTATTGATTGTACTCCACGTTTCCCTCGTGCTCCTTCCAACTGCGTACCGTGACACAAAGAGTTTCAGACTTTCTATTTAGTTTTTTAAAGTACTTAAAGCTCTGAAACATTTTATGCCATGAAGAATCAAGGCCGTTCTGAAGGCAAAAGGGGGTCCTACCTGGTTCTAGCAAGGTGTACCTAATAAAGTGGCTGGCGAATGCATATATACATACAATAGTATTATTGTGAAATATTATTACACTTTAAAATAGCTGTTTTCTATTTTAGTATATTTTAAAATGTAATTTATTCCTGTGATGCAAAGCCGAATTTTCAGCATCATTACTCCAGTCTTCAGTGTCACATGATCCTTCAGAAATCATTCTAATATGCTGATTTCTAAAACAAGCATGCCTGCTTCCCATCTATATCCTCATGAGCAGGATGTCTTCCTGACAGTGGACAGAAGAAAGCTGGCATGTTTGGACATGTTTATCGAACATCTGTATGTGTGTATGCTGACACTTCTGTAAGATCAGTACTGCCTGATTAATAGATTGAAAAAGATGGCTATATTAGTTGAAAACATGCTATAGTTTTAATGTATAGCTGTAATAGGGTCCGTGCTCATCACACTCTTTCCTATGTGAGGATTAGCATGATATCTGAACAAGATGACTACTGTAAAACTACATTCCTAAAAATAAAGGTTCTTTATTGGCATTGACGGCTCAGTGAAGAACCTTTAACATCCATGCAACCTTTTCATTCCACTAAAGGTCCTTTATGGATTTTTTTTTAAGTTTATTTACACTTAGTAATAATAAATAAATAAATAAATGATGGTGCTTCCATGGCTTCACTGTGAAAACCCCCTTTTGGAACTGCTATTTTTAAGAGTGAATAGAGTAATTAAAACATAATTTACAAAAAGTATTCGGTTACTAACGTAACCTCGGTTCCCTGAGATACGGAACGAGTACTGCGCCTGTTTAAGACGCT
>NW_015546078.1:372277-375372 GCF_001515605.1 Sinocyclocheilus anshuiensis
CACGCGAAGTTGCGCGAGCCTATAGCGGTAAAGCCCGCCAAAGCCCACCAGAATGGGAGGGGTCATCTGGCTATATAAGCGGCACATCGCCATAGGATCCTCAGGTTACTTCGACTGAAGCGAGTCGTGCAGCTACATAGCACGGCAAAGTACGCAGTACTCGTTTTGTATCTCAGGGAACCGAGGTTACGTTAGTAACTGAGCTTGAGCGTGGAAGGGGAATGGCCCTTATCCAACAGCTCTTGCAGGAAGGACAATATCAGAGATATGTCACATGAGATTGGGTCTGCGCCACGGGCTGTACACCAGGTGGAGAAGACAGACCATTTAAGGGCATAGAGGCATCTTGTAGATGGTGCTCTAGCCTGAGAGATTGTGTTTAGCACGTTCTCGGGGAGGTTCGCAAGCTCCCATCAAGAGGCTGCCGAGAGCAGCCGGCAAAGCTCTGCAAACCAGTGCTGGTTCCTCCAGAGTGGGGCCACCAACCGCACCTTGCGTCTCTGTTCCCTCACTCGCCTGATCACCTGTGGGATCAGAGCGATCGGGGAAAAAGCGTAAAGGAGGAGGTTGGGCCAGTCGTGGGCCAACGCATCCCTGTCCTTCGAAAAGTAAGTTGGGCAATGAGAGTTGTCTTCTGAGGCGAAGAGGTCGACCTCTGCCCTGCCGAAGATCTCCCAGATTTTCTGAACCGTTTGAGGGTGGAGCGTCCTCTCCTCCGAGGGGACGTTGCTCCGAGACAGCATGTCTGCTCCTTGGTTCAGCCTGCCCGGTATATGCGCTGCTCTCAGCGAGCGCAAGTTGAGCTGAGCCCATTCCAAGAGGCGCTCTACTAGTGCGAAGAGGCGCTTCGAGGAGAGACCGCCCTGGCGATTAATATAGGACACTACCATTATGCTGTCCCAGCGGACTAAGACGTGGTGTCCCCTTAGGTCTAGCAGAAAGGTTCGAAGGCCCAGACACACTGCCAGCATTTCCAGGCAGTTGATGTGAAACCTGCATTCCTCTTTCGACCAGTGGCCGAAAGCTGGCTTGCCATCTCACAGCGCTCCCCAACCCGTGTTGGAGGCGTCTGTCGAGACTACCTTCCTTCTGCAGACCATTCCCAGGGGCACGCCCCGTTCCATTCAACGAGGATCTTTCCAAGGGGCCGGGGCTGATACACAGGCCCGGTCTACTTTGACGCGAAGGCATCCCAGACGCCAGGCGCGGGATGGAACTCGTGGTTTCAGCCAATACTGAAGGGGCCGCATGCAGAGCAGGCCCAACTGTAGTACCGGAGACAACGAGGCCATGAGGCCTAGCATCCTCTGAAACACCTTGAGGGGTCGAGAGGCTCCAACTCTGAATGAGGCCGTGAGCTGCTGAATGGCCAGCGCACGTTCTGCCGTTGCTACCGCCCTCATTTGGGCTGAGTCTAAAACTGTTCACAGGAACGATATCCGTTAGCTGGGGGACAGCGCACTCTTGGCAAAATTGACCCTGAGTCCCAGGCATTCTAAGTGGCTAAGGAGGAGGGATCTGTGAGATAGTAGCTCGGCCTCCGACTGGGTCAGAATAAGCCAATCGTCGAGGTAATTCAGAATGCGGATTCCAGTCTGTCTCAGCGGTGAAAGAGCCGCATCCATGCACTTTGTCAAAGTGCGAGGAGCTAGGGACAGTCCAAAGGGAAGGACCGTGTATTGATAAGCCACTCCCTCCAAGGCGAATCTCAAGAATCGTCTGTGACAGGGGGCTATCTGGATGTGAAAGTAAGCGTCTTTCAGGTCCAGCGAAAAGAACCAGTCCCCTGGGCATACTTGTAAGAGGATCTGTTTCAATGTAATCATCCTGAACGACCGTCTCATGAGGGCGCGATTCAGACACCTGAGATCGAGAATGGGCCTTAGGCCGCCATCCTTCTTGGGGACGAGGAAGTAACGGCTGTAGAAGCCTGACTTGCTCTCGGCTGGGGGAACCATTTCTACGGTTCTTTTTGCCAGCAAATTCATCACCTCAGCGCGCAGGATGTGTGCATCCTCGCTCTGAACCGGTGGAGACCACGCCGCTGAAACGCGGGGGTCTTCGAGCGAATTGGAGTGTATAACCTCGTTTTATTATCCCCATGACCCAGCTTGACACTCCGGGGATGACCTGCCAGGCCTCGGCCCACGTGGCAAGGGGCTGGATTGGCTCGAGAGGTGGGCCGCCTAGGGGGGGCCTGACGCTCGCAATGAGTGGAAGAGGAAATTTGCTCTCTTTTTGAAAATGTTTGTGTTTTATTTTTCACGCTATAACAGCGGTTTGTTGTGTGGACGCAATTAGAACGGGGCCCCATGTTCACAACAATATTTTTGGTCACAAACACACTGCCATCGGCACCCGGAACTGAACGGGGTGCTTGGAGGCATACCAGAGGCGCCCCTCCTCTTCCTGTCCCGCAGATCAGGATGACGCCCGAAGCGCAGGGTCCAACACTATCTTGGGTCGGGGGCCCTGGCGTTTAGGAAAATGGTGGCGTCTGGCCAAGCGGGAGCGCTGGTGAGGCTCGAGCTTAGGAGCCGTGGGAGCAATTGGCGGCGCGGGCTTCGCAGGGTGCTGAGTCGGCACATTTTTGGGGCTTTTGGGGCGAGCCGTTGAGCTGGAGCGCTTTGGCAGGGAGTGTCGCATTGCTTGGGACGACTTCTGTGCCTTCTGTGCACGTTCAGCGAAGCCTTCAACTGCAGGTCCAAACAGGCCAGTAGGGGAAACCGGGGAGTCGAGGAAGGGGACCTTATCCGCATCCTTGATCTCCGTGAGGTTTAGCCATAGATGGCGTTCCAGCACCACTAGGCTGGCCATAGATCTGCCAATCGCCTGCGCTGTCCTCTTGGTGGTGCATAGAGCTAGGTCGGTCGCACTGCGCAGCTCTTTAAAAGCTGCGGGGTCCGGGCCGGAATCGTCCATGCAACGGAGGAGCTTGGCCTGGAAAACTTGTAAGACCGCCATGGAATGAAGTGCCGAGGCCGATTGTCCTGAAGTCGCCCTACACGGCTTGGACGGGTGGGCCGCCTTTGCCTTCCAGCCGATGGCTGTGGGCGGGCAGAGATGCGCGGCCACTGACTCATCCAGGGGAGGCA
>NW_015546078.1:376050-376392 GCF_001515605.1 Sinocyclocheilus anshuiensis
GTCGGGCTTAGGAGCCGTGGGAGCAGCTGGTGGCGCGGGCTTCATGGGATGCTGAGTCGGCACATTTTTGGGGTGAATAGAAGCAGCTGTTGAGCTGGAGCGCTTTGGCAGGAAGTGTCGCATTGCTTGGGACGACTTCTGTGCAGCGGTAAAGCGTTCAGCGAAGCCTTCAACTGCAGGTCCAAACAGGCCAGTAGGGGAAACCGGGGAGTCGAGGAAGGCGACCTTATCCGCATCCTTGATCTCCATCAGGTTTAGCCATAGATGGCGCTCCAGCACCACTAGGCTGGCCATGGTTCTGCCAATCGCCTGCGCTGTCAACTTGGTGGCGTGTAGAGCCAG
>NW_015546078.1:376723-384439 GCF_001515605.1 Sinocyclocheilus anshuiensis
TATATTAAGAAATTAATACTTTTAGTTTGCATTTAGTATTTAAAAAAAATGACAGATTGAAAGATTTCTAAAGAAAAAAAGTGACAGTAAAATTTTTTTTTTTTTTTTTACACATTTTTACAAAATATATTTTATATTCTCTTGAACTTTCTCTTCATCATCAAAAAATACAAATCCTTGGAAAAATATCACGGTTTTCACCATTGATAATAATCAGAAATGTTTCCCGAGCATTAAATCATAATATTAGAATGATTTCTGAAGGATCATGTGACACTGAAGACTGAATTAGCATATTAGTATTCTGCATGGAGAGGCACTTTCCATCCCTCTCTTAATGGCTCTTACACATGCGGCTCCACCATAAGCAGAAAGCTATGACACGCCGGCCACATAATTACAGGTTGGTGATGGGAGACACGTGACGCTGAGGTGTGTGTGTGTGTGTGTGTGTGTGTGTGTGTGTGTGAGTAATGATGCTGAAAATACAGCTTTGATCACATGAATAAATTAAATTTTAACAGATATTAAAATAGGTAGCTAAAATAGATCAAATAAAATATTTCACAATATTACAGTTTGCTTGGTTAGAAGACTTCTTTCAAAAATAAGAAAAGTTCTTACCAACCCCAAACTTTTCAGCAGCAGTGTAAGTGGCCTCAGGAACAAAGTGTGTGCTACAGAAGAGCAGAATAAGGCCTCTGTGAGCCGTAACCTCAATGAGTAATGATTAAACACATTCACATTCTGTATGTGGTTCTCTCTGGATTTCTCCTCATGTCTGCGTGTTAACATGTCTGACGAGCAGAAGTCCCTCACATGCTTAACCTCTAGAGCAGTGGTTCCCAAACTTTTTTGCAGCGTGCACCCCTTTCTAGTGTTTGACACATGTCAAGCACCCCCACCACCGTACTCCGGTTAAACACCACATTTTTTTACTGCAATACAAGTATTCACTGTATACAGGGCTTGACATTAACTCTTTTGCTCACCAGCCACTGTGGCTAATGGTTTTACAAAATTACTAGCCACTCAGCATTTTCACTGGCCACGATTTTGTTGCTGGAAAATTACATTTTATATGACTAAAGTTACTGCATAATAAAAATTATTTGAATTGATTTCCAGGTCTTTTTTTTTTTTTCTATAAAAGGATGTGTATTTTTAGATGTCTAAACTCCATTACATCATTCGAATGTAGAGAAAATATCTTCAAGGGAACATATTTTCAGGATTTTCCTTGCTCTTTTGGAAAAAAATAATAATAATCTGATGCAATGCTCTGACCCAGACCAGATCATGGAAACTAAGGTGCAAAAGTGGGTCAGTTAGAAATCATCATGTTATGATCTCATAGTCATGAGTGCATTATATGACCCCCCCCACATTTACACGTCGATGCCTATTTAGTGTTCAGCAGCTTGCCTCATTTTACTCCTAGTCTTATAGGTACAGTAGCAATAGCAAGTGTCAAATAGACGGTGTAAATGATCACATAAAATAAGATGTTGCATAAGATGTCGATTAACATTATACCCCACAGTTCAAAAGTTTAGATTTAGTCAGATTTTTAATATGGTGTCTCGCATACCGAATCAATTAGGTTTGTTGGATTAAAATACAATATAAACTAGAAAAATCTAAATCCCAAACATTTTCATTATCACAGAAATGTTTTTAATGAACAACATTAAAAAAAGTTTGCTAATTAAAATATTTCTGCGATGATGCAAACTTCAATGTGCAGGATTTATATTTTTTCTAGTTTACACAGACAATTTAATGAAGCTGAAATGTAGCATGAATGCATTAACACTGCAAAATTACAACAGCATAAATAATGCTGTGAGCTTGGTGTTTTACATCAGGTTTTTTTAATTACAAATATGAAAAAAAAAAAGCAGCAAGGTGGCAGCAAGTTGACTGTCTTAATGAGTGAGTCATAGAGGCATTCAAACGATTCGTTCAGACGGCTGATTCATTCAAGAATGAAGCAAGCGCCTGTCTTTATGAATGGACCACTGAATCATTGACTCAAGTTGTAAACAGTATGTGATAGAGAATGCTTCCAGTGAAGTGAATGTAAGGAAGAACAAAGTCAGATCGAATTACAGGTTCAGTTAGGTGGAGTTGGGGTTGGAGGAGGGAGTTAATTGCAAGCAGTGATGCGATGGAAGAGACGCTGAAGAATGGGAATTTAAATAGACCGCTTGTGATAGGTGTCAAGATTGGATTGGTACACGTCAGGAACAGCTGACTGTTGGCTGATGCGAGCTTGACTGACATGGCCTGCCTGAACTAACGCTATGCTGAATTTGTCTGATTGATTTTATAGTCTCGGAAATCACGAAAAAAATAAAAAGCAGTTTTACTACCATAAAACCATGGTTAATTTTTGTAAGGGTTGTGATGTCCACATGTTTTTGTTGAAGAAATTATAGAGGCTGTAGCATTTCTATCACAAAAAAACGTGGCCAAAAATTAAAGATTAAATGGATATTCGAATTAGCCTAAATGTTTTGTCAATATTAAACAAGGATTTGATCATCCTGTAAGTGTGACAGCAGCAATTACCAGCCCTTTATCAATTAAGTTTCACAGGATTATGAATGTAAGCCTACCTGAAAGTGATGCTATATGATATATCATATATTTATATATATATATATCTTCATTTTTATATTTTTATTTATGTATATCTTAATTTTAATATTAATATATAACGAAAGTTTTTTGGTTTTTTTTGAGCAACTGGGATGGTGCCCCCCTGGAAGTTGGTGCACTATGCAAACTGCGGACTCTGCATATAGGGAGCGGCGGTACTGTAAGGAGTTGAGATAGAGAGAAAAGTGAAGGCTAGAGGAGAATAGATGAGACTGAGAAGAGAGTAGAAGAGAAGTGAAGGAGATATCAGTATGCCGCGATGTCTCTGTGTGTCCAATTTCAAATTAAAATTCAAAAGTTCGCTCTCGCTCCATCATCCTCCTCACACTTTCCTTTATTTTTCTCCCTCTCTCTCTTTCTCTCATCACGCTCAATTCACGTTTTCAATTTTGAAGTGCTTTGAAGGTTGGCCAGCAAAGTCATCTCCTGAGATTGGACTGTAACGCTTACCTTTCTCTTTCTGTGTTTTTCACTTCACTGCCATCACACCTCCCACACTCTCTCGCTCACTCATTCATTCTCTCCCTCACCCTATTGTCACTTCTTGAAAAACCTGTTTTTATTTTTGGACATTTGATATAAATCCTGTGTGACCCTCATAATCCTATGTCTACTACTGCTATATTTACTCTCAGATGATCTGCTTCTTCTCTCTCCCTCTCTCCCTTTCCTGGACTTGCTCTTTCTTTCTTTCTTTCTTTCTTTCTTTCTTTCTTTCTTTCTTTCTTTCTCTCTCTCTCTCTCTTAATTGCGAGCAGTGATGCGATGGAAGAGACGCTGAAGAATGGGAATTTAAATAGACCGCTTGTGATAGGTGTCAAGACTGGATTGGTACATGTCAGGAACAGCTGACTGTCGGCTGATGCGAGCTTGGCCTGCCTGAACTAACGCTATGCTGAATTTGTCTGATTGATTTTATAGTCTCGGAAATCACGAAAAAAATAAAAAGCAGTTTTACTACCATAAAACCATGGTTAATTTTTGTAAGGGTTGTGATGTCCACATGTTTTTGTTGAAGAAATTATAGAGGCTGTAGCATTTCTATCACAAAAAAACGTGGCCAAAAATTAAAGATTAAATGGATATTCGAATTAGCCTAAATGTTTTGTCAATATTAAACAAGGATTTGATCATCCTGTAAGTGTGACAGCAGCAATTACCAGCCCTTTATCAATTAAGTTTCACAGGATTATGAATGTAAGCCTACCTGAAAGTGATGCTATATGATATATCATATATTTATATATATATATATCTTCATTTTTATATTTTTATTTATGTATATCTTAATTTTAATATTAATATATAACGAAAGTTTTTTGGTTTTTTTTGAGCAACTGGGATGGTGCCCCCCTGGAAGTTGGTGCACTATGCAAACTGCGGACTCTGCATATAGGGAGCGGCGGTACTGTAAGGAGTTGAGATAGAGAGAAAAGTGAAGGCTAGAGGAGAATAGATGAGACTGAGAAGAGAGTAGAAGAGAAGTGAAGGAGATATCAGTATGCCGCGATGTCTCTGTGTGTCCAATTTCAAATTAAAATTCAAAAGTTCGCTCTCGCTCCATCATCCTCCTCACACTTTCCTTTATTTTTCTCCCTCTCTCTCTTTCTCTCATCACGCTCAATTCACGTTTTCAATTTTGAAGTGCTTTGAAGGTTGGCCAGCAAAGTCATCTCCTGAGATTGGACTGTAACGCTTACCTTTCTCTTTCTGTGTTTTTCACTTCACTGCCATCACACCTCCCACACTCTCTCGCTCACTCATTCATTCTCTCCCTCACCCTATTGTCACTTCTTGAAAAACCTGTTTTTATTTTTGGACATTTGATATAAATCCTGTGTGACCCTCATAATCCTATGTCTACTACTGCTATATTTACTCTCAGATGATCTGCTTCTTCTCTCTCCCTCTCTCCCTTTCCTGGACTTGCTCTTTCTTTCTTTCTTTCTTTCTTTCTCTCTCTCTCTCTCTCTCTCTCTCTCTCTCTCTCTCATGAATGACTATCTGTTTAGAGGTTATTTTAGTGAATCAAAAACATACATACCATTCAAAACTTTGGGGTCAGAATGTTATTTATTTATTTATTTAAAGAAAACAATATTTCAGCAAAGATACATTAAATTGAATTGAACTTTTTCAGAGTTCTGAAACACAGTTTCCACCAAAATATGAAGCGGCACAACTGTTTTCGACATTGATAATAATCAGAAATGTTTCTCGAGCAGCATATTAGAATGATTTCTGAAGATCATGTGACACTGAAGACTGAAGTAATGATGCTGAAAATACAGCTTTTCCATCGCAGGAATAAATTACATTTTAAATATATTAAAATAGAATACAGTCATTTTAAGTGTCATTAAATTAATTTTTAATTACATTTTTTTTTTATTACATTTTTTAAATCTAATGAACCTTTGCCCACTATAAAGGACCTTTTGTGCATTGGAAAGGTTCCATAGATATTAAAGGTTCTCTATGGACCCACTAATTCCATTAAAGAACCTTTTAAGAGTAAATGACTTGTGAATGAGTTCTTGTTAGTGAATAAACAGTATAGTTGCTGACGGGTTGATTATATGACAATGTGTAGTTATAGATACACGTTATGCATTCTGTGAGAAGTAAATATTAATGAATGAAATATGCAGTGTTGTTGTCTAATACTGCATATACATATATAGGTATGCCAATGGACTCCTTTTAAGCTGTCTCTAAAAAGACTTTGTAAAGTCATTAAAATGCCTTTTTAAGCAAACTTTTCTCTAGAATTGTTTTGAAATTTATTTATTTATGAGATCATTTATTTAAATGATCTCATCATTATTTTGAATCGTATTTCTTTTTATCAAATATTTATTCCTAATAAGTACTAAAAGAATCAAAGAATAATCAGCAAGCAGAATCGTGATATGATACACACACTATAGCGCTCAGTTTGAGGAGGGTTGGCATCAGCCACTGGATCGCTGTGCAGTTTTCTAGCTTTGTTTTCAATCAAATGGAAAGAACAAACATACACTGTCTTTAGAGGATAATGCAATTTTAAAGCTGCAAGCACACTCGTTCTATCCACCAGCTCTGGTGTGAATTTTAAGGCATGCTGCAATATGTGCTGTTGATGCAGACAAAAAAAAACAAAAAAAAAATCAAGGAAGTATTTCAATGGAATCCTGACAAATTAAAGAAGAATGACTCTGTTTCTCTGATTTGTTGGTATTCTATGCAAATATCTCCTTGAAATCATTTTTACTAACTAACGAACAACACCCGTTTTCTGGTCTCATATTCTACCACATCTTTTGTTTCGAATGGCAGTAGTTCACCGCGTGAGTGTGCAGCTTCTACAGTGATTTTTAATGAGTCTGGAAAGATAAAAATAGGCAAACGGAAGGAGGGAGTCATCACGGTGATGCCCAGACAAAATAGAAAGTAAATTGAAATAAAATAAAGGGGAAAATAAAAGGTTTCAAAAATAGAACACAGCAAGCTTTTTCTATTTTCTTCTTTCATTTGTTCGCCCTTTAAACCAGCCGTTTTGGTTTTGTTGTTTTCTGTGTGGGACTCACATCCCTCGCAGCTCATGTAATTGTGTTTTTGCTTTGCTGTCACCAGGGACGGTATGGAAAATGAGACATTACAAGTATAACACAACCCAGTGTACTGCAGAATATTCACACCAGCCCAGTGCAGTTTCTTCAGAGCTGACCTTAGGAACATTGAATCATTTAGGTGCTTTGAGAGCTATTGTGTTTACTGAAGTGAGCGTGTGTTTGTTGTGCTGTGGGACTTTCTTTCTTAGTTGTACTCCGGGGTTTAAAGGTACATTAAATCGGCCTGTTTGCTGCCCTGGTGGCTTACACACATGCACACACGCTGAGCTAATCAGAGGATCTTCCGAAAAGGAAAATTTGAGTCATCTAATTCCAAATCCTCACTGGCACTGATCTCGTCTACTGTATGTGTGGGAAAGAGTGGAGAGGAGTTGTTTGGGAGCAAGCCAATGGTAATTTATTTTCTGCATGTCTATATCTCAGCTCTATAAACACACACACATAGCATACTCAAAGACTTGGGTATTGGAGGCTGGTAGGTTGAGTGCGCTTGTGACCGCAGTGAACACACAGTGCTGGCACGCTTCCTCTAGCATTAATCCCAGAATCTCAACCAACAAACCTACAGTTTTGTGCCCTGCAGACTCAGTGTTGTACTGAATACTAGTTGGCATGTGAATACTAGCCAGGGAAGTGGATGTGCATTCAAATCTCTGAATTCTGAATCTAAAAAGTGCTTGATGTCATAAGATGCCAAAGTGATGCCAAAGAAGAATATTTTGAAGTCCATAATGCCATTGATATGAAACAGTCCAGGTCCCAGGTTTTTAATCTCTCTTACAATGTGAGAATTTTTATTGGAATTATTGGAATATGTTTTGTACAAGAAAATATTGTTTCAGTCTCTGTGAAATTTAACTAATTGTTTTCACGTTCATTTTTTTCAGCGTAACCTAAGATGAAATATAGTTAAACTGAGAAAGATTCAGCAAAAAATAAATAAATAAACGTTAAGAAGGTTTTGCTTAAAAAAAGATTAAACAAGTGTTGTACAAGTGTACTGATAGAGTTATTGAATAAGTTTGAATTAATATCATTACCAGTGTTGGGGGTAACGCATTACAAGTAACGCGAGTTACGTAATCAGATTACTTTTTTTCAAGTAACTAGTAAAGTAACGCATTACTTTTTAATTTACAAGAAAATATCTGAGTTACTTTTTCAAATAAGTAACGCCAGTTACTTTTTTTTCCCCATTTATTGATTGAAAGCTCTCCGGTCCCCATGTTGAGAGAAATCAGGAGTAAGATGTTAGTTTAGTCCTAGAATAAATGTGAACATGCTTTAATTCATCTCACTCACTCACAAAAAAAAAATCTGATTTAGTTTTCCTCAAACTTAATAAAAACAGTTAAACGCAACTCAGAATATGATTCAAAGCTGCAAAAATTAAATATGTTAAATAATACAAATATCCTTTATGTATTTAATCCCATTT
>NW_015546078.1:387644-390141 GCF_001515605.1 Sinocyclocheilus anshuiensis
CTCTCCTGTCCCCTTGTTGAGAGAAATCGGGAGTAAGATGTTACTTTAGTTCTAGAATAAATGTGAACATGCTTTAATTCATCTCACTCACTCACAAAAAAAAAATCTGATTTAGTTTTCCTCAAACTTAATAAAAACAGTTAAACGCAACTCAGAATATGATTCAAAGCTGCAAAAATTAAATATGTTAAATAATACAAATATCCTTTATGTATTTAATCCCATTTTATTAACCAATTTGCTGCTGACCTTCGGTGATCCAATTCAACCACACTAATAAGCAAAAATTACACAAGATAAACTAACTTTTCTTCTTTTTTTTATTGCTGAAGAGTGTTGAACTTTCTTCTTCTATGTTCTACTCTACAGACGTGAATTTACATTTCCTTCAGCCTGAGGCTTTTGGTGTGAAAGGGCTTTTATATTTGCCAAAAATAGAACTTTTTATATTAAAAGCAAACAAGCAAGCCCAGCACAGATTTAAAAAGTAACGCAAAAGTAACGTAACGCATTACTTTCAATAAAAAGTAACGAAGTAACGTAATTAGATAGGAAGTAACGCAATATTGTAATGCATTACTTTTAAAAGTAACTTTCCCCAACACTGATCATTACTGTAATTTAATTAATAAGTAATTTTAACTGAATGTTATCGAATGAGTTATCCATCAAATACATTTTATTGATGGTTCTTTTTAGTAATATTTTTTTGTTTATTAAAAGTAAATCAAAAAGTAAAAATGCAACCAGTGACGCCCAAACAAATGACTCTAAAAAGTTGGGTCTTTTCAGTGAAACAGCACACAACTATTCAGGGGTGCGTTTCCCAAAAGCATCGTTCGCTAACTATGGTTGTTAGTTCCATTGAACTCTATTGGTAACGACGGAATTTGAGACCATAGTTGTTTTTGGGAAACGCACCCCAGTGTAGTTACTGACAGGTTGTTTGATGCGTAGTTAAAAAAAAAAAAATTTTTTGTTTTTCAGTAGTAAATATTAATAAACAAAATGTTACCACATATGTTGTTTAATACTGTATTTAGATGAGGTCAATTATTGTATTGCACATTTAGGCCACTTTTTAAAAATGTATGAAAAAGCACTTGTTTTTTTCAAAAACTTTTAAATTGTTTTAATTTTTGTTTTTATTGAAATTATCGCATCATTTGGATTATTTTTTTTTTTTGTACTCAAATATTTATTCCTTATTTATCCTTATCCATCCATCTCCTTATTCATAACCATGATGGTTCTTTCAATCGTTTTTATGTCATGTATTCTGTTGGCATTTACTTATTTTGAATGAGTCACTTTTAAATAACTCAACTGATTTGGCACTCTAGCCAACTCAAATCTAAGAATAGCCGAATTCAACTCAAGATATTGCTATTAATCAGTTGTCATAATACAGTTGAATGCATACATTAATAGGCAAACCTTACATTAATGATGCCATAGAAGAAACTGATTCCACAGCACAACCATCTTACTTTTTTTTTCAGCTGCTTACACACATTCAAAACTTTACACACAAATCCAAGAATCGCACACAAAATGCAAAATGCCTCACATCTCTTGCAAAATGAAGCTCTGCATTCAAAATATCACAAACACATCTCAAAAGCAAACATTTGCAAACACCGTTGCCATATTATTAATTCCTGTTAGATTTTTGTGTGTTACATAGAGAATTGTGTGTTGTGTTTTGCAAAAAGTGTTGAAAACTGAGTCTAAGGCAGATAATCAGTGTATGGTTTTGCAGATTTGGTGTGTGCTTCTGGTGTTTGAGTTTCAGGTTCCAGATATTGTGTGACAAGTAAAGATTTTGTGTGTAAGCAGTTTAAAAAAACCCTGAAATTTATTTTAATGCGATGGGAGAACCTTGCATTGCCATAATCTTTATAAGTTCAGGAGTATATGGTTGAAAAGATACCATGAACTTCCAAATAACAACATAGCCGACCCTAGAAAACCCTGTTTAGTAAAAACAGTTTCTTGACTAGGAGAAGCTTCAAAAAACTATCATTTTAATACAGCATTTCTCACTACAACTTCCCATCTCTTTTTGATTAAATGTAATTCTCTCTTCCACTTTAACATAATCACTTTCTCCTCACTCTCTTTTTGTTCTCTATTACTCACCTACCTCTCCTCCCTTACTCACTCCATTTGTTAGACACTCCTTTCTCTCCTTTAATCTCTCTCTCTCTCTGTCTCACATCCATCCCCCACAGTTCTCAGGTTGCTCGTAACTAAATCTCAGGGTGCTTTGCTTCCTTTTTTCCAGTATCCCAGAGTTCCCCTCCTCCTCTCAGCGTCTCTGCATGAGTGTGTGTTTGTCAGCAGGTGCTCTGAAAGTTCTGGCTTTCACGGTAGCTCAGGCTGTTGAAAAGCTCATACTGTTTGCATTAGGGATAATGATGTGATGCAGAATGAGATAATCATGTCTGTGTGTGTGTGTGTGTGTGAGAGAGAGAGAGAGAGAGAGAAAGAGAGA
>NW_015546078.1:390158-405228 GCF_001515605.1 Sinocyclocheilus anshuiensis
ATATGAGGTCCATCCGGAGGAAGCCAGCCTGCACTGTTTTAGTTCAGCCCTTAGAGTACAGCCTAAGAATAACATGAATGGAAATGTTCATTCTTTTTGAAGCACCCCTCTGTGGTACATTATAGTATAGCTCTTTAATCAGTGTGAATATTAAAGAAAAAATATTCCGAGTGGATGTGAAAGGGATGTTTATTAAAACTATGTTGCTTTGTTTTTCTTCTCATTTTATTTTTGGGCAATTTTTTACTGATAAAGCCAGTAGAAAGAGGACAGGAGGTTATACGGCAGACTCGATCCTGTATATCTGACATGAGCACTAAGGCCCAATAGCAAGAGGGGAGATTGTAGCAGAACCCGGCTGTAACACTTTTGCTCTTTTGTACAGTTTATCCCAAACTTAAGATGTAAAGTTCCCACATTTGTCTGATCTTGTGGGAACCATAGCATAAGTGTAAGTGGATGTCCATGAAATGCGGAGCCTTTAAACCTCTTAAATCAATTTTTAAATCATTTTCAAAGTTTTTAAATTCTTAAAAGTTTTATTGTTGTAATTATTTTTTTTCATTATTATTTTCTTATCTTTTGTGTAAAGCACTTTGAATTACCATTGTGTATGAAATGTGCTATAAATAAACTTGCCTTGCCTTGGTCTTAACCGAGTCGAATAGTGTCAAGTACAAAAAAAGAGATGGTTTGTAACGCTATTAGACAACTTCTATTTAATTGTGTATATGCATTTATTTTGTTAATAAAATGTATATGTTTGAAATTACTTTTTAAATAAACCTCCAACAAACCCAGAACTGCAGCTCATTTTTGTTTTTATGAAATTTAGTGCAAAAAGATAAAAAATAGTCAATAAACAGCATACAAGTTGGGTAAGCTATTGAACAATTAGATGATAATGATAATAAAAAGAGATGCTGAGTGTTTGTGTGCATGTTAGTCACTTTCACATTCAAGTGGTTAAGTGTAATTTGTTTAATAGAGTGTAAATTTTGATATTTTTTTGTTTTGTTTTGAGAATAAATGGTTAAAGTAAAATGCATTACTGTTTAAATGTTTGATGTCAGATTATTTTTTTAAGGTTGAATGATGCATAAAATTGGATCAAAAGTGAAAAAAGACTTTTGTATAATGTTGCAAAAGTTTTAGAATGCTACGAAATATTTATTTCTCAAATAAATACTGTAAAAATGCATCACAGTTTATTCAGAAATATTAAGCAGCACAGCTGTTTTTAATATTGATAGTAATCATAAATGTTTCTTGATCACCAAATCATAATATTAGAATAGTTTCAAATTTCAAATTAGAATAATTAGAATAATTTCCAATTCAGCTTTGCCATCACAGGAATAAAAATATATTGAAATAGAAAACCGTTATTTTACATTGTAACAATATTTCAAAATACTGCTGTTTTCACTGTATTTTACAGCAAATACATACAACCTCGGTGAGCAGAAGAGACTTCTTTCAAAAACATTTTTAAAAATCTTACCAACCTCAAACGTTTGAACAGCTTAGTATTTAAAATTTAATGAAGAGTATCTGCTGATAATACCATTTTTATCATATAATATTTATTAAGCTGATCCCAAATCAAGTTTTGTCCTTTAAATAATTGATATTTGTACGCAGAGACAACTTCAGCTCTACCTCAGAGGATGATGATCATAGATCATAGAGATTTCATCTCTGTACCTATTTCAAACTGGTTAAACTAACAGTCTTACAACGAAGCCCATGTTATAACCATCTTCCCCACAATTTTCCATTCAAAAGATGATGTTCACTGAGATCAAACAAGGCTGTGATTGTGTCTAAACGCACAGCATTTTCACTTTAAGTGACAACGGAACAATTAGACTACTCGTGGCTGGTTAGTCAACAGTGTATTTTTATTGGTCAGTCTGCATTTCCTCAGCCAGTCATTACATCGACATCAGTGATCAGACCTAAAGATCAATAAAGTCCGTCTACATTGATCTCGGGAGCTCAGTGCGGTGAAACAAGTAATAATTGCAAAATTCTCTGGATCTGATTGGAATCCTATAAAGTCTGGAATATCCGCCCTGATTTTCTCTGTGGGCCATGTGATTTTTGATAGTGTGGCGTGTTATTGTGAGGACTTCCCTTGGCTGTGTTGAACACTTGCAGTTCTGCTGATGTTCCTTTTGTGTCTGTTTGCTTTCAGAAATATCCTTGTGTTTGTTTGTATTAGCTTTGGGTTCACATATCACATCTGTTGTGCATGATTATCTCTAGCTGTGTTCCTCTCACTCTGTCTCGGTCTCATGAGTCTTTTTTTTAAAAGCATCGACTCTGTAGTTCATTATAAACTACTTTAGCAGATATTCTCATATCCAGCCCTGTGAGAGGAGAACAGCAAGATGAGTTGCTCTTTCCTGAAGAAGCATCCCTTATGACTAATATTGTAAAGAACCGTCCTGTGTTAAGTCAGATAAGCCCCTTAAAGACACTTTTGGATACTTACTGTAAGGCAAGACACAACAGAGGAATAGGGTAAAATAATAATAATAATAATAATAATAATTAATAGATAGCATCATTCCCTATAGTTGATTAATCACAGTGCATTAAGACAATTGTTTTGTATCACAAGTTTGCTTAAATGTTATGTTTGAATATGCAAATTAGGCTTTATCTAATTCAGTACATACAGTTCCCTTTCAGTCGGTCACTCTCGACGTCACGTCGGATGACCGACGAATTGGGATCTCACTTAGAGAGACCAATCTACTTCGAGTGTAAACTAAAATGGCTGACATGCGCGAGACGGACAAGACACGGTTCTTGAACGGCCCCGTGTCCAAGGCCGGCCTTTTCGGCGACACGGTGGAGAACTTGCCCAGCAGTTCTCCGCTGACCAAAGCAGACTGAGGCCATCAGGTACATCCTGCCCCGGCGTGCAGCTGCTGCCTTCGCCGAGGGCGGCCCCCCTGCCACCGCCCCGCTCCTGCGGCCTCCAGCAAAGCTGCGCCGTAGAGCCGGTCGCAGGGCAGCCACCCCGCCCGCCTTCAGGGAACGAGGGTTACCATACGTAACCGAGACGTTCTTGTTTCATTTTGCTGACATTAATATTTTTTACATAGGGGATTTTGTATATGTTTTTTTATCAATCCATAAATCAAAAATACTCTCAACAGCCAGAAAAAAAGTTTTTTTATGTATTTATGTATTACATGTTTTAAGGAAACTGATATATTTAAACAGGGTGAATGATATATAAACAATCTCCTCTGCAGAAATCATCAGAATATAGATAGAAATAAAAATGGAAAGTTTGGAGCTACTGAAGTGAAGATTTCTGGCTTAGTGCATGAGAGAAAACTCATTTTGAGAAAACGGTTTTTAAAGATATGTGTTGTAATTTAAATCTACTGATGCAAATAGAAAAAAAACGTGTAATAAAGTAAGTTTTGGAGGTTTTCTTCTCACTAGTCTGAAAGAAGGCATGTTATGAAAGCAAAATAGTTAAAATTTCAAAATTGACCAGTGCTTGAAAAAACTATGGTTTTGTCTGTGTTGCCTCAAATAACATGAACTGACTTTGCATTTTAGATAGCGAAATACTGAACAAAGTGTCATTTATACAAAAGAAAAGGAGCACACTTTTTGAGCAAACATTTTTTTAATCTAGCGTAACTTGTTTGCAGAAGCCACTTGGTTTCGAAAATGTCTATAATACTTTGAAATTCAAGTGTGTCCAAATGCACAGAATGCATTTTGGGGTCAGTGTATTTCAAAATCCATACCTGAAGCCCTAAATCATAATCCTACAATTTAATTCAAAATACAATAGGATGACTGTGAGTGGACATGACAATTCAAACAATGAGAGATTTATTTCAAGGAGCTTATTCATGAAGTGTCCTACATTAGGATTACCAGAAAAGTATAATATACTGTGAAATGTACTGAAATTTAACAGTGAAAGAAAGAAGTATGCAGTCATATTCATTAAAGCCCAGGAAACCAAGCTATAGTGTTTTATAATTACAGTGATTTAGCAATCTTTGGCTGAACATCTGAAATTAGGAATAATAAACAACTCTGACAAGCTGTAAACACATATGCGTGCTGAAGTGACTCTGGCCAAATGTGTGTGTGTGTGTGTTTGTTTGTGTGTGTGTGTGTGTGTGTGTGAGAATGGTGGAATAAGTTTATCTGTGTGTGAGTTGATAGAGATGCACACAGCGGCACTCCTCCTTAAATTTGTTTGTTGCAGTAATTATCTCTTTCCTTTTATTTAATGGGGTCGAAGTCCCAACCCTTCCGGATGTCTTGTCTGATATGATTGGGATGGCATAGGTCAGTGGTGTACTGAAATGAAACATTTAGTAGACAAATACTGTTTTTTGTCTTTTTAAGTCGACAGAGCAAAAGAAAAGATTGATAAAAATAGCTGTGCTTAGCTGTGTATAGATTAGAACTATAATGATTTAAGTGATATAAACTACATGATGTTTTTTTATAGTTGCATTAAGTTAAATAGTTTTATTAATGATCCTGGTTGTATTTGTGTCATTGTTATTATGATTGAGATACTACAGTTTTTACTGATTTTTTTAATCATGGTTTATTTGTCCATTTCCATTTTAAATGTAGTTGAAGTTTTATATTTTTATTGTGTGTTTTTAGTAATAGTATTTTGTATTTATTTTTGTGTGTAAGGCTTGTTTGAGATGCATCAGTGCTGCGCAGACCAATCGGCGCATGACATCAAAGTACCGCGAGAGTAATTCAAAAGTATAGAGTCGTCTGCTCTCCAATCGCTCTCACGGTACTTTGGTATAATATGCCGATCGGTCTGCGCAGCGCCGATGCATCTCGAATAAACCTCTAGTGTCGTCATCGAACTGCAATATTTATTCGCGAATCAGATGTTACGGCTCGCGATGTGTTCGATACTGCGTTTGAAAATATGGCGCGCAATCTGAATTTGGAATCAACACCACCTTGTAGACCTATTTTTGTCGCATTTGGGACGTTATTTTAGTTTGAAATCACATGAGCGGAAATGAACTGGAATATTATCTTCTTATTTAGAGGAGTTTATGTTGTTGCTAATGCTAATATATAGTATAAGTTATATGAATTATGAATTATGGTTGTTTTTGTAAGCCACCCTTTTATGAACTTGTGATTGTTTGTTTCTCCCATAGCCTTTGTGATAGCAAATGTTTGTATATTTAGAAGCTTCTAAATTTTTTTTTTTTTTTTCTGATTTTGTGAATATATGGGCCTGTGTAAGCCAGATGGGGCTTCTACTGTATGTAGTGCTGGCAAATGTAACTGTAATATAATTGGTTCATAATGCTGTCAACGATCTTCAGTTTCACTTAGCTGTCTATCATCTGACACACACACACACACACTTATGTGCATCATTGTCAAATCCCTCGCTTCTTTGTGCCTCTCTTTGGTTTTCTTCTCTTGGGCAGGTTGTGAGTCACCTGGGGATTCCTGACTGTGCTTTTCCCATTGTTTCTCTGTCCTCTCTTTTGAGAGATCTTTCCTCAATCATCTCGTTTATACCCATGATGGAGAAGACTAGACAGAGAAAGGAAGAAGTTAGGGTGAGTGAGATGATATATATAGTAAATACTTTAATATGAAAGTATGAAAGAGTGTTGTTTTCATATCTTATGTCTTCCATGCTTACCAAGGCTGCATTTGTTTGATCAAAAATACAGGAAAAACAGTAACGTACCCTAATTAAATTGCTTTTTTCTGTGTCATTAATGTTTATCAAAGAACAAAAGACAAAGAAAAAATCACTCACTGCTCTTGACTAAATCACTTTACTAGGATTAATGTACATTTAATTTATATAAATAAATGTCTGCTTGAAAGAATGAAGAATTGTATGCATGTTGCTCTAAAGAATGCAAATATAACCATTGGTCTTTCCTTGGAAAGAAGACCATGTGCTTATTTCTTTTTGAGAAGTGGTTTTATTTCATTTTAAGATGTGTTATGTATCACAGCACTTAAATCTGTCCATATTGCATAATATCACATATTATAACTTTTGCTTCTGAAAGGGAAACTCCTAAAAATTCATATTCAATAAGGTCAGGCGCAAAAACAACTGTGTCCACGCCTTTTCAGCGCTAATTCGTCACTGCGCGTCTTTAGTAAAACCTGACAGTACAGTTTTAACGCCAAAAGACAGTTTGCGCTGGCGCAAGCTGTTAGTAAAAATGGCTCTAAGGCCCAATCCCAATTCTATTTTTTACCCCTTCCCCTTGTCCCTTGTCCCTTGAAACAGAGTGTCAAGGGGTAGGGGTGAAAATATTCCCACCGAGAGGCAAGAAGCCTCCGGAGAAGGGTGCTTTGTTTAGGAAGTTGAGTCCTGATGACTGGAAGGAAGAGCACAGTAGGGCCTTCCAGCAGTTAAAAGCTGCTCTGATGAGTTCCGTGGTACTGACACATCCTGATTTTAGCCGCCCATTTATTTTGTCCACTGACGCGTCCCTTAATCGCTGTTTTTGAAGTAAACTCACTCTAAAAAGATAAACGCACAGATGCACATGTACGCAACTTTCTCTCTCTCTCTGTCTCTCTCTCTCTCGAATTGGCAATATTTGAGAAAAGGGTTTAGCGATGTATAATTATTGGGGGTACTAGTGTAACTGGTGTGAATTTATTGACTTAATTTAATTTGCTTTCTTTTCTTTCCTATATTGTATTATTATTTTTTTATATGCTGTTTATACCATTATAAATTCTATGTGTTTCATAATAAGAATGGGTTAATGAACTCCACCGGCCAATTGCTTTTGCTAGCAAAGCCCTTACGTGCGCTCAGGCCAAGTATCCTGCTCACCGCTTGGAGTTCTTGGCTTTGAAGTGGTCCGTTTGCGAGAAATTCAGCCACTGGCTGAAAGGCCACGAATTTGTTGTTTGGACAGACAACAATCCCTTAACTTACATCCTTACAAAGCCTAAACTCGACGCGTGTGAGCAGAGATGGGTCTCCAAGTTGGCGCCCTATCGTTTCAGCATCAAGTATATACCTGGCAGTAAGAACGTAGTAGCCGATGCTTTAAGTCGTCAACCCTTTGTCCATAACCGGGTCAGTCAGAGGCTGCTGAATGAGCCTTACAATGCGTTGCTTGAGGAAGCGGAACAGTTTGAGAAGGAGACAGTGCAGGACGCATTCAGGCTTAGTGCTGGTGTTCAGAGCGTCGAATGCCCTCCTTGTGTAATGCATTGTCCGATTTCTAGTGCCGAGGTGTCTGCGGTGTTAGAGGGTCATAATGACTGGGAAGCAGGGAGGATCTTGAAGCAGTGGGACAAGTTAAAGATACTCGATGGTTTACTGTATCGTGTAACCAAAGATAATCTGAAGGGAAAGAAACGGTTGCAGTATGTTGTTCCCTCTTCTTTAATCACGCAGGTCATGACAGGCGTTCACGACGAACAGGGCACCAGGGCCAAGGTAGAACAATGCACCTGGCAAGACAAAGGTTCTTTTGGGTCGGGTTGGAATGTGGCGTTCGCAAATATGTTAAGTGTTGCAAGCGCTGCGTTGTCAGTAAAACGCCTGAACCCCAAGGCAGAGCCCCACTAGAGAGTGTGAAAACGTCAAGTCCAATGGAGCTAGTATGCATCGATTTTTGGACTGCAGAAAGTTCAAAAGGTCGTAATGTGGACGTGCTGGTTGTAACTGACCATTTTTCTCGGATGGCTCATGCTTTCCCGTGTCGTGACCAGTCGGCAAAACAGGTAGCACGACAGTTGTGGGATCACTATTTTTGTGTGTACGGTTTTCCTGACAGGATCCACTCAGATCAGGGGGCTAACTTTGAGAGCCAACTGATCCGAGAGTTGCTGCAGGTTGCCGGTGTGAAAAAGTCCCGAACAACTGCTTACCATCCAATGGGAAATGGCCTTGTTGAAAGGTTTAATAGAACCTTGGGCAGCATGATCAGAGCACTCCCGCCGAGGTCTAAGGAAAAGTGGTCCCAGTTGCTTCAGACACTGACCTTTGCGTATAACTGTACCGCGCACGAATCCACGGGTTATGCTCCATTCTACTTAATGTTTGGTAGGATCCCGAAGTTGCCCGTGGATGTGATGTTTGGCAACGTTGAGAGAGACTGTGACGTTGTTGATTACAACAAGTATGTAAAGAGGTTAAAAGATGACCTAAAAGAGGCACTTACGGTTGCTCAGAAGAACATTGATGCCAGTCAGCAATGTCAGACCGAGTTGTACAACCAAAAGACGAAAGGTCATAACATTGAGTTGGGTGATCAAGTTCTGCTGACCAACAAAGGTGAATGTGGGAAGAGGAAACTGGCAGACAGGTGGGAGTCCACGCCCTATAGGGTAGTTGCGCTGAACCCACAGTGCCACATTTACCGCATACGTAACACCAAAACAGGTCAGGATAAAACCGTTCACCGCATTTTGCTGTTGCAAGCAAATTTCCTTCCACTTGAGTTGGAGGAACCTGAATCATCTGAGGATAGTGGTGAATCTGTCCTTAGTAGTAGAAGTGTGTCAATGGATGTTGTTGGTCCTGTATCTGATTTGTGTTCTTTGTCTGAGCGAGTCGCCAGTTGGTTGGAAAAGACCACAGCTTCTGACGACCCTCAGCAGAGATTGTCCTGCAGATCCGAAAGTGTTGAATCATTGAACGTAGTCCCCGAGTCATCAGGACAGGAGCAACTTGCTTCAAATAATGATTGTACCAAGGAGAAAAGCAATGTAAGCAGTCCAGATGAAGGACAGAGTTCTGATTCTCACAGTTCTGTTTCTGAGGCAGTTTGCCATAGTGACCATTGTGTTTCACCTGTTGAAGCTGTTGAGCCGCCTCCTGATCCAGGGGAAATGAGAGTTCGGACCAGAGTGGGTAGGATTGTGAAACCAGTCAACAGATTGATAGAGAACATGACTCAATCTATCAAATTTCTGAACCCAGTTGGTGGAGTTGTAAGATCTTTACTAGATAAGAATGTATTGTATTACAACTTTTTTTTGTCATTTTGAGTTCTAGATTACAGCACATGTGAGTCAATGTATTTCAGTATGTTGTTCCAGATTAGAGATGAAGTTTCATCCGAGATCAATGGTGTTTAAGGCACCTTTTGCGGGTGACTGCAGTAGGCCTGATCAACCTGCCGTATTCGCCTTCCCTGTGAGTGGGAAACATATTTTGTTGCACAATGTTTTGGATAAAAGTTGGTCTAATGACCCCAGTGTATACTATCCCTGTAATAGTCAAAATTTGTGAAGTTCAAGGGGGAGAATGTAACTGGTGTGAATTTATTGACTTAATTTAATTTGCTTTCTTTTCTTTCCTATATTGTATTATTATTTTTTTATATGCTGTTTATACCATTATAAATTCTATGTGTTTCATAATAAGAATGGGTTAATGAACTCCACGAAATTTTGTCCCTCTACTATTGTTCGCAAGTAAAAAAATATAACGTTAAAGTCACGTAACTTTTCTTTGGGATTTTGTCCGGGGAGGGAATGATATCAGTGGAACACATCCGGGGTTTCCCCGCGTGCGACATGTGATAGCCTCAGTCTACCTGTGTGCGAGGCTAATGAGCACATGTACTACTCTGTTCTCCCCGTGAATGACCCTGGTATGGTGATGTTTTTTGTCTAAAATGCATATTTATCACTGGATGAATGTGATTACTTTATACTAGCATTCGATTGTGCTAGTTATAATGTAAATGTATATTTTATGGTGTTATTTAACTTAAACGGTGTACATTGTGACGCTAACTAATTAGCATCATATGTTTAGTGTGCCAGAGAGGGAGAAGCTGTCGCCTGTTGATCCACTGATTATTTCTCCTTGTTACAGATCGAGTAAAAGAAAGTGCTGAATCTCATCAACGAGTGGTTGTGTGGTCTTTATGTGTGTGAGGGTGACCGGTCCAAACATGCTACACTAGCCCTCCTCAATGTCTAAGGTGGTTATTATCGCCCTGATCAGACATTAAAATATGTTGTGGCACTATCGTTCAGTCTATAATGATATGACGTTAGCAAACTTTAGCAATTTTTTGCAAACATTTCTTTGAGTAACAAGTAACATAAAACAAATTATTACTTTTCGTTAAAATATTTATTAATGCCCAAAAATGCTTACATTTATGTCTTTTTGTTCGCTCGGGCAGCCATGTTGCCGCTGAAGCCGGTTTACACTGAGATAATTTATACCAGAGTGTTACGGGAGAAAATCCGATTTAATGATTTATGCAGTGCTTGACGCATGTGGTGCAGCCTACACATAATACGGTGCTAAACATATTGAATAATTAATTTCATTATGTAACGTATAGGAATACTGATTTATTCATACAAATGGTATTATAATTTTTTGTTTTATTTCACTATTGTATGTTTTAATGTATAAATACTTGAATTAAGGGGAAGGGCTAAGGGGTAGAATTGGGATTGGGCCTAAGACTCCACCCGTTACAGTAGCGGCCTTTTTGAACAGCACAGTATTGTTTTTCGCTACTCCTTATTCAAAATTAGTCCAATTCTTATGAAAATTAAATTTTTGGGATTTTATTTTATTTTTGAAAAAATAATTGGAAAAAGTCTTTTCAATTCAAAGGATAATGCTTTTGACCCAAGGTGCCACTTTGTACATAGGGTTAGTTTTGTAACTCAGAGGTCAAATTGTTTTAACTTTGAACCCATTCGCCATTGACCTTTTCAAGTACACTCGATAATAACCAAGATAGAGATTGACAGGATTGTGTCTAGATGCATGGAGTTGTGCTTGTACAGCACAATGTTACAAACATGATATTCGGAACAACATAATGCCTGTATTTTTTGTTTCATTGTGGTTAGTTTGTTGCATTTATGCATTTTAGTTTCAGTTCAATTTTATTTGTATAGTGGTTTTTATAATAAATGTTGTTCCAAAGCAGCTTTACAGAAGATAGAAAAATGAAGAAGATAAAAGATGAAGAAAATAATGCCTTGCAACCCCCCAGTGAGCAAGTTGTTTTCATAAACTGTGCTCAGATTTGCCAAGATAACAAAGTTTGCAATTTCAGAGATTTCAATACCTTGAACATTTCTTATTATAACTTCAAATAGTTCAAATCAAATGGAATATGCTTCTCAATATTCATCTTACAACTGTATGTGTCTCACTCATTTCTGTTTCTCTGTTTCTTTTATTGTTGTAAGTACATTTAGAGAGAACAAAAAAATCATCTGAGAATAAGTTGATATTTTAAAGAGCCGTTCACCCAAAACTTGATGAAATGTCTGTCATTATTCGCTCATAATGCTATTCCAAACCCAAATACTGCATGTTTTGGTGAATCTTTTCATGTTACTTTTCTATGCAACAACAATTCATATAGTGACCACATCTGTGAAGCTCTGAAACATGCAAAGCACATAATTAAAGTAGTCCATATGACGCATGCCCTATTCCAAGTCTTGTAAATGCCAAATGATGGCATAGTGTGACAACCAGAGCAGATTTTAATGGTTATTATTCGCTGAATGCCATTATGGAGCTCTAACATCTCATTCTCCATTGCAAGTATTTCTTCACATATGATAAATCTTGTGTGAAACACCATTTTTGGATCTGAACGTTGCAAATGAGATTCTAGAGCTTCGGCGTAGGTGAAGAGTAAGTGAATATCTTCCTACGTTTTAGTCTGTTCATTAACCAGAGCTGTCATATTGCATCAGAAAACACTGAATATTGTGCATAAACTATGTGCTATGTTTCCGATGCTTGTACTGCCTTTTTAAAGCTTGACAGTCATAGTCTGTTGTATGGAGAAAAAAACAAAACAACAACAAAACTTGTTTTCTTCAAAAAGTCTTCCGCAGAAAAAATACCCACAGTCAGGTTTTGAATGACATAAACGTGACTAAATAATGGCAACATTTTTTATAAACTATCACTTTTTCTTTTTTCCTGTATTTTTATTTCAAACCAAAAAATAATATAAAATAAGATATACAGATACAATTGTGTGTTGCAACATAACAAAGGAAAACACAATATCTATAGTGTTATAAATAGGGTTGCAAAGGGATGGAAAACTTCCGGTAAATTTCCGGAAACTTTCCAAAAATCCCTGGAATATTCCAAAAAATCCTGGAAAAGTTTCCAACATTTCTGGAATGTTTCCGAAATTTACTGGAAATTTTCCACCTTTTTGCAACCCTAGTTATAAACAATAATTATATTATTGAAAAGGAGCAGAAAAAACTTTTCCAACCCCTTATACAATTCTAAATAGTTCCAGTACATATAATATGTTAATATGTATAATTATATCTGCCTTACAAGATTGTAGTTGTATTGTTTTATATATATATATATAGATATTACAACAAACAACCCGTCACCCTATAATCACACATGCAAATGCAATCAGCATTATAACCCACACTCACAATCACCTCTGTTTAACCACGTATCCTTTTAATACATTTTTTTTAACTGTTTAATATTTGTACAATATTTTAACACTTGCTCCAAACTGTTTCACAACCTCATCAAGATACACATACATCTTAGAGTTAGAGTTAGTATTGAGCTTTTTAAAGTTTAATTATTTTCTCAAGTTATACCCACCCTGCCTTTCTATAAAAATATTTTGTAAATTTTCCAGTAGTAGATTATTTCTTGCTTTGAACATGACTAGTGCTGTCTTAAATTTAACCAAATCAATGAACTTTAGTGTATGTGACTGTAAGAATAATGCATTTGTCTGTAAGTTATTATTGTAGGTGTTTCCCCAGATTTCCACACAGTAACTCACAAACGGTAGTTTAAATGTATTATGCAAAATATGCATTGATTTAATCAGAAACAGAATCAGAATGAGTTTTATTTCCAGATATGTTTACACATACGAGGAATTTGTTTTCGTGACAGAAGCTTCCACAGTGCAACAGAATGACAGAGACAGGACAAAAACACAGATAATACAAGAATAAAAATAGAACAAGTCGGAATAACAATATACAAATTGACAATGTTGTATGTACAGGTATATTATGTGCAAATTCGAAATGTAAACTAAGTATGTGTGTTAGATGAATAAATGTATAAGTGTATAAATAGTGTTGTGTATTCCAACACTTAATGTTCAAAATATGTCTTGATTTATTCAGTATTGCTATAGATTTGCAATGTTGCTTTGACGTGTTTTATTTGCGGTTCCCAGCAGATTTTGCGGTCTATAGTCACACCAAGAAATGTATTTTCATATACTCTCTCCATACTTATGTTGTCAGTTTTCAATTCTACTTTAACTGAAACATAGCGGAGAACTCGATTCAGTCTCCTGAGCTATAAAACCCTAATAAAAGTTTCCTCTGAAAGTGTGTCCTTTTTCCAAATCGTGCTCTCTTCTTCTTTTGTCTGTCTCTGATTCCTGACTCTTTCTTCTTATCCCTCCATCACTCTCTAACTTAGCCAGTCATCTCCAGTGTGTCTCCGTTTAATCCCCGATCACTTTAACTTGAAGGATCAGTCACACCACATGAGCCGTTAGCTCTCCTTTTATCCCGCTAATTTTCTCCCTTCGTCACAAAGCGAGCGCTGTGTCAAATTCAGGACTCAGAGTCATTTTAATAATGTGATTAGCAGCTAGCGATCCTCCTTTACTCTTTTCCCTCGTCCCTCTTTCTCCTTCTCTATTTTCTTCCCTTTATCCCTCTGCAAAGGCAAAAAGTTCTTAATTTGACGCTAACAAAGAGGCTTTTTTAATGAGCTTAGGCAGACTTGTTTGCTTCTTTCTTCTCGGCTTTGATCTTGCATGCTGTGTGTCATCTAATTTGCTGTTTAGTGCCACTATGCCTGTGTCAGCATGCGCTCACTTGCTCTGTATGTGTGCGATTGTGTCATTTTTGTGGTCTATAGTAGTTGTGTTGAGTTGTACTGCACATAAACTTTAGGATTTTCTCTCTTCTCTTTGATGGAGCTGTCGGTCCAGCAGTCGTGTGGACTGGAAGGGTTGTTCCAGCCCAGTAATAGGAAAGCAAAACATTTGCAGCTGGACTTTTTCCTCAGGTGATGTGCAGCTTTTCCCACTGTGTGAAAACTGTCCATCATTAAATCCGGCAACCTCCACCCTTCTGCCCTAGTGTGGTCTTTCACACATGTCTACATACATTTATGTGTGCGTATATATATTATATGTGGATATATATACAGTGCTGTGAAAAAGTTTTTGCCCCCTTCCTGTTTTTTGTTTTGTTTTTTGCATATTTGTCACACTTGAATGATTCAGATCAACAAACAAATTTGAATATTACTCAAAGATAACCCGAGTAAATACAAAATGCAGTTTTGAAATTATTTCATTTATTAAGGGAAAAAAGCTGTCCAAACCTGCCTGGCACTATGTTACAAAGTAATCTTATACCTTTTGTTCTTTAATATTTTGAATTGTTTTTAGCTTTATTTTTTGTTTTTCATTTATATGTTAAGTTTAGAAATTTTGTTGTATGCATTTGTCATTTTTATTTAATCTCTTTATTTTTAAAATGTGTATAGGTAGTATTTATAAAGTTTTAGCTTTTAGTTTTGGATCTGTTTTTAGTTGTTTTAATACTACAATTGATTGCTTCTGTTGTCGTCATTTGTAAGTCGCTTTGGATAAAAGCCTCTAATTAATGACTAAATAAATAAAAATAAATTTATTAAGGGAAAAAAAGCTGTCCAAACCTGCCTGGCACTACATGAAAAAGTAATTGCCCCCTAAATCTAATAACTGGTTGTGCCACGCTTTGCAGCAACAACTGCAATCAAGCGTTTGCGATAACTGGTAATGAGTCTTTCATATCGCTGTGGAGTAATTTTGGCCCACTCTTCTTTGCAGAATTGTTTTAATTAAGCCACATTGGAGGGTTTTTGAGCATGAATGGACTGTTTAAGGTCATGCCACAGCATCTCAATTGGATTTAAGTCCGGACTTAGACTTGGCCACTCCAAAACCTTAATTTTGCTTTTCTTGAGCCATGCAGAGGTGGACTTGCTGGTGTGTTTGGGATCATTGTAGCGTCT
>NW_015546078.1:406224-408388 GCF_001515605.1 Sinocyclocheilus anshuiensis
GCCTTAGAAATGGCTTTATAACCCTTTCCAGACTGATAAATGTCATCTATTTTGTTTCTCGTCTGTTCTTGGATTTCTTTAGATCGTGGCATGATGTGTTGCTCTTTAAGCATGCTTCACTTTGTCAGACAGGTAATGACTAAATAAATAAAAATAAATTTATTAAGGGAAAAAAAGCTGTCCAAACCTGCCTGGCACTACATGAAAAAGTAATTGCCCCCTAAACCTAATCACCGGTTGTGCCACGCTTTGCAGCAACAACTGCAATCAAGCGTTTGCGATAACTGGTAATGAGTCTTTCATATCGCTGTGGAGTAATTTTGGCCCACTCTTCTTTGCAGAATTGTTTTAATTAAGCCACATTGGAGGGTTTTTGAGCATGAATGGACTGTTTAAGGTCATGCCACAGCATCTCAATCGGATTTTAGTCCGGACTTTGACTTGGCCACTCCAAAACCGTAATTTAGTTTTTCTTGAGCCATTCAAAGGTGGACTTGCTGGTGTGTTTGGGATCATTGTCCTGCTACATAACCCAAGTGTGCTTGAGCTTGAGGTCACAAACTGATGGCCGGACAATGTGTTGCTCTTTAAGCATGCTTCACTTTGTCAGACAGGTTCTATTTAAGTGATTTCTTGATTCTACAGGTCTGGCAGTAATCAGGCCTGGCTGTGGCTTGTGAAATTTAACTCAGCTTTCTAAAATAATGAGGTTAATCACAGTTCTTTCATGCTTTGACAGGAGGGGGCAATCCATTTTTCATGTAGGGCCAAGTAGGCTTGGACAGCTTTTTTTCCTTAATAAATGAAATCATCATTTAAAAACTGAATTTTGTATTTTGTTGCATTATCTTTGTGTCATGTTAAAATTTGTTTGATGATCTGAATCTTTTAAGTGTGACATATGCAAAAAAAAAAACAGGAAGGGAGCAAAAACCTTTTCACGGCACTGTGTATATATATATATATATATATATATAATGTATATATATATGTGTGTGTGTGTGTGTGTGTGACCCTGGACCACAAACCAGTCATAAGCAGCACAGGTATATTTGTAGCAATAGCCAACAATACATTGTATGGGTCAAAATTATCCATTTTTCTTTTATGCCAAAAATCATTAGGATATTAAGTAAAGACCATGTTCCATAAAGATATTTTGTAAATTTCCCACCGTAAATATATTAAAACATATTTTTTTTATTAGTAATATGCATTGCTAAGAACTTAATTTGGACAATTTTAAAGGCGATTTTCTCAATATTTAGATTTTTTTGCACCCTCAGATTCCAGATTTTCAAATAGTTGTATCTCAGCCAAATATTGTCCTATCCTACCATACATCAACCATACAAACCATACATCAAAGCTTATTTATTTATTCATAAAAAAAATTAACCTTATGACTGGTTTTGTTGTCCAGGGTCACATATGGTGCGTGTACATCGTGGGTCTGTGGTGAGGGGAAGTTGACAAAGCGGACAGCTGGCACCATATCCTCTCCTCGACCCTGATGAGAACTTAAAATAAGACAAAGCAGGAAACGACTGCGGAAACAATCCATCCTACAAATGGAGGGAGGGAGAGAGAGAAGGTTCCAGTCTGTTTTATATCTTTTATTCCCCTCACACTCTCTGACTCTGACTGAACATAGTATTTGAAGAGAAAACAGAGAGATGGGACGTGTGTTTCAGAGCATTTGGGAGGGCTATGAAGGATGAAAGTGCCTTTATTCTGAGGCAAGGGCAATTGATTCAGATGTAGATTAGATGAATACATTTTCAAGGTTTATTTTTTTGTTCGCCAATACCTGCTAACCTGCCCCTCTCTCTTACCCTCTAAATATTTCTCTCCACCTCTCCCTGCAGTTCTTTAGATGTTGTTCTGGGTTCTTTTATGACCTCCTGAATGAGTCGTCGTTGTGCTCTTGGAGTAATTCTGGTAGGCCGGCCGCTCCTGGGAAGGTTCACCACTGTTCCAAGTTTTCTCTATTTGTGGATAATGGCTCTGCCTGTGGTTCGCTGGAGTCCCAAAGACTTAGAAATGGCTTTATAACCCTTTCCAGACTGATACATGTCAACTATTTTGTTTCTCATCTGTTCTTGAATTTCTTTAGATCACGGCATGATGTGTTGCTCTTTAAGCATGCTTCACTTTGTCAGAC
>NW_015546078.1:408481-411242 GCF_001515605.1 Sinocyclocheilus anshuiensis
TTAAGCATGCTTCACTTTGTCAGACAGGTTCTATTTAAGTGATTTCTTGATTCAACAGGTCTGGCAGTAATCAGACCTGGGTGTGGCTAGTGAAATTTAACTCAGCTTTCTAAAATAATGTGGTTAATCACAGTTCTTTCATGTTTTAACAGGAGGGTGCAATTAATTTTTGACATAGGGCCAGGTAGGTTTGGACAGCTTTTTTTCCTTAATAAATGAAATCATAATTTAGCTCTCCCTTTCCCTCTAAATATTTATTTATCTCTTTGTCTCGCTCGCTTTCTCTCCTAGGCGTCAATTTGGAAGCTGAGAGGCCTGAATAATCCCTAGCAATATTTCTACCAGTTGCAGTTGTGATTGAATGTAATATACAGTGGAGTCCAAAAGTGAAAATGCTTCTATTTCATATTTTTCGACTTTAATACAGTTTTTTTTTTATTACAAATGACATTACTAGTATAACAATCTCAGTGAAAAGGCGCATTGAGTTGACATGAACTCCACAAGTTGCAAAACCTGATGATCATGTTCTCCAGCATGATCTCACAGACTACACAGTGACCTAGAAATAGTGCAGAAATTCTTATTTTTTACTATTTAATTTAGTGCTAAAACTTTTCTAGGTTTAAATTAGATTTTCAATTCCAGATTTTCAGTGTGGACTTTTGGACCCAACTGTGAGTGTTTTGTTTCTGTTTTATATTTTCCAATAGTAAAAGAGATTATTTCCCTTTATAAATTATTTGAACAGTTTTTGGACGATGTCTAGCATGAGTTAAGCCTTGTTTTATGCTTGACTCTTATGCATACAGCACGTGTACACCTCTTTTTTTTTTTTCTCCTACACGCTGCACTGTAATACATAGATCTGTAAAATAACAGAAAAAGTACTGGCAGCTCATTACACATGAGAGTATCCATTAATTTTACGGACATTTCTGTTAACTCTAAAACACAATGCAAAGAAGTGTAAAATTCTAAATACTGGTAAAACACCAGCAAAAAATAAATACGGACAAATTCCTTCAAATTATACCGTATATTGTGCCCTATTTTTACAGATTATTTTAGAGTGTGTATTCTGATCAGATCTTTATTCCAGTACACATTATAAATGTTTAACATACACAGTAATTTAGGTCTTAAGTGAAAGCAAACAGCTGAGAAAGAAAACACATGTGTAACAGTATATTGGATCAGGGCAGTTCTTAAAGTGACAGCAGTCGGATATTCCTGCTGTTTGTCATTCATATTAATCAAACAGCAAATCAGAGAAAATCTCTCACGGTTCTTGACTAAATCACTTTTGTAACTTTGATAAGAAGAAATATATATTTAATTTACACAGTAAAGCATATGCAGTGTTTTTATACATTTAATTACTTTATACAATGTATGTAACATGTATTTATTTGTTCTACTGTAGTTTTTTTTTTGTCCTATTGTAATTCTTTTTTTTTTATCACTGACTGCTTACTTGTCTTCAGTGAGCTTGAGTTTTTGTTTTTTTTTTACATTCAGGCTAGTATTAGTTTTTTTGTGATATTGACACTTGTGACAGGAATTATGACATTTCTATGGCATCAAAAATTCTGAAATCACAAAGACCGTATTTAAAGCAAAAATAACGATATTGTTATATAATGTTACCCTGAAATAAAATTACTCATATTTTGATATAAGATTTGGTCATATTGCCCAGCCCTAATGTGAAATATTATTACAATTTAAAATGATTTTCCATTTAAAAATGTCATTTATGCTTGTAATGGTAAAGCTGAATTTATTTCTTTATTCATTCATTCAATAAATAAATAAAGCATAACCCATAAATACAGGTATTTTCCCTCTCCATGGCCTCATGGGATAGTAAAGTGTCCTTTGGATACATGCTCCAGAATCTCAATGGAGATAGCAGGAAATCCGGGTATTTTTTGACATTTGTTTTATGAATGCTGGGTGTACTGACATATTATCATATAATATTTTAATTTGTATTTTTTTTTATTGTTTTTAATCATTTAAATTTGTTCTATTACATTCTATCCTGCTGCTTAGTTAAATGTATTTATTTAAATGGACACAGAAGGGAAGTAGACTTGTTTTAGGTTGAATGCAGACGCAGGAAAGCTCTTCATAATTACTTCCAGGTAGGTGTGTTGGAGCAAGCTGGAGCTAAACTGCCCTTCAGGAGATCGTGGATAGTTTGATTTAACACTTCTGGACCAAACCTACGCCCTTGGTGTCTCTTTCTGGGTGGATGGCTTGATCTCCATCAGTACTAACCTCTGAGAGCTCATGAGGCTGGTGTGCTTGTCCAGTCAAAGTCATGGTGATCTCAGACATGGACATTTTGGCACAGCAGGCTTTAAACCAGTCGACCGTGACCTGATCCCACACAGCTGTGGGATATCTCTCTCTCATGCTCTCGCTTTCTCATTTCCCATCATAGCATGCTCTCTTGACACAGAGACACACTCGCAATCAATCACAAGACTTCTTTCCCGTGCTCTCTCTCGATCCGAGCCGGTATGAGCTGATGTGCATTATCTTTAGGATGTGGCGTGCTATGATAAGCTCTTTTCCTGGATGACGGTGAATGACACTGACCTAATTCTACTCTGTATGGGAATAACAACTTCCCGTGTTTGTTGTCTTGATGGTTGAGGGACAAGAAGACATGAAGTACGAATGCATTTGTAAATCCTACATGAGTCATGACACTCCTCGTGCTTTTTTTTTTTTTTTTTTTTCCAGGAAA
>NW_015546078.1:411690-412075 GCF_001515605.1 Sinocyclocheilus anshuiensis
AACAATTGTCTCATTCAGTGTACTTCCTCCTAAACTCTTGCCATAGCAAAAAAAATGGGACTTTCCGGACTTCTTCCAGCAGTTCGTTCCTAACTCATACTGATGTATCATATTGATCTACTATCAATATTTCATGAAACTGCAAGGTTTTCTGGTCTGCAGAGCTCAAAGCAATCCCACATTGAGTCGAACCATTTGAACAGCACTCTAATGGAAAAGTAATGTTTGTGTGTTATTCAGATGGTGAGCAAAATGTGTGTGCGTTTTGTGGATAACTGTATGTAAATTGTGTTTATGTGGGAGTGTTAAATCAATAAGCAGTGGTGGACGAAGTACACAAATCAAGTACTTGAGTAAAAGTACAGATACGTATAATAAAATATTA
>NW_015546078.1:412345-435623 GCF_001515605.1 Sinocyclocheilus anshuiensis
GTATAATAAAATATTACTCCAGTAAAAGTAAAAGTACTCAGTTTTCAATTTTACTCGAGTGAAAGTACAAAAGTACTCGATTTTTTATGTACTTAAGTAAAAAAGTACTGATAGATAGATTTATTTTGCAATTTTATGTAGTCTACTTAATTTAATTTTATATTAGCACATATTTTTTATAATCCTACCGCTCAAAATACCTATAAAATAACCACTATATGGAGTCAAGATATATTTGAGTTGTTGATATGGACTACGTTGACGAGAGTGATGTAGTAATGTTCACTGTGAAGCTTACACTGCGATGTACCTGAGAGAAAACAGATTTGACCATCTGATTTTCACCAGTAAGAAAAAAAGCTAGTTAAAGCTAGTTGTTTTGCAGAACATCACATTTATATATTACATGAGAATAATAAGCCATGAGAGAATGCATCTTTACAATACTGTGGAGGGAATAACATGCCACATTGATATCATGGTACTGAATGATTTGCATGATTTATGTTCCATGGTATTTAAATGGTTCTCCAAGGTATTTCGAATAATAACTTTTGTGAAAACTGTGATTCATTTTATTTGTAGGGTTTTTGATGAATACTGTAGAAGATTCAATTGGTGAGTTTTTTACTGTCACTTTAGATCAATTTAATGTATTCTTGCTTAATAAAAGCATTTTCTTTGATTAGAAATATTACTTTAAAAAATCTTATTGACCCTGAACTTTTGTATGATAGTTTATTGGAAAGTCGGTCAGTTTGTTCGGACAGTTAAAATAAATGAACAGATAGATAGATAGATAGATAGATAGATAGATAGATAGATAGATAAAATGTAGATTAGCTCTTTTATAATGTCTCTGAACAGGGCTCATCCAGTCAGATTTTAGAGCTGGAACTTTAGATCTGTTGTATACACACACACAGACACACACACAGACACAGTTAGCAGTGTGTTGTACATTGTAATGTTGAGTTGACTGTGCAGGCTACAGAGATGAGCTGGTTCTCTCTCGACTGCTCTTTGAACACTCACAACAAATGCAAAACGGCAGGAACATGGGCAGAACCAGGGCAAGAACTGACCTGTGTGTGTGTGTGTGTGTGTGTGTGTGTGTGTGTGTGTGTGTGTGTGTGTGTGTGTGTGTGTGTGTGTATGAGTGTGTGTTAATGCCAGTCATACAGACAGCACCATCTCCGTGGCTCTTACTGACCTGTTCCATAGTGCACAGCGCTTCTGAGACGTCCTCCCTTCTCTCTCCGTCACATTCTTTCTTCCGGTCTTTGTGTGAGCTTTTGCTCTCTTCCAGGAATTCTCTGGGAGGAAGAACAGTCTTCCTGCTCTGATAACACGTCAGTTGCCCTCTCTGCGAGTCTGGGGGAAAACGTTTTATGTATATTTAAACACACACATGCACACATATATCCACATGTCTTAAACTGTCCGGCTTCCTGATGCTTCCTCCAGTTTACGCATCTGAATGTTTTGTTCCGTCATCTATTGCACTTTTGTTTATTATTAGTTGCAACCTTTTAAATAAGCAGACCAAAACATTAAATATAACCTGATTATATTGTGAAGGTGGGCTTGAGGAAGCTAGGATATCGTCAGATAATAGGGGTGTAGCGGAGCACAAAAAAAAAAAAAAAAAAAAATAATTTTTTTTTAAGAGTTTTACTGAACAAACTATCTTTTTAAAAAGTCTTTCTTTATTGCTGCAACTGGCCACAACAAATACAGCAGTTTATGGTGCTGTTATAATTAGGGGAATACATTTGAAGTGCTTACAGTTTTGGATGCAGAATGTTTTGTTATTGCTCTCCCTTTCTAATCCTCTCTTTTTTACGCACTTACATGCGCCGTGTCCTGACATTTTATCCTACCCTTCAGATTTTCCACCCAGGGTTTATTGCGCATGCGCACATTTTTCTCACGCTGAACAATGATAAATACTGTATATGCATTACTGTAAGGGATAGGTTTAGGGTTGGGGTAGGTGTACTGTAGACATTTATAAAACACAATCTAATAGGTAGAAAAATTAATTTATTGTTGGTTTCCGGCCATAGCTGTATCCTTTCTCAGCCACAACCCTGAACAACACATAATTACTGTATTTGTATTACTGTAAGGGTAGGTTTAGGGTTGGGCTTGGTGTAGACATTAATAAACCATAATTTGACAGGTAGCATTTTTCGTTGTCCAATTGTACTTAACTATTTTAATGGGAGGTAGCAAAATCTGACAGGTTAGCACAAATCGACAGAACACCGGCACTCATTCATTGAGGTCTGCAAAGTTAAAGTTAAAAGACTCGCTTGTGGTCAGGATGAAGCTTTATTTAAAATGGAAATAGTTGCCTGAATTTGTAACATTTACATGCAAGTATACAACTGTAAGATATACATTGTGTGTGAAAATGCATCTCAAACACATTAAATGAGCATGTTGTCATCATTTGCTCACCCTATAAGTTTCTTTCTTCTGGTGAATGCAAAAGAAGAATAACCAAACAGTTGCTGACTTCATATTTTTTTTCCATGCTATGTTAGGTCAATGGCTACCAGCAGCTGTTGGTACAGAATTTTTATTTTTTGGGGGTGAACTATCCCTTTAAACGACACGCAAATCTTACAGTAGGTTTATGGCTTAGTTTCAAATGCTTAATATAAAGCATGTCTACATGTTTAACTTGGATTGTGCAATTTTCCAGCAGCTTACGCCGTGTCCTTTGTTATTTTTCAGAAGTGTTGCAACATCAAAGTATATCGACGTAAACAATACTGTCCTGAGTTTTAAAATATGTTCCACACACAGAGAAGTTCCATACTTGCAGTGATTAAAACAACACCGTTTTCATTTGGTACACATGTGATGAACCAAAACAGACCCATATCAACAATTTTTGTTACGGATACGTGTACCGTTACACCCCTATCGGATAATATCAACATATTTTTCTGAATAACCTGAATTTTTAGGCCTGTCAATTAAAAATGTTAATCAAATTAATTACGTTATATGCTGAATAATTAAATGAATTAATTAATCTGTTGGTGGAGAAATGCCTTATGGAATTTATGTATGGGTCAGAGGACATGATTAATTTTTCATTTTTTATCCCTTTTTTTATTTATAATTTTGCACATAAATTAACAGCCTTTATTTATTTGCAGCCTTTTGACTTTATTTGAAAGGACAGCGGAGGGAGAATGTGATCTGAAACGAGGCGCATTCGATTTTTTTGACTATTTTGAATAAAAGCCTGATATTTTTTATGTGCAAAACCATTTCTACATCCTTAAAGTCCCCATTAAATCAAAATTAAAGTTTTTTGGGTGTTAGTATCAATATGTTAGTCTTAAGGTTATCTATAAGGCAGTGTGCTCCAAAACAGTGACAAAATTCGCATTTAGAAGATATAAACATTCAAAGCTTGCAGTTCGTCACTTCCGCCAAAACGGCTCAACGAGTTTTTTTGACGTCACATCGTACTTCAGCTTCTCATCAAACTTTCTGTCCAATCAGATGCTCTCTAGAAGCAGAAGCCCCGCCCCCTACACTATAAAATAGACGCTGAAGCCGCGGCTGAAATCGGTCACTTGTCCACAGAATTAGTATGTTCTGTACAGTGAATGGCACGTAGTGCACTATATAGGGGACAGGGAACGATTCAAACAGTGTAAACATGCTTTCCATTGAGGAAAAAAATAAGTCTGGTTTGTGTCACGCTAACTAATAAACCATAATTTGACAGGTAGCATTTTTCGTTGTCCAATTGTACTTAACTATTTTAATGGGAGGTAGCAAAATCTGACAGGTTAGCACAAATCGACAGAACACCGGCACTCATTCATTGAGGTCTGCAAAGTTAAAGTTAAAAGACTCGCTTGTGGTCAGGATGAAGCTTTATTTAAAATGGAAATAGTTGCCTGAATTTGTAACATTTACATGCAAGTATACAACTGTAAGATATACATTGTGTGTGAAAATGCATCTCAAACACATTAAATGAGCATGTTGTCATCATTTGCTCACCCTATAAGTTTCTTTCTTCTGGTGAATGCAAAAGAAGAATAACCAAACAGTTGCTGACTTCATATTTTTTTTCCATGCTATGTTAGGTCAATGGCTACCAGCAGCTGTTGGTACAGAATTTTTATTTTTTGGGGGTGAACTATCCCTTTAAACGACACGCAAATCTTACAGTAGGTTTATGGCTTAGTTTCAAATGCTTAATATAAAGCATGTCTACATGTTTAACTTGGATTGTGCAATTTTCCAGCAGCTTACGCCGTGTCCTTTGTTATTTTTCAGAAGTGTTGCAACATCAAAGTATATCGACGTAAACAATACTGTCCTGAGTTTTAAAATATGTTCCACACACAGAGAAGTTCCATACTTGCAGTGATTAAAACAACACCGTTTTCATTTGGTACACATGTGATGAACCAAAACAGACCCATATCAACAATTTTTGTTACGGATACGTGTACCGTTACACCCCTATCGGATAATATCAACATATTTTTCTGAATAACCTGAATTTTTAGGCCTGTCAATTAAAAATGTTAATCAAATTAATTACGTTATATGCTGAATAATTAAATGAATTAATTAATCTGTTGGTGGAGAAATGCCTTATGGAATTTATGTATGGGTCAGAGGACATGATTAATTTTTCATTTTTTATCCCTTTTTTTATTTATAATTTTGCACATAAATTAACAGCCTTTATTTATTTGCAGCCTTTTGACTTTATTTGAAAGGACAGCGGAGGGAGAATGTGATCTGAAACGAGGCGCATTCGATTTTTTTGACTATTTTGAATAAAAGCCTGATATTTTTTATGTGCAAAACCATTTCTACATCCTTAAAGTCCCCATTAAATCAAAATTAAAGTTTTTTGGGTGTTAGTATCAATATGTTAGTCTTAAGGTTATCTATAAGGCAGTGTGCTCCAAAACAGTGACAAAATTCGCATTTAGAAGATATAAACATTCAAAGCTTGCAGTTCGTCACTTCCGCCAAAACGGCTCAACGAGTTTTTTTGACGTCACATCGTACTTCAGCTTCTCATCAAACTTTCTGTCCAATCAGATGCTCTCTAGAAGCAGAAGCCCCGCCCCCTACACTATAAAATAGACGCTGAAGCCGCGGCTGAAATCGGTCACTTGTCCACAGAATTAGTATGTTCTGTACAGTGAATGGCACGTAGTGCACTATATAGGGGACAGGGAACGATTCAAACAGTGTAAACATGCTTTCCATTGAGGAAAAAAATAAGTCTGGTTTGTGTCACGCTAACCACCGCACCGCACACACACTCTGCTCCGGTCCAGAGACACGATAGCACGGAGCGGATCACATGCACGAGTCAGCACAGACCACAAAATATATCGGAGCTATTTGAATTCTACACAGAATGCTATATTTTATAGCAATATGGATGAGATTGTGGCTGGTCAAATGCGGCTTTACGGAGTTCAACGGCTCTGAACGGCTCTAGTCCAAGCTGTGATATAAACGAACGCTATTGGCTATTTTAAAAAGGGGCGGGGCTGCTTGATATGTCCCGCCCTGTCTTCCTGTTTCAGTTAAAATTACGTCAACACAGAGTAATGCTGCGTGTTTCTAAGCATTTCAGGGGACCTTTAATCTTGAGCATTACACGCTGTATCTTTGAAAGCTCAATTTGATGATTCCAAAAGGTTGTCGAAAGCACTTACAGTACTAATCTTGACAGTAATAAACATGTAGTAGAAACGCTCCTTTGAGTGCATTCTAGATGTTTGCACCACTTTGTGTATGGCACTCATTTTGATAAAATGCCATGATATGCACCCTAACACGATATCCCTCATTTTCAGCGGCAGCAGAAATGAGCCTCGGGATATGAATGCTGGCTTGTTTTCGGAGTGTAAATTTACAAAGGGCAACTAATCCTGATTGGGTTATTGGAGGCTTTTGCATTGCTCACAAATAACTGTGGAACCTGAGATGCACCTAATAAATGAGGTGAAGCTTTCGAGTACGAACCGCTGCTCTTTGTAGAATGAGGTCAAAGAAATACATTCTACATCAGGGAAATGTGGCTGCCCGAATATATTGTTAGTTGTGTGAAAAGCTAAGAAAGTACCGTGGCAATTGACATACAGCCATGTACCCGTTCCTAATATTAAAATAAGTAATAATGGCCTTTTCAACTTTTCCAAATGAAAAACTGTTGCGGCAAATTACACTGAATGTAGCTCGATTGTTCTCATATTTCTTGTACTTTTCTTTTGGCCCCTTATAATTGCTTCATTGTTCCCATGTAATGTTCATGAGACATATAATGATTATTAATAATGTAATCCAAGTTTAATGGCATTAACATTTCAGCTGACACACCCCCAGACGCCTGAAAGTTTTAAGTGTACTAACATATGCAATTACTAGTACTGTAGGATTATTTCTCATAATACTAAAAGACCTGGGAGTTGCATATTATAGGCAAGTCATTTGACTGTGCTTATTGTGAATATTACATTAATTAATTCAAATGATCAGTTCAACTATTAAAATGCATTTGCTATAGTTTAATAGTACATTGTTTTTGTGGTTAATAATTATCCTGCAACTCCATAAATTATCGTCTTCATTAAAGGACTTGGTGGTCATGGTGTTATAAAACATTAATTAAAGCTTTATAATTAATGATTCCATGTTGTTAAGGACATAAATGATATCCCCTTTGGCCCTCGTTGAGGACAAGAGGGCGTGCCCTAAGGAAGGATATCCTGGGTCAAAGGTCATGAGCGCAGGATTTCCTCTTCCCTCTCTTCGCTCTGAGCTCTGAGCTGTGAGTACTGCTGACTATGTAAAGTCACACACTAGGTCTATTCATACACGCGCACACCTAGGATCTACTGTATTTCTAATAAAAATATGAAAGCATATATCCTCTCCCTGCCACCCACTGTGCTTATAAATGGCTTTGCCTTCAAATATTCCTTATACGTTATTTCAATTATTTTCTGGTATTCTGTAAACCAGGAAAACAAGACATGTATGAATAATTAGATGCAATTATGCTGCCACAAAAAAATACAATAAAATGTAATAAATAAAATAATCTCTCTTTCTCTCTCAGTCTATATGCTATGCATTATATTTATTACAATTAATGGCAAAATAAATGTTTGGAAATGTAAACTGATATTTCCTACTGACACACTACAGCAAAATATATAAATAACTGACTAAAAACAAAGTTTTTGTTGATAAATACTAATGGCCTGAGACTTGTGCACAGTTGTGTGTGTTACAATTATTGTTTGTAAAACAGTAGTTAGTGACATTTTTGATTAAAAATAACATTAAATAAAACATTAATATTGTAAAGTATTACAGTAAAGAACTTTATTTTGAAATGTAATTCAATCCTGAAGGCAAAGCTGAGTTTATCAGAAATAGGGATGCTCATATTGGCTGTTTAACCATTAACCGAAAATAAGAATTTTGACGATTAATACTATCAGTTAAACGGTTGTGCACTGAGGTAGGTCTGCTATTTATTTTTATGTCTGATGAAAAAAACAAGACTATGCTGGTTCTTCAAAGCACACAGAAGGATTCAGTGTGTGTTTTTGTTAATCTGTTGATTATTTCAATGAAAAATATTTAGTGTAGCCCTATTCTTTTTATTATTATTATTATTAGTAGTAGTAGTAGTAGTAGTAGTAGTATATTTTGTATGGGTCAAGCCACTCATCAATGATTTCTGAAGATCATGTGACACTGAAGACTGGAGTAATGATGCTGAAAATACAGCTGCGCATCACAGGGGAAAAAATTACATTTTAAAATATCTTCAAAAAGAAAACAGTTCTTTTAAATTTGAATGATATTTCACAATATTGCTGTTCTTACTGTATTTTTGATCAAATGCAGCCTTGGCCTTTAAAGCTAAGAAATTTTAGTTTAGTTTAGTTTAGTTTAGTTTAGTTTAGTTTAGTTTAGTTTCGGCCTTGGTCACTAAAATATTCAGTAGTAAATAGCACTACAGTGTCTTACACTTTCAGTTTTAAAAATGTTCATCTCTTATCTCACCTAGGGCACAACCATAGACTGTAAAAAAAGATGGACGACGCGTCTCCACTTCCTTCCACTATATAAAAGTGAAGCCAAAGCATCTCAGTATGGCCGCTGCCATCTTGAGTAAATTACGCCATTTGGAGCCCGAGTCTGCGCAGTAGCGATTTGTTTGGAGCCAGAGTCTGCGCAGTAGTGTCGTGAGGTGGAGCCGCGGTATCAAACTCCCGCCCAAACTCCCACAGACCCAATCAACTATAACGACACGCCCCATTTTTATATAGCATCAAATTACTAGCTAAAATCAAATTTATCACAAAAACGAACAATTTAACATATATCAGCGTTATAACAACTACCTTAAATGACCAAAACCATCTTTTGGAAAATTGTATTGGAAGCGTAATAAATTTTTTTATTTTGACTCGAGTCTCATTTGTTTACATGGAGAGGGTGGGGTTTATGACCTGTACTGCAGCCAGCCACCAAGAGGCGATCAAAGAGCCCGCAGCTTCACTTTTCAGGACGTGTGAGGCACACCCGGGCACAACGTAAGCTAGGACTGCTTAAATAAAATTAGTGCATTATGCCCCTGTGAGAGATTGTATTCAACCTCAGTAAAATTGACATTCATGCAGCTCACTCAGACAGATGGATTCCAGCACATCCATTTGGCAGCATTTCTCTTTGCTGTAAAACATCGAGGCTGACAAACAGCACTTGGGTGATTTTGCAGAACTGTTTTCCATCAGGTGTGCTCGACGTCCCCAACAGCTGGTTCACCTCTTATATGACCCTACACTGTATCAGAGCTGTCACACGGCAAGTCCTTCATTTCAGCTTGAGCACACACAAACACTCCGCTCTGCCTTCACAGTCAAAGTTATTTTGGAAAGACTTAAAGGTTGTGTTTTGAATTTGTGCAAAAACAGGAGTAAAGAAAACATTGCTCACCCACAGCCTGGCTGATGAAACTGAATGATGCAAAGTATGCCTTTCTGTCAAGTTACCCTAAAGATTTACTCTGATTATTTATTCATTCAGTTCTGTCTGGTAAAAGCTCTGGTTAAAAGAAAGCTTTAGTGCGGGAAAGATGAAATATTCGTGCAACATCAGAGCCAATCAGAGACTGAGAGAAAGAGGTAGATGAGAGCTTATGAATACAAGAAATGAGTTTTAGTAGCTTAGAAGCATAAACACACAAATGTTTTTTTTTAAGTGGGACTCATCAGATTATTTTGCATAAGATTTGTACCAGGCATAGATGCAAACCCTGCGTGGCTAATGCAATGTTTGTTCTTGGATTGAAATCATCAGCTTTCACCACTGCGCCTTGAAAATTTACATTTTTATGTAATGCATTTACATTTACTTCCATTTATGCTTCTGACAGGTGCTCACTTATGAAATATCATGAAAAAAAAATCTGTTTTGATGCCTTTATACCTGAGGATGCACAAAAGTAGATTTTTTTTTCTTCTCTATCTTTGAATCCCAGTGTTCTTCAAAATGTCATATTTTGTTTGTTTTATTTTATTTATTTATGGAAAAAAGTAATTCATGTTAAGTACTTTTTCTTTTTTCACATTTCATGTTTTCATTCTCAAATGAGGATTTATTTAATGTTTTTTTTCATTGGTTGACAAACTCATTTCACATTGAACTTCAAAAAACTGACTTATGTTGCTAGCTAGCGACTGCTAATTGCTTCAGTTATATTATATCAAAATATGTTCATGCCTTTTGATTTAAATAAGCTGAAATGTACCAGTGTGCTTCATCTTTTTAAGTGAGACTTTTCTCACTTCCTGTTTTGATATATGCTTTAAGCTGATTTGGTTATTGCTTTTCAAAGAGAAAATGTTTTCTCTCTCCCTCTCTTGCGGTGTTGAAATGTTTCACTTGAATTCTTAACATTAATTAAGAAATGTTCATTAAAAAACTGGCCTTCAATCTGTAAGGAATGTTTATTAATTTAATATAAGAGATTATTTATTAATTAAAAAATTATTTCATCAGTTGCACCGTTTTACACAGATGGTTAATCTTTCTGAAAGATCAAGCATGCTGCTGCTTGACGCCTATTCCATTCTCCAAATGTGGAGAAATATTGTGTTTTTTTAACTAAGCTGCCTGCCTAAAGAGCATTTTAAGACATCTTAAAGTATGCGAGTTCTCAGTTCTCATACTTCAGTTTCAGTAAAAAATACTCTCAATTTTAAGGCCACATTGCATGTGTTCTCAGTGGGGAAAAACTTTATCAAAGATGGCAGATGGGTTCCAAAAGCAAGATAAATTGTTTTTAAACAGATTTTATTTAGTATGGAGTAATTCCATCTTATTAAAGATTGATCTTTGTTGTGTTATACAGTTTTTGTGCTTATTAGAGTGTTGCAACATTTGCGAAATGTCAAACGTGTTTTTTTTTCCTGTGTTTACAACAGTAATCACTGTACAAAATCAGGTACAATAAATTTTGTCAGTGGTATCTGTGTAGCTTGCACTGTAGATGATCATTTTTTCAGGTCAAGTATAGCTTGACCATAGTTTAACTACTTTTATTTTTGTTTTGCTAGCATCTTGACAAGTTACGGTTTCTAAGTAGCTTCCTCAACACTGATCTTGTGTGCTACATGTGCTGTTCGTTTTGACCATTAATAGAGTCGCTGCTTATGTAGAGCATGACTTGAGTTTGCATTTTGATTAGGATTCAGTCTTCGAAGTGTTAGCTCAGATTTTGGAACACAATCTGTATCATTTCCATCACGCGGCCAGGAATTGTTGACAGCAGGGTCCGTAATTAACACTGGCCAAGTGCCAAATTTGACTTTGAATTGGCTTTGACAAATAACAGTGGCCTGAAACTTTACAAGGAACTGCAATTTATTAATAGTTTAATCGAATTTAATCTGTCATGAGAATGGTAGTCTGAGTCTGGTTAATGTAAGCAAAGTGAGCTATTAAAATTTAAGCTATCAAATTTAATGATTCGATTTCAATTCACAGCAATTCGATTCCCTTAGATTCTATGTCAATTAATTTGGATGCACTGTACCTGAATGTCTGTCTTTTTTTTTCCAAGGAAAAATACATTTCCCTCAACAAATGCGATTGAAACACAGATTGAGTGATTACACGAGGCATGATACATTTCTGTAAATTGTACTATTTCTTTCAACATACCTTCAGATGTTCGTTTTGTGCTGTAAATAGTAGTAAAGAGGTTCATGTGCCGCTTGAACTGAGGCGCTACTACAGCAATATGTCATGCCACATTAAAGAGTGCCAAAACTGATTTATTGTTTGAAATTCATAATACAATTGACAGAATTTGAAAGCTGAGACTGTTTCATATCAAAAGTTACAAAGTTTATTGTGTTTTATTGAATATTTGGAGGTGTGCTGCAAATAATATTTCTTGAATTTTTCTTTTTGTATGCATCAACTAAAAACAGCATAGATTGATTTGTGGGAGAAAATTTACCGGCCATACATATTTCTACCAAACAAGATTATTAGGGCTGAACTGAAAAAACAAACAGATTTCTCAACCAATATTGATTCTTAAATCCATTCACTCTTCACGGGCAGGTGTGTCAAAGTTAATTTTGGACTCTGGATCAAAGCGAGCGCTCTCTGAGAGTTTTGTATGTTCACCGGCTGTGCTGTCTCTGCAGGTGTGCTCAGATCTGTTCTCCAAAGTACACCTGTGTGCAGTTAGAGTCACCTGTCCACACTCCACCTTTGCAGACTCCATGCATGTGGGACTTCATTTCTGAAGGCTGAATCAGTTTTATTCATGCAAAAACCATTAAAGACAAAGATCTCTCCGAAACAATGATGCATCTCTCTCTCTCGCTCGCTCTTTCATTCTCTTCTCTCCATCTGTCAGACACGTTCAGAGAGACATCCATGAATGGTATAACTCAAGGCCATTTCGAGTATTCCTCAATTATTTATCAAGCATAGAAATGCAACTTGATTGAAGTTCCTTTGAAGTATGGACATCAATTCTCACACTGAAGGCCTGTATAAAATGATCATTCGGCTGCTATACAGAGCGCTCGCCCCTCAGGAGCCATGAGTCCGATTTAAATCTTTTTTCAATTTTTTAGCACTTTCTCTGTTCGTGTTAAATTAGGCCTGTGTAATGCCATTACAGAGGAAAAGAGGCAGATTATTAAGAATGCTACTCCATCAACCCCTTTTAGTTTATTAGTACCTGGTTACGTAAAGTGCATATTAAAATTCTCATAATGAATCCCAAAAGTCATTATACGTGATTTATTGTCGTGCCAAGTAGCAGGCATTTCCGTAGAGCAATTGCAAATATGTATATTATTTAGCAGTGGCTCTGTGTGCCGTTCTCATTGCAGCACACACACAAATGTGAACCAGCAGCATCGGCGTGAAGAAAACCTTTGTCTCTGTTATGGCCAGACAGCATTCTCATTCTACCGCAATGAACTCTTTCCTCTAAGGACACAAACAGAGACGACAAACCCCAGACTCTTCACACACGCACACAAACACACATCGACATCACTGAGCTAGATTAATGACCAGCCTGATGTGATCTCAAAACCCATTACCGAATTTTCAGTGTTATCTATTTATTTTGTTAGCCAGAATGATTTGAGCAAAGCTCAACTTTGTGTCTCAATGAGCCCCAGGAGAGGCGGAATGGGATTTTTCCTCCTGAACTCCCTCAAACTGTGTTGCCCTTTCTCAGCTGATCTGAGGCGAAGCTTACTGCATTGGTGATTTTTGACAGGACAGTATGGGATTTCTTTTTTTACCTTTCTGTTTGACCAGTTCTGTTTGTATGATCACCTGTTCCTGAAATAATTTCAGACATGTGATTCATGGCTTGCTGTTCTCCTCGAAGTCAGTGCTAGTCAGGAAACATGCAAAGTGGTGCCGTAAATAGCAAAGCTTTTAGTTTAACCACATTTTTCAGCAGCATTGCTAGTTTTTCAGTAGCAAATATATTTTAAGCTCCAGAGTAGAGCTGACAAACTATACACCATTTTTTTTTTCATGTTAGATTAACTATAGAACCTTATTTGTGACCCTGGACCACAAAAACAGTCATAAGGGTCAATTTTTTGAAATTGGGATTTATACATCATCTGAAAGCTGAATAAATAAGCTTTCCATTGATGTATGGTTTGTTAGGATAGGACAATATTTGGTCGAGATATAACTATATGAAAATCTGTAATCTGAGGGTGCAAAAAAATTAAAATATTGAGAAAATCACATTTTAAGGTTGTCCAAGTGAAGTTCTTAGCAATGCATATTACTAATCAAAAATTAAGTTTTAATATATTTACGGTAGGAAATTTACAAAATATATTCATGGAACATGATCTTTACTTAATATCCTAATGATTTTTGGCATAAAAGAAAAATGGATAATTTTGAGTCTTACAATGTATTTTTGGCTATTGCTACAAATATACCCCAGCGACTTAAGACTGCTTTTGTGCTCCAGGGTCACATTTAAAAGTGTAACTTTTTTAAAGTCTTATCACTAAAGGCTGGAATACACTAACGACTTGTAAAATCTGAACAGACTTGCTGCCTTTGTAAATGGTTTCAAATAAAAACTGGGCATCATGCACTAAACAACTGAGAAACAGACTTTCAAGTCATTCTGAACACAACAAACTCAGACAAGCATGTGCCTCGTTGCTAGGAAACATGACAAATGAAAACAATGTGTTCTGAAATCAGCTCAAAGAATCAAACATGTTTGATGTCCTCCGACTGGACAGATTCATAGTATGAAGCTAAAAATCTGAGTCTGTGCCCATCATATACTACACAGTTTATTGTGAAATCTGTCAACTCACTCTGCCCGGTATCTGCAGACTGGCTCTGATTTGCTCCAGACTGCAAATTGGGACAAAAATCTGGGAAAAACTTGTGTAGTGCATTCCAACATTTAGGAAATATGCCACATGATCCTGTCTTTTGCACAACTATCCGGGATGAATTATGTGGGTTATGTTATACATCTTTGTAGTATTAGATGTGGAAGTTTTAAAACCTAACTACGAGCAATAGTAATAGTAATGTAAACCATGCATGATAAATCATTTTTCACGCACAAATCTCAGTTTAGATAATTTCCAAGTTTATTTACACTGGGCGTTCGCTTCCCTCAATTCATTGTGAAAGCACAGCAAATGCATTTGAAGCTCATCACACACATACACACACTCGCTCTTGGCCTATTAGAAAGGCATGTCTGTTTCAGTGTTGTATCTGCGCCGTGGAGAAAGAGGAACATTTTGTACTGTGTCATGAATCGAATAACACAGATTCCTCCGGCAAGGCAAACACGCAGCTTCCCATTAAAAAGCAGATGCGTGGCAGGGCAAAGCTGTCATTAATGCATACATGCAAACACACGCAAACGCAGTCAGGTCGAGTCCAGAGGCCGTTCGTTTGTTGCTCCTGGCTGCATTACTGAGGCTCTATAAGGGTCGACTTCTGATTTTTTTCTTTTTTCCTCCCCAAAAATATACAGGCTGTTTACCCACATCGCTTTGACAAGATCTCTGCAATGCACACACAGAGAGTTCTGACACGGAGCCAGGAACACGTAAAATATTTACTTGTGTTGAGGAAGTAAACAAGTGTTCCCTGTTTACTTATCGGGACCAATCGCATCTTCCAGTTTTAGACTTGAAAGTGTGTGGGGGCGGAGGGTCGATGAGATGAGACGAGGGCCGTCTGTCTGCCACATGAAGGAGAGGAACGTTTCGATGCTTCGGAATGGAAAATGCTGGTGGAACTGTTAGATCAACACGCTCTCAGCTTATTTCAAGAGGAATCGCAGCACGCCTCAATGAGCCTTTGGTCAGAAAGCGCATGAAGACACCTTACATCCAGAGCAGATACAGGAAAACAGACAGATGTCTGTGTCTGTTGCGTTACACGCCTATCGGTTAAATCATTTGTGCGTTCATGCAGTATTAATGAATCTGACTCAAAAAAGAGCACTGAAATCTTCATTAATCTTAGCCGTAATGTTCTTGCATATAAATTAGTCATAGTTGATTTGAGGTAACTGATCACTTGCTTTTTCTTCAAACTTCCTTCAATTCAAGTTTATTTGTATAGCGCTTTTCACGATACAAATCGTTGCAAAGCAGCTTTACAAAAAATGTTAGTTTCTATTTTAAAGTTTCTACATTGTATTTAGTAGTGGCTTATGTCCATATGACAAAAATGTACAGAAAAATGCATGTGGTTAGTTATATGACATGTAATCAAACAGACGGTGAACACTATTAACTGCAATGATTATATGTTGTGATTAAACTTCGGTAGTTTTGTATGTTGTTTGAGTATGTATGATTGAATGTAATGTACGGATGTGAGTGTGTATAGCAGGCCTGTCACCAAAGGAGGCATCGGGGTGCCTTCTGTTTGTATAGTCATTCAGCGAACATACTACTAAGAGCAAACAAAGACTTTTGAACTACCAAGACTGTGCGCTCGTTTTGCAGTCAATGGGAGAAAGCGCAAGATGCAATATGGCCTAATAAGTCTACTAAACAAAAGAGCAAATGGCCCACTGGTAAAGTCATCACGACACTGCAGCTGACGTTAAACAAACAGTCAGTGTCCTGAGACATGCACTTAGGATTGCACATGCGCACTGTGTAGACCAGGTGGAAATATAAGCTTTTTAAACACTATTTGAGAGAAATAAATGCCAAAATTATTAGAACACTAGTATTTTAATTTTTCACCATCTAAAAAATGGTTTAAAATCAGTTATTTCTATCTTTTGCTGTAGTGTGTCCGTAGGAAATATCAGTCTACATTTCCAAACATTCATTCTGCCATTAATTGCAATAATCTAGTGAGATTTTTGTGCTCCACACAGAGATCTGATCTGATCATCATCAGTCTGTCTGGAATGACATGAAGAAACAGAACAAACTGAGACAGACTCAATCCAGAAGCACTGTGGCAACGTCTCCAAGACGCTTCAAGAAACCTGTATGGGCAAATTCATGTTAGATTTTGTTGCAGATTTGAAATATGTAGTAAGTAGATTGGACTTTGCCTCGGATGCCCAAAATAGTGAAAGGTGTGGCAAAAATGGCTGCCCAGTAAACAGATTTTCCTTCAAAGGATCTTTGGAACAAAGTGGCCACTCAAGCTTTCAGAAATGTAACTCTGACAATTTTAGCAGCATTTATCTCACAGGAACATTAACCTCTACAATGGAAACTAATAATGCATAATCTTTTAACAGAAAGTTTTGGTCACACTTTATTTTAAGGTCCCATTCTCGCCATTAACAAACCATTAACTATGACTTTTGCAATAATAAACTCCTAATTTGCTGCTTGTTAATAGTTAGTAAGGTAGTTGGGTAGGATTAGGGATGTAGAATATGGTCATGCAGAATATGTGCTTTACAAGTACTAATAAACAGCCAATATGTTAATAATAGGCATGCTAATAAGCAACTAGTTAATAGTGAGAATTGGTCTCTGTACTAAAGTGTTACGAAAATTGTTAAAGTATTAATGCATACATTACACAAAACAGAACTTATTATTGTATGTATAAATAACTATTAATAAATCCCCGAAACAGTGCTCAATTATCCTCATTAATTATTCAAATACAGCATCCAATGGCAAGTCTCTGGCAGCAGACCTTTTCAATATTTAAAGGTGCAGTGTTTAATATTAAAGGCTAGCAGTTGAAATGGGTACTGCAGTCCAGATTCAAAATATCAAAAGGGCCTTTCGCACCGCAGGAACCTTTTCATAGTACCAGAACTAATTGTGGAACTACCCACTTTTTGGTGTTTTCGCACCGCCGGAACTGGGAGCGATTTTAGTACCGGACTGCCTTTTTCGAGAACCAAATTAGCTCCTACTCCGGAGCAGGGTCTAACCAGCACAACTGGTACTAATCGTGACGTAAGTAGACATTGATTGGCCAAACGCGTGCGAGAATGCCCTCACCCGCCATGATTTAAAACACCGTGTAAACATACTGTAAACATTGTGTCAACTTATTTCGCAAGTATGGAGAACAGCGATAGATGGACGGACGCTGAAGTGCAGGCACTTGTAGCAAATGTAGCACTGCCAGTTGTCATTGGAGATTCTTAGTCCTCCTTTCCGTTCTTTCAATCGCTTTACGTATACGTCGACATTCCATGTCCATTATTGTGAAACCCGCGAGACACAACAAAAACACAGCTCCGATCACAGCGTCCTCCATCTTCCTGTTGTTAATGTTGTTCTTCTTTGTCTTCATTGTTGAACGCGCACACAAATGACGTCGCTGTCGACCGGTTCCTAGTACACACTGTCGGTGCGAATGCAACCCTTTAAATGGTACTGGGAAATAGTTCGCGCAAAATCATCCCAGTACTTTAGTACTGTACATTTAGTTCTGGAACTAAAGCGGTGCGAAAGGCCCTATTGAGTTGTTTCTACCACCTCGTCACTGTAATAAGTTGATTAGCTGATGTATCCGCGTTTTAATATGCCTCTGCTCATAGAGCTATTTAGATGGATGTCAAGGCTTTTTAGATCGGGTATAATCTGCAATCTCTGACCCAGTACATTTGCTGGCTTCCATGGGTGCAATGCGCTGTGTTTTCCGCCAACTGGCAACCCGGTGTGTCGAAATACTATTGGGTAACCTGGCAGTGGGTCGGAATCACACAGACCAAAACAAAAACAGACATTCCGACAAGGAACGAACATTTTAAAGCAGAATAACTGACTGTAGCATTATTTTTCAAAGAAACAATTATATGAACTTAGCATTGTTCAAATATCTGCAAACATGGTTGTTTTATGCTTTAGTACAGTCAAAAATGCTCCTCATTCTGTATGTTCTGTTGATGACACTGGTGAGTACCGGTGTCTATGAAGCCCATTAATGAATCTTGCGCTGTTGTGTCAGTGGTCTACTAGGCTACTCATGAGTCTGTCTCTCTCTGTAATACTTGACACTGATTGTAGCATTCTGTGGTCAAATATTGTTTTATATAGACCGTTAAACTGTATAATTAAGCGTTGTCCTTGGCAACCACTGATTTACACTGCAATTTTCCGTGACAGCGCTCCACACTCTCTTTGTTCTCGCATAATAATTTCACCTTGAATCAATGTTTCATATCCAGTTATTTATTGTGCATGTAGCACTGTAATAAGTGGGATAGTGTACAGTAAGACAATTATTAACCCTAAAAGAAACCCTTCAGTGTGATATAAGATCCTCTGACTGTACATTATCACTTACTGATACACCTACTGTACCAGTTGATTCATTTGTGGGTTTGTTCGCTAGTAATGGATCAGCCTGTAAAAGAACACACAGAAGCATTAGTGCTCTAAGATGCAGAGTTAGTCATATTTGCACTGAGGTAACTGATCACTTGCAGTTTCTCTGCCCGCTATTTCATCATCTCCTTAGAGAGATTAGTAAAAAGCATGGATTTCCAATCTTATCCCAAGTTCTGCGCTTGATATGAACTTTGAGCCTTGTAGTCTTTATTTTTGCATCACTGTTCACAAGGCCTTAGGGCAGGGTTCTTCAGATCTGGCCTTGGAGGAGCACTATCCTGAAGAGTTTACCTCCAAACCTGATCAAACTCTCCTGCCAGGAATCTCTCGTAATCCTGAAGATCATTACTGAAGCTAAAATCTGCAGGAAAGTGTCCGAAAGCTGAAAAATGCTATCTATGGAGGCAGGAAGGCAACAAGACACGTCCAAATCCAATGCTCATGTCACATCCAGTCTACTGAGATGCCTTCATCACAGTTTTCAAAGGCAGCATAAATGATAACGGTTTCATTAACAACCTAAAACGAGACAAAATACTATTTTTGTCACATGGAGCCAATTCGGTTTCGCCAGTGCCCCCGTAGAACCGAACCTGGCTTCTTAACAGTTTGTGTGTGCTATGCGCCAACATTTAATTGATTCTTCTCAGTGGTCAAACACAATTGGACGATCAGCCGAGTAGTGAGTTGTGCAGGCGTGAATTAGTTGCAATTGCATTGCGTTCGGTGTGAACGCACCCTCCGTTGGCGATTCGCGTCACTCTATCGCGTCACACTCGGTGTGAAAGTGCCTTTACAGCCAAGCCTTTAAATGTTGACTTTCTCATATGAAGCTTTTGGAAGTGATATTAAGATTGATGTTGGGGAATTGCTTTGTTCAATTAATTTGGTCTGATCACTGATCCCTTACTTGCCTTTTTTGCAACAATATCCATGATAATGTAGAATATTTATCAGAATATTTGTGTAATAATGATTTATAGAGTCGGTTTATTCATTAAGATGCTTTATTTATTGCTAGTACTTTTTGGCAGATAATGATTGTTCTGACTAGTTTTGTAATTAAGAACATATACTGCATTTAAGTTCATTGAAATTGTACTCATCCAGTCTACTGAGATGCCTTCATCTGATTGTTTTTTGAAGGCAGCATGAATGTATGTGATAGGCTGAGGGAAAGATACGGTGCCTAAATGTTGTGATTGGTGGTCAGATTGCGTAAAGTTTAAGCTTTATGCTCTTTTTTTGTTTTCCTTCCTAAATGTCCAACATAGACTCATTTCACATAATTACTTTAGGAATATTATGCTATGAATTCAAAACAATTTTAACATGCTGCGAGATTTGAAAACTGATACTTTTGAACGTCTTTAACATCTTTGTTTAACATCTTCAAGAATCGGCTAAAAACACATCTCTTCCATCTTTATTTGACCATCTAACTCTAGCACTCTCTATTCTAATTCTATTCTTTAAAAAAAAAAACTAACACTAGCTTCTCTGATCTTTTTGTATTCTGTTTTCTTTTTATTTATTATACAATTAACAAAAGCAAAAAAGGCCTCTAACACTAGCTTGCGCTATTCTTTTTCTATTCTCTCTGTTTTCTTTTTATTTATTATATAATTTAAAAAAGAAAAAAACCTTGCTATGTGTACTGCATTAAGCTAACTGAGACTTGTTATAACACTTGCGTATCATTGCTCGTATGTTGATTTTGATTGCTTCTATTGTCCTCATTTGTAAGTCGCTTTGGATAAAAGCGTTTGCTAAATAACTAAATGTAAAAATGTAAAATGTAAATGTAATTGAAGCAACGTAATACAAACACAGCAATACGTGCCTATATCAACGTAACAAACGTACCAGGGTCACGTATTGAACCCACATTTTAGCGCCACACACTGGACGTTTCACTTTGAAACTGCCACGAAACGTGCAGTAAGGAACGTAATTACAGTGTTGCAGAAATGTATTTAGAGGCAAGTATTTCCAATGAGCCTGGGTTGCAACACAAATTTTGTATATAAATGTAGGTTTATGCTCTTTTTTTTAACTTTTGATCTTATTTCTAGAGAGAAACTACTATTGTGGAATGTAAATATTCACTTGCTTATCATCAGGGCCCTCTGTGTTTTTTGATCAATAGACTATTATGCTGCCTCAGAAACCTGTAAACACTAACTGAGAAGTCATTGGCTTATAGGGCAGCCAGGCAACAAGTCAGCCCTCTGCAGCCAGTGGAGTCCCAGAGCCAGATTTGAAGAGCCCTGCCATAACTTTCATGCTTTAAAAGGGTGCTTTACTGTTGCCCCTGTTGACTCTATTTGACCTCCTCCTATCCTAACAGTTATAGTATTCTGACACTAGTTATGACTAATTTAATATGTAAGGAGATGCTCACTTCGATAGCTTCACTGTCGTTATCTTTTATTAGAAGCTTGTTTTGCAGTAAACTACTCTTGCATATAGTACTGTATATCATGAGTATATTGACAGGCCGCAGTTTCAAGTAGCTTCCTCAACATTGAGCTCAAGCAGGTCACCTGTTCTAATGCTGTAATGTGTGCTGAGTCGACCAGAAATAACTGGAGTGCATAGACAGATGAGCTGCTTTCTGCACATAAGCCCTTACACAAAGCAAATTAATCTCTTCTCCTCCTGCAGTTCCCCCATAAGCCTTCCTCTCTCCACACTTGTTTAGCTGCACACTGACAAAATATTTGCTTCACAAACCTGTAAATTACAGCGTTAGACAGCAACAGTGCCATATGCTGTCATTAAGAATTGTGCCGTGACACTGCGAACAGAAAAATGAATGTGTTTTATAATTTACATGGAAAAAACTCTGAATAGCCTCAGGAGTGATGCGAAAATGCTGCTTTTTCAGAATAGAAAAGCAACCGCTCTACTGAAATGGAGATTTCTCTCTGGCCCTGAAAATAGAGATAATGTCATATGTTTTATGTAGTATTTATTTACAAAAGTGTTGTGTATTGTGCGTGTGAGTGTTTCTGGAAGCCGAAGATGTGTTTTGGATGCAGACAGACTTTTGTGATAAGATTTCCACAGTGAGCGCGAAGGTCTAAATGTGCTGGATAATTCTGTTGGTTACAGACAGCTAGCTGAAAAGAGCTGTATGGATTTGGAGCTTTGGGCTTTAAGAAACACACCAACACGCTATACAGTCACCAACACACTGAGATAAGCAGGTGCGTGCATGCGTGCGTGAGTGAGTGAGTGAGTGTGTGTGCGTGTGTGCGTGCGTGCGTGCGTGGGTGTGTTTGATTGTGTGTGTGTGTGTGTGCGTGTGTGTGTGTGTGTGTGAGTGAGTGAGAGTGAGTGTGTGCGTGTGCAAACACAGCAATACGTGCCTATATCAACGTAACAAACGTACCAGGGTCACGTATTGAACCCACATTTTAGCGCCACACACTGGACGTTTCACTTTGAAACTGCCACGAAACGTGCAGTAAGGAACGTAATTACAGTGTTGCAGAAATGTATTTAGAGGCAAGTATTTCCAATGAGCCTGGGTTGCAACACAAATTTTGTATATAAATGTAGGTTTATGCTCTTTTTTTTAACTTTTGATCTTATTTCTAGAGAGAAACTACTATTGTGGAATGTAAATATTCACTTGCTTATCATCAGGGCCCTCTGTGTTTTTTGATCAATAGACTATTATGCTGCCTCAGAAACCTGTAAACACTAACTGAGAAGTCATTGGCTTATAGGGCAGCCAGGCAACAAGTCAGCCCTCTGCAGCCAGTGGAGTCCCAGAGCCAGATTTGAAGAGCCCTGCCATAACTTTCATGCTTTAAAAGGGTGCTTTACTGTTGCCCCTGTTGACTCTATTTGACCTCCTCCTATCCTAACAGTTATAGACAATTATATTTTCAAGTGTGAGTTTTAAATACAGTCATTTAGCTTGTCAGTGACCTGAATGTGATTTTGTTGATGTGAAAAATGTGCCCTGCAGGTCCGCACTGGGATACATCAACAAATTGTGGACTGGACCATTAAACTGTAACATTATAAATTACCGTTTATAAAAACAGCGCAGTAAAACCATTAAGCTGCCATTGTAATATATCCATGCCTTCACCTTTCCTTCCTGCTCTTTCTCTTGTTTAAGTCCTTTATGCTGTAAGAACTTGTGGGTTTTCATTAGCGTGGCAGAGAAGATTTTCCAGCAACAACATAAGTGAAAGAAAGTGAGCGTGTATGAGCGCTCTGTAAAGGTTTCCGTTTGCAACATGTTTTTGCATCCATGTAGCCAATCATAGGCATGTTTGTTGAACATGTGAATGTAGTGGCCAATCAGAGGTTAGTCAGAATCTGCTCAATATCTGAATGCTCGTGAATCATTTCGTTATAACCAATAAATTGTACAGTATAGATGGATTTTTTTTTATTACAATGTGAGTTTTCACTCAGTCTGTATCTAACTTTGTTCGCTTGTTGTATATAACCCATTCATAATTTAAATAAAAGTGTGGTTTTTTTGTGTGTTTTTTTTACATACTGCTAAGCACACAGTGCATTAAAATGCAAAACTGGATCTAAAATGTTTGAGAAACAAAAGTCTGATAGACCTATGTCAAAATAGATCTGTGCATCGAGTTATGTAGTGTAGTGCAATTGACACGGCCACTTGTTCTGGTTCCTGTAATGTGCAAATTAATAGCAATTAATAATTAACAAATTTCATTTATTACATTTTTTTAATTTTTTTAATTTTAACGAAAAAAAAAAAATATATATATATATAAAATATAATTTATTATGTATGTGTGTATATATATATATATATATATATATATATATATATTTATTTTTATTTATTTTTTTTTTTT
>NW_015546078.1:436965-442630 GCF_001515605.1 Sinocyclocheilus anshuiensis
ATTTTTTTTTTTTTAGTTAAAACAGTTAGTTAAAACTAGTACAGAGAACCACGAATTTTCACTGGTTTGGGTACCGAGTGCTGAAATTTTGGTATTCTGACACTAGTTATGACTAATTTAATATGTAAGGAGATGCTCACTTCGATAGCTTCACTGTCGTTATCTTTTATTAGAAGCTTGTTTTGCAGTAAACTACTCTTGCATATAGTACTGTATATCATGAGTATATTGACAGGCCGCAGTTTCAAGTAGCTTCCTCAACATTGAGCTCAAGCAGGTCACCTGTTCTAATGCTGTAATGTGTGCTGAGTCGACCAGAAATAACTGGAGTGCATAGACAGATGAGCTGCTTTCTGCACATAAGCCCTTACACAAAGCAAATTAATCTCTTCTCCTCCTGCAGTTCCCCCATAAGCCTTCCTCTCTCCACACTTGTTTAGCTGCACACTGACAAAATATTTGCTTCACAAACCTGTAAATTACAGCGTTAGACAGCAACAGTGCCATATGCTGTCATTAAGAATTGTGCCGTGACACTGCGAACAGAAAAATTAATGTATTTTATAATTTACATGGAAAAACCTCTGAATAGCCTCAGGAGTCACGTGAAAACGCTGCTTATTCAGAATAGAAAAGCAACCACTCTAGTGAAATGGAGATTTCTAACGTCTCTCCGGGTCCTGAAAATAGAGATAATGTCATATGCCCATGTTTTATGTAGTAGTATTTATTTACAAAAGTGTTGTGTATTGTGCGTGTGAGTGTTTCTGGAAGCCGAAGATGTGTTTTGGATGCAGACAGACTTTTGTGATAAGATTTCCACAGTGAGCGCGAAGGTCTAAATGTGCTGGATAATTCTGTTGGTTACAGACAGCTAGCTGAAAAGAGCTGTATGGATTTGGAGCTTTGGGCTTTAAGAAACACACCAACACGCTATACAGTCACCAACACACTGAGATAAGCAGGTGCGTGCATGCGTGCGTGAGTGAGTGAGTGAGTGTGTGTGCGTGTGTGCGTGCGTGCGTGTGTGTGTGTGTGTGTGTGTGTGCGTGTACAGGTTTATACAATCCTGGTGGGGACTTAAACCTGAATACACACAGACTCATGGGGACTCGTGTCACGGTGGGGACCTAAATTGAGGTTCCCATGGGTACAAAAGCTTATAAATCATACAGAATGAGTTTTTTTGAGAACGTAAAAATGCACAAAGTTTCCTGTAAGGGGTAGGTTTAGGTGTAGGGTTGGTGTAGGGTGATAGAAAATACGGTTTGTACAGTATAAAAACCATTACGTCTATGGAGAGTCCCCACAAGGATAGCTAACCAGACTGTGACTGTGTATGTGTATGTGTATTTTAGTTTAGTTTAGTTAAATAATTTTAGTTCTAATTTTAATTTTATAAACATCTTTCTAATTTTTCTTTCTACATTTCTTTCTGATTTTCTAACTTTTCTAATATGTTTCAGAATTTTTTTAATCTAAATGTTTATCTTTACATTTTATTTTATTGCAGCTTTATTTTAATAATAAAAGCTTTTTGTAGTAGTTTTATTTAACACTGGTCAGCAGAAAAGCAATGTTGTTTGAAAGGAAGTGCAAATTATTATTATTTGATTACATAAACCATTTTATCTAAAAAAAATATACCTATGAATTGTTCACACTGTATATAAACACACGCACATACACATATATATATATACAAATTTGTAATTTAATGCATTATACATATATTGTATTGAACCTAGAAAATGTCTTAAAGCCCGAATTATACTGGTATATGTGTGGTGGTGGTGGTGTTTGTCTGCATGACTGTAAGTAATTTGAAAGTAATTTGAATAAATCAATGCAAGATCCATTTATACAGTCTGCAAATAGAATAATCTGTAAATGCTCTGCATGTATCAGTTAATTTAATTTATTTCTGAGTTTTAAAGATGTTACCATATGGATCTGTACGTACAGTGATGTGCAAGTCTGTATCTTCAGACCTGTCTTGTTTTCAGCGTATGTTCACTCCCCATGACTGTGTTCACCGCGTGTGTATTCAGTATACAGGTGTTCACTGTCACAGCGTCTAGCTGTACAGTGTTTGTGTGGGTGCCAGCTGTACTAATGCCTTCCAGCTTTGACTTGATGTGAATTAAAATGAAGGCGATAAACAGGGTTGCCAAGTCTGCAATTTTACAGCACAATTATGCTACATTTAAACCGTTACCATGGCTTGATTATATATTTACTTTAAGACTGGTCAAATGGATAGATTTTTTATGACAACAACTGGATATGATTGCAGTACAGCAGATTTACAGAAAAACTAATGAGATGTCTATACAGAGCAACATTTTAAGGCACGATAGACGCTTCTGACACTATTTTAAAAGATAGGAAAGATTCTAAAACATTATTTTAGTTAACTTCTGAGGCAGCATTGCATGTAGAGGGCAATGCATGAATGTTCATTCAGTAGGCTACTGAAATGTATTGATTAAAACAAATCTATATAATTAAGCATAATTAGTAGTACTGTAGCCAATATTTACTTGTGCTTAGCATTTTTGTGCTTCTTAGAGTGTTGTGTCGTTAGCAGCATGCTAACTCAATTAAAATGAACTGTAAGTGAAGTCTCTGTTAGTTGCTACCTATGTAGTGTTCCAAGGTTTCATGACTGTTGGGAGATATCTGATGAGGGAGCAGCAGACAGAAAGGCAGCTCTCTTGGTTTTGAAACGGAGCTGGTGTGTCAGCAGAAATAAGGCAATTAAGGGTAATAGGCTTACAGCTAAAAGCAGCAGGGTGCTGTATGTATTTAAATTTCCCAAATAACCCCCTATTTTCCCATGCATTGCATTTTCTTATTTTGTAAATAATACAGTAGATCTTTCAATGATTATATTGACTTGGTCAGGATATGTTTTTTATTGGTTGAGAATGTACCTTTTTTTTACATTTTTTTTTTATTGCTCACTACTTACACTAGCATTCAAAAGTTTGGGGTCAGTAAGATATGTTTTGAAAGACAAAATATCTGGTGTATTTTGAGTTCTTACTTTTTTATCCGCATTTTGATCGGTTCGTTTACTAATGGCAGGAGTATTTATCCTGTCAGCCTCCTTTGACAGAGATTAAAGCTCAATTGGGCTGCCGCTGCATCAAAGAAAATGAAATAATTTAACATTATAGCTGTCTGAGCTTTGCACAAATCGGTCTATTGATTAACGTGACCGTTCATTTTTTCCCTTTCGTTTTTGAACATGCTCGGCCTCCCTTGCCTCCTCTGACAGACTGCCTTTGGGGATGTCTTTGTTACACAAACCTGGCAACCCTGGCGATAAACCTCTCGCTCTTTCTGTTCTATTGACTTGGTAAGGATATGTTTTTTATTGGTTGAGAATGTACCTTTTTTTTACATTTTTTTTTTTTATTGCTCACTACTTACACTAGCATTCAAAAGTTTGGGGTCAGTAAGATATGTTTTGAAAGACAAAATATCTGGTGTATTTTGAGTTCTTACTTTTTTATCCGCATTTTGATCGGTTCGTTTACTAATGGCAGGAGTATTTATCCTGTCAGCCTCCTTTGACAGAGATTAAAGCTCAATTGGGCTGCCGCTGCATCAAAGAAAATGAAATAATTTAACATTATAGCTGTCTGAGCTTTGCACAAATCGGTCTATTGATTAACGCGACCGTTCATTTTTTCCCTTTCGTTTTTGAACATACTCGGCCTCCCTTGCCTCCTCTGACAGACTGCCTTTGGGGATGTCTTTGTTACACAAACCTGGCAACCCTGGCGATAAACCTCTCGCTCTTTCTGTTCTAGCACAATCCAGCTGCAGGCTACTCTCCCCCTGCTCGTCCTTTCCCGGTATCAAGGATAGCCAAGCTGCTTTCTCCTTCTCTCTCTTTTTGAAGTGGAGTCGTGGTCATGGTGGTGATTAGCATTACAGGGTTTATGCCGCTTTCATAACCACCTGCTCCCCCTCCAGCAGAAGAGGTGGACCAGACGGCTTTTTAAAAGCCTCTGCGCAAAAGTTTTCTCACAACTCCTCGCTCAGATCTCGGAGCCTCGTTCTGCAGGTCTTCTGAGGTGACCGCATCTCTATGTCACTAAAGTGTGCGATGTTGCATCAGTCCAAAACTCTGCAGTTCAGCGCTCTCTGAGGGGTAACATCTCTCTATCTTGATCCATCTAAAGGGGTGTTCACGCTGACTCTGAGTTGCCAGAAGGCATTCCCACTACTGTAGTATCCAACTGTATCAGTAGCTGAGGTATACTTCAATTTTAAGCATTAAGTTGCATTCTGATCAAATTTGGTGCATTGCCAACGGTTGCTGTCACTCATATCGCCGAAAACTGCTTTGTTGCTACAAATCGATGACTGTGAGTACCCTAAAGATTTGTTCACCCAAAATAAGACAAATTGTGTCATCGTTTGATCATCTTCATGTTCTTTGAAACCTGTAAGACTCTGCTGGTCCATCTTTTCCATGCAATTGTAATCAATTTCCCATTTTCCCAAAAAATGAGGCTTTTAAGCTTAAAAAAAAACGCCATAAAATGATCAGAAATTCGTTCAATTCCTTGTTTCCTTGCTCTGTCACTTTTGATCAATTTAATTTATCCTCGCTGTAAAGAAAAGAAAAAATAAACGTACTGACCCAAAGTTTTGAATGGTAGTTTACTGTATGCACTTCATAGTCAGTGAATGGAAACTGAGGCTTTTAAGGTTTAAAAAAAAAGCAGCATTAAAGTATCATAACAGGTCAAATATGACTTGTGTGCCTTATTCCAAGTCTTTGGAAGACATACAATGTCTTTGTGTGGAAGAAGACTGAAATTGATGTTGTTATTCACTGACAATCTTCCCTTCTCCAGGGAGCGAGCTGAACATACTCTGATGAATCAAAAGATTAATTTAAAGATCTGATTTAAAGGTGGGGTAAGCGATTTTTCAAAAATGCTTTAGAAAACTGATTCAGGCCAGTAGCAAAACAAACTTGTAGCCAATCAGCAGTAAGGGGCGTGTCTACTCATGATGTGGAGGAGAGAGCGTTCAGTGCTCACATTAGCGAGCCGAGCGACAGAAAGATAGAGATGGCGGATAAAAAACAAAAGAGGAAAACGTCTGCGGAACAAAAGAAGGCAATAAGGCAAGAAGTAGGACCCGTGTAAATATCAGATCAGCTTTCCAGCGCTGGAGAGAACTCAAGGAGCGGAAGGCCTGCGATCGGACGCCGAGGTTGCTTTGTTCCCCTTCGGGAACTCGAGCTGCGTCGGAAAACGGCGGTTGCCAAGCTGAACATCGAGTGGCCCGCAGAGAAACAGACTCTGATGAACTCTTTCTGCGGGCCAAGTCGCTACCTCCGCGCCAGACAGAGCCTGCCGTTTTTTCCCGATCTCCACACCGAGGTGTCGAGATCGTGGAAGAAACCATTCTCGGCCCGCTTATTCGTCCCCGCCTCTGATTACTATGGAAATGTGGCGGGGCTGGGTGAATGCGGTTACAGAGCGATGCCCCGGGTAGAGCAGACGCTTGTGAGCTATCTGTCACCCGGCGCGGCATCGTCTCTGAAGGCTCCGGTCTTGCCCTCCAAGCCGCTGCGAACCACTTCAGCGCTGGTGGGCAAGGGGTACTCGGCAGCGGGTCAGGCTGGTGCGTGTCT
>NW_015546078.1:444009-454942 GCF_001515605.1 Sinocyclocheilus anshuiensis
CTGAAGGCTCCGGTCTTGCCCTCCAAGCCGCTGCGAACCACTTCAGCGCTGGTGGGCAAGGGGTACTCGGCAGCGGGTCAGGCTGGTCTCCAGCGAAGGTTTCTCTCGGTATTTTCCCCCCGGGATCGTAGCGGAGCCGAGAGCCTCGCCACCCCTTCGGGGGTCTCTCAAGCTGCTAGCTCGGCGATCTCAACGAGGAAACTGTATGCCCCGAAGTGGAGCCTCTTCACTTCATGGTGCGGAGACCGCCTGCTTGACCCATTTAACTGCCCGATTGGTACAGTGCTGGAGTTCTTGCAGGCCCGTTTGTCGTGCCCCGCCACATCCAGTGTAGACCATAGATATGTATGTATATATATCTATGGTGTAGACAGCATCACTGATTATAATGAATTCTATATATACTTGGACTTTACTTAAGTATACTTGCTAAAATAAACTTGAAGTATACTACTTTTTGGTAAGGGACATCCTGATACATGTTCGCTGCTAGTTTGACGTGGACTGCTCTTTTACTCAGCTGTTTTATCAAAGGCTTCCGAAACGGATGAAGAAATAATTGCTAGTTCTTTACATGCCGTCCACGGTCATAATTTAGTCTTGTTTGAGAGATCCGTAGGACACGCTGTACCTGCAAGCTAAATGGTTCAAGCAAAATGGTCTGCATGCATAATAGACAGAGGTTCTCACTTTCATTCTGTAATAAGATTATGTGCAGACAGAACAGCCTACGATCACATCAAATGCTCCCTGAGCCAAACGAAAAGAGAGAGAACGAAAGCAAGAAAGACAGAGAAGGCTCTCCTCAAGAAAAGAAGGACCTAGCGTGTCTTGCAGCTGAGACAGGGCAAAGAAGAATAAAGAACAGGGAGTGCGTGTTTGAAGTCAGACAGCCTTTTCTCCGCTTCTGATATTTGATGACGCCGAGGAAGGAGAGAGAACGCGAGAAACACCAAGATAAGGCACAGAAAGAGCTCCGTATTAAATGAAGGAAAGTGAAATGACAGCGAAGGATCCGCAGCAGTAGGAACAAAGAGAAATGCAAGATAGACGAGTCCTACACAGGATCAAAACCACTGGCTGAGAGTGAATCACAGGAATGAAGCCGAAGTCTCACGTCGAGAGAGATAAACATTTTCCAGGCCGAGTTTTTAAATTGATTTTATTTTGGTTCACTTAAAGTGATTATTTCCTTCAACCAACATCAGAGAATCAGGGTTTTGAATGTCAAATATAATCACAAATATGATTATGGGCAGGAAAGACATCAAAAGTACAGCGAACTTACGTTCAACCAACCTTTTTAAGGATTCTTTGATGAATAAAACGTTCAAAAGAACAGCGTTTATTTTTAAATTAAAATGACTTCATTATAAATGACTTTACTGTCACTTTTGGTTTTGAACGGTACTATATGCACTTCATGGTCAAGATGGTATCTTTGCTGGTTAAACACTGGTTAAGTCACTTTTGCTGAGAGAATGAAGATCTGTTGGTCTTGCAGTGCAAATGCTGCCTGCTAGACCTGCTGTTGTTTATTATAATGAATATTAATTAAACAACAATATTGGCAATAAAACGAGAAAAACACTTAGTGCTCTTAATGTTAATTTGATTGTTTACTCGAGTAATTGCTTGAAAAATATGCAGCAATGTTTATTTAATTGAGAAACGCTTGAAGGCTATGGTTTCATTTTATCATTTCTCATATTCAGAATATTTAACTCCATGAAGGAGGGCGTTCAATAGCAAATTAATTTTGCTGCTGACATTTTCGCTGGTGTTGGTATTGACTCAATTTTAGATTTCATGACAACCTGTGTGGGGAAAGATTTTGTGCTTCACTTAGAGAAGTGGAATCAAAATTGTGTTTGCAATAAATATTAGTATAAACCAAGCACTGATAACCGATTATCACATTACATGATCTGTACAAAACAATGATTTCGCAATACCTCGTGTTGACAGCAAAGTTAAACTAGCTTTGAATCACATTGATTTTGCGCTGTTAGAAAAGCACGTCCGCTAGATTCCTACATCAGGACTGTTTGTAATTGACCGCCGTGTTTAATAAACTAGTGCAGTCGATTTTCACTCGGATAATTTATCCCACCATTAGCCAAACATTGGGGCTCAGTAAATGGGGATGGATCTAATACACAGACTCTATGGATGAGATATAAACTCAGTTATCAAGCATATCAGTGTGTCTGCATGTTTAACTGCAAATACTGTACAGAGAGGTTCGACAATAACATTTACATGTAGTTTTTAAGGCACAGTGGCATGTAGAGACTTTTTAATGTAATTTGGTAGCTGGTAAATCATAGATCACCCAAAATGAAAATTGTCATCATTTCTTTAGAAGAGCTTTATTGCCAAGTTTGCACATACAAGGCATTTGTTTTAGTGTCACAGTACACACAGACAACAACTACAACAACACACAGATAATAAAAAATAAGATGTGAATAAAATACACATTTGTATATGGGTCAAAGACGAAAAAGGGTTTAAGCATAAAAACAATAAGCGTAATACTGCTTTAAATTGTTGTTGTTTTTCCAAAAAATAAATAAATAAATACAAGTTTTTTGTTTCATTTAATTGCAATTTTGTTTTTGTTTTTCCGAGCAAAAAAATAAATATCATACATTTTCCCATGATTTACAGAAGAGACCCACTAAAATGTCATTCAGTGTAACAATCTTGTCAGGCATATTTACAACAAAAATCAATTTATGACATATTAAAAGACTAATTACTTTCACCCCAAATACTAATTAGTTGTAATTTTACATTTCTAAAATTTGCCACGATCCTAGGTTTTTTGCCCATTTGTCAGTAAGAATTTTTTACTCATTTAAAACACAATAAAATTGTATATGCTCACTTATTCTTTTATATATTTTAATATGTACATGTCAGAATAAGCATGTTGTTTGAATTTTTACACAAATATTGTGTTACACGGAATGACAATGTAACATTATTTCAACCACATTGTAACATTTTATTCTCCAAAAACATTTGAAACCTTAAAAGTAGACACTTTACTTACATTTAATGTGCTTTCTATGGACATAAAAAAACATTTATTTTGATGCGGACATCTTAACGTCTTTGACCCATATATAAATAAACAAAAAATAGTAAAGTAAATTGAAAAATAAAATAAAATAACATGTGCTATAGATAAAATAGAATATGGATAGATGTAGGGATGTACTAGGATGTAGGGTGGTAACAAATAAATATAAGGTATATTATATTGCACAATTAGGCTTAGGTTGTTCCATAACAGTCTGACTTTCACAAAAGATCTGTTTTGTTTTTTTTTTAGCCCATTAAATGAAAATCCATGTGATCCCATTTTAGTTTGCACCCCAAACCGTCTATTAAATGCCTCCTTTTGTGTTTTAACAAAAGAAAGAACGTCATGTAGGTTTGGAACAACATGTTCATTTTGGGGTTAACTGAAAGGTTGCAGAGGTTTGAAAAAGAACCGTTACAAGGCATGTCACGATGCTTTTGAGGAGGAACTTGACCTTCAGCTTTAAGAAAGCTTCCTCATATGTTTAATTAGGTGGCAGCAAAGTTTCAGAGTAAGAGAAAGCATGTAAACTCCCATTCACGGCTTGCTGCATTCTGCCATGAAATGCAAGTCCCACCACATTTCTTTCTTCCTCTTCACTCATGTTTCACTCAGAAATGGTTGTGGATACTGTGTCATGTTTACACAGTCTAATAGATTCAGAAAGAGCTAAAAAGCTTCGGTTGGAAAAAATCTTATAACCGAAAACCACTACGAGCATCTTTGTATTGTGCTCAAGAGAGTCATTCTTTGGGGTTTTGAAAGCTTGATAGATACAGCTGTCCTTGGTCTTTGCACTCTCGCGTAAATGTTTTTAATTCATTGTTTTTCAAATCTGTTTTAACACCCGATGCCAAGAGTTAGAAACAGAGTGAGTCATCACATTCATTTAGAGAGAGTGTGTGTGTGTGTGTGTGTGTGTGTGTGTGTGTGTGTGTCTGAGAGACAGAGAGAGAGAGAGAGAGAGAGAGAGGAAAGACCTAAGGAAAAAAGCAGAATGAAATGAGGATAGTCAAAATTAAAGAGTGAAATTCAATTTTAGATGACATCATTTGCATAATTGTGTCTTTTTTTTTGTATAATAGAAATATAATATATTCTGTCTGCCTGTATTCCCTACCACCACTTGTCTACCATACTAAATAATTAAATTAGTGTGCTATTTGCTGCTGCCTAGCAAGGATTAGCTGTTTGTTAATGTTAATTAATAGCTATTTATGTGTTGATTTAGGCTATCAATATGCAGCCTTTCATATGTAATTTATAATGTATTTTATTTTATAGTCGTATTTTATATTTGATTGACTGACATACATTTATTATGTCAATTATGATTTAACTGAATTTAAATGTATAATTTACATATGTTTGCAAAGTCATTATATTTTAAGAGTTTACGATTGGGATAAAACAGAATATTTAGCCAGCTGCTTAAAAAGGCGACATTAAAGGAATAGTTCGCCCACACCCAAAACACACACACACTAAAATAAATAAATTAAATAAATTGGGGAAAATGTACTCACCCTCAGGTGTAATCATCCAAGATTTAGATGAGTTTGTTTCTTCATCAAATTTGGAGATATGTAGCATTGCATCAGTGTCTCGGCAATGGATGCTCTGCAGTGAATGGGTGCCGTCAGAATGAGAGTCCAAACAGCTGATAAAAACATCACAATAATCCACAAGTAATCCACAGCACTCCAGTCCATCAGTTAACATCTTGTGAAGTGAAAAGCTGCATGTTTGTAAGAAACAAATTCACGATTAAGGCATTTTAACATTAAAGGGGTCATATGATGCGATTTCAATTTTTCCTTTCTCTTTGGAGTGTTACAAGCTCTTGGTGCATAAAGAAGATCTGTAAAGTTGCAAAGACTAAAGTCTCAAATCCAAAGAGATATTCTTTATAAAAGTTAAGAGTCAGCCACGCCTACCTAAAACGGACAAAATAATGTTATTTTTAGCAACATCACATGACCCCTTAAACCTTCACTTCTACCCAAAATACAAGTCCAAAATCCATAATAACACTTCCTCCAGTGAAAAAGTCCCTCCCCTCTTGTCTCTTACATCAAAACCATACCGACACATTTGTTTTGAACTGTTTTGGACAGTTTTCACTTGTAAACATGGTTGATCTGTGCATATTTCTCTCCTGACTTGACTAGTCAATTAAAGAAAGCAATGTTATGGATAGAGGACTCATCAGAAGCAACGATTTGAAGTTAAAATATCTTAAAGATTGATTAGTTTGTTACTAACATGCAGCGTTTCACTTTAAAACATGACACATGATGGACTGGAGTGGTGTGGATTACTTGTGGATTATTGTGATGTTTTTATCAGCTGTTTGGACTCTCATTCTGACGGCACCCATTCACTGCAGAGCATCCATTGCTGAGACACTGATGCAATGCTACATTTCTACAAATCTGATGAAGAAACAAACTCATCCTAATCTTTGGATGGCCTGAGGGTGAGTACATTTTTTTTTTTTTTTTTTCATTTTTGGGTGAACTGTTTCTTTAAAGTCATTGTTTTACATAGCTGACCTAAAATTCAGTTTAATTCCAATCCTAAACTCTTTAAATATTATAATCATTTTGCAAAAAATTTTTTATTTATAATTATAAATTATGCATTTAGATTCAATTAAATAATCATTTAAAAGTAACATTTCATTTCTGTGAGAAGTATTTCTTTAACATTGAGCAGATGCCTGAATGGGCTGACCAAACATACAAATAATCATATCCTATTATGGTTAGCGGCCACTTACCTGGCCAAACTTCACCTTATTAATATTCATGAGCCAAGCTTTTGAGATCATTCTCCTGCACTTTTCAGATCATTCCTACGCTCCTGATTATGTGCGCATTTTTGTACGTGCATGTGAGTGTGTGTTGGAATATAAAGTGTGTTTGATTCTTTGTTATCTCCTGTGCTACTTTCCAGGCGCATAGTTCTTTAGGTACAGACTACTTTCAATCAAAAGACGCTTCCCTCAGCGTCCAGCACGGCGCCTAATGAGAGCAGGTCCTCAAGCAGAAATAGAAATCCAAGATTAGAGTGAGTGCAGTCGCTGTCCTTTGATGGATGTTGACTCTTCTTCTTCTCTGTGTACATTTGCATTGAATCCAGTATGAAAGCAAACAGCGTGCACCGAGCAAGATGAGCAGTTAATAACTAGGCATGGTTTGGAGAGGGTTTAACTGTGTGTGTGATTTGGTCGCGCTTGCTGATGTTTTATGCAGTATATGTGATGATGCAATAACTTGCTGCATGTCATATGATAGAACCACTAATGCCAGCAGATAAAAAGTAACCAAAGATGGTATAACTCATGAGCTAGGGTTGCGTAAGTTAGACCAGTGCAGCGTGACCGCATGATGCTGGATCTGACTTTTTTTTTTAACTCCAGTCTTATGAATAGGCTCATTAACAATAAGGGCCGCACATAATCACTGGGGAAGCGTAACTTCATTAAAGTCCTGGCCGGTGTCCAAATAGTCTGCAAGATCTCTCCAGCCAGCGCAGTCAAGCCGAACGGTCGGTAGTTGTTGGCTACTGTTTTTCTCTTCCTGAGCTCAGTGATCTGACGTCTTATTGACCAAACGATGTGTCCTTGCTTCGTTGTCGTTTTGAGACCAAGCCGTGCTTTTAGTTTCCCCATGCATTCTGGCCTGGATCTTCCTTTGGCTCAGCTCACAGAATGCCACCTCATGTCTGTGACATTTAAACCCTACAACCTTTCCAGAATACACAAGATCTGGAGCGCGTGTTTATAGAAACGTTTGCTGTGTGAAATACTTATTCGAGCATTTTGCAGCGAGTTTCCCAAGTGTATTGCCTTAAAGAATTTAGCACTGCTTAATGAATCGTGCGCTGTTATGTTCTGCTTCGTCAACAGTGACACTCTTTTAAGCTTTTTGGAACTGCTTTAGAAAACAAACTTCGAGTACTTAGTGTTGTAAATAGACATTCTTTTAAAGCTGATGTGTGTACTTTTGTTAAATGTCAAAATAAATGTCTCCCATCCCAGTTTAATGTGCAGAGACAGCTGAGGAAGACTTCTGTAGGTGGACTTCTTGAAGAATGATGAAAATGATCTATCTATCTATCTATCGTTCTACCTATCTATCTATGGTTCTATCTATCGTTCTGTCTTTCTTTCCTACTGTATGTTGTCCGATCCATCAATCTGTCTCTTTCTCTATCTATCTGTCTGTCTATTAATCAGTCCATCCATCTACCCATCTACCTATTGCTCTTCCTAAAATTATGTCTTTCCATCCATCCACCTATCATTCTATTATTGTTCTAATGTTCTTCCTAGTGGTTTATCTATTTATCATTCTTTCCATCGATCCATCCATCTTCCTAAAATTCTCAATCCATCCATCCATCCTTCCTCATACTAATGTTCTTCCTAGCGGTTTATCTATCTATCACTCTTTCAATCCATCTATCAGAGCAAAAATTACAGTTACAACATAGAAATGTTAATTCTGGTTAAAAAAAATGTTATGATTATATAATAAATTATGTATTATCTCAGCATCATGTTTTATGCATTATTTCCTGTATAGATAGACATGTAAAGCATATCATGAGATTGCCTATAGTGTGTAGCGTCACACGGTAACATGCAGCCATGACTTACATGTTGCTCATAAATGATAATATTCAGTTTCAGCAATACATTTATCTAAAGCAATAACCACTAGACCAACTGCAGGGTCAAGGTTAAATGTATCCACAGATCCTTCAGCGCTACGCTCTCACAGTTTGTGATTTACATTTAATGCAGTTGGCAGGAAGAACCTCAGAAGTCGTGCTGTTAGATTCCTCAACAAAGTAAATTTTTGGGGGTCATCTCAGCGCACTGCTCTTTCAAGAGACCTCCTTCTACCCTAAATGGTTCCCTTTTTTCAATTTCTTCATCTTCTGGCCACTCTCTGTCGGATTCAGATGGGCTTCTCGTTGAGCCTGGACAAGCTCTCGCTAATGCTCTCTCGAGCACGGACTCCAAGCCAAGACCGCTTACCAAATAAATAATTGCTCCGTCAACACACATTATGCTAACTGATTATATAAACCGAGCAGAAATTAAATGTTTGAACATAAATTTAGGCTTGTTTTACAGAGAAGATTTTGGATGCTGCCCGTGTTTTTAATGTCAGGATGTTAACCGATACAGAGGGCTGGTCACTGGACACAGATTAAAGACAGCACTGACTCACTGGTGTGACATGTTACACACACACACACACACACACACACACACACACACACACACGGTCTGTGTAAGATCAACACTAAGTCATTGAGTGGGTTAGAGGATGATAGTATGACTCGGTCCACAGCTATGCCACTACTATGAGGAGGGAATGCTGCTTCATGCTGACTCACAGGCAGAGCAAAAGAAAGATTGCGAGAGAGAGCAATGACTGGTTGTTTAAAGTTTTCTTTCAGCAGCTTGCTGCACTTTGCCTCTGGGAGGTCAAGCACCATGTTTCTCTCTCTCTCTCTCTCTCTCTCTCTCTCTCGAAAGATTCAAGTTTCAAAATGAAATAAATGTAAGTATGGGAATTATACAGTGAGCAGACAAGCTTAAGCAAATAAAATTTTAAATCTGAGCTTCTCTGTCTAGATTCTCTCAGAGTTGTTTTAATCAACTTCATCAGGTTTCTGGGATGCTTTTCAAGCAGTATTTAATGGGTTCACGTGTACTTTATGTTGGACATTTGCTGGCTGATTTTCCTTTCAACTCTTCCATGAAAATTAATCAAATAAATTCATACATAGTTCTTCAAAGATTTTTATGATCATGACAAACAAACTTATAAAATATAGGAAGTGAGAGAGAGTTCACAATAATTATCTAAATTAAAATAATATTTAAAATAAAAGTAAAAATACTTATGCTTTACTAATTCAAATGTTTTTGGTGCATGTATACAGAAAAAGTGTGTAGATGTAAATAGATAGATAGATTTAGAATTTTGGATATTTATAATTTCTATAACTAATATTATAAATGTTTGTTTGCAATTAATATATAGAATAAAATATTATTAAATATAAAAGTAAAAATAACAATGTCTAAGTTTCACTACTTAAGTGTTTCATTTTTGCCAAAAATAAGAAATATATTTTTGGTTCATCTGCAGTAAAGTTAAAGTCCAGTGAGTTGTGGATGCAGATTTTATAAGCTACAGACAGAAGGCAAGGCAAACACACAGTGGACAAACACACACACACACACACACACAGACAGACAGACACACACACACATCCACAAGGCTAGCATATGACTCTGAGGTTAAGCAGAACATACTGTACCCACTTCCTGCGATCATTCTCTCTATCGCTCTAACCCTTTCCTCTCTCTCTCTCTCTCTCTCTCTCTCTCTCTCTCTCTCTCTCTCTCTCTCTCTCTCTCTCTCTCTCTCTCTCTCTCTCTCTCTCTCTCTCTCTCTCTCTCTCTCTCTCTCTCTCTCTCTCTCTCTCTCTCTCTCTCTCTCTCTCTCTCTCTCTCTCTCTCTCTCTCTCTCTCTCTCTCTCTCTCTCTCTCTCTCTCTCTCTCTCTCTCTCTCTCTCTCTCTCTATCTCTCTCTCCCTCTCCTAAATTATTTGATGTGGTTTTGGGACTGTATACTTAATGAAAAATGTATAATAACCCTTCTGTTCTCTCTCTCCTCTTCTCTCTCTGTGTTTCCTTCACAATTTTGTACCCTAATCCAAGCCTCCATGACAGGACTGTTTAACACAGGCACTGTGTTGACCATTAGTCATTTTACTCCCTGAGACCTCTCTTCTCCATCTCTCCTCCCCCTCTTCCTCTCTTCTTGTTTCCTCTGTCTCTCTCTCTCTCTCTTACCCTCATGTCCCCCTGCTCTCTTCCTCTGTGATCCTTCTCCGTTCAGCAAGAAAGAGCATGCTTTATCTATCTCTCCTCTCTCCATTTCCCTCGCTGCTCTTTTTTTTTTTCTCCTCACAGACACTTCACTTTTATTAACTTGAGACTAGATGATGGGACTTCAAGGATGACACACTCTTGTACAATGATAAAAGGTTCATGCACTGCCAGTCAGTGGCTTGGACACACTTGACCAAGTATATGTTTCTCATTATTTTATTAGACGCTTTGATATAAACACTCATGCTTAAATGCTTGAAATTAGCTTAGAAGGCAAATACAAACAGACCCTACAAAAACGGCTGAGCCCAAGCCTCTGTTACTAATTCGAAAACGTCACTTTAGAACTAGTAACAAAGGAACATTGAGTTGCTTTATAATGACATAAGTCAACAAGTGTCCAGCATGGTAACTCTTTCAATACTGTTTAAGAACTCTTTTAATGCTGTTTAAATGCAGGATGCAAGTCATGAAGTTAAAAATTAATATAATTCTGTCCGTCAAAATGCAATAATTTATTAGATCCCATTAAATTTAATTCACCCATAACTTCTGTTACTGAGGTTGGGCAATTTGTAGTTTCAGTCTGAAGAATCAAATCTGGTCCTCTGTGTAGAAAAACATTTCTTTTTTTTATTTTACTTGCAATGATCAAAACGGTTTCTTGTGGAATGACTGATCACCTGAGGCACACTTGCAAATTGAATTCCATTACATTAGGTAAATGTCTGCTCCAATTCCACTCAGGACTGCATCTCCTCCACTGATTTCTGCTCCCAGTCACCGTGATGAAGTTCTCCGACACTGATTGCTTTTACTTTCTCTCCTTCTCCATCTCCATTGCGTTCTCTTAGTCCTGCTCTCTCACTTTGTGTGTGTGTATGTGTGTGTGTGTGTGTGTGTCTGTGTCTGTG
>NW_015546078.1:455007-458956 GCF_001515605.1 Sinocyclocheilus anshuiensis
TGTCTGTGTCTGTGTCTGTGTGTGTGTGTGTGTGTGTGTGTGTGTGTGTGTGTGTGTGTGTGAGAAATGCTTCACAGATATTGTGATAAGCTCCCTGCTGTGAAATGTTTCATTAAATAAAGTTGTGCGTATTTCTCCTTCTCTCTCCGTCTGTTTTCTCTTCTGTCTGTTCCAGCCTCAGGTGATTGCTTCTATATTTACAGGCTGCTTGATATTATTGTTTTTCATAGCACATTGTCTCATTTTTGGTGCATTATCTTTACCATGTGAATGTCAGTGGTACTGTGCATCTCCGCTGCCCATCCGGAGGGCTCTTCTTTCCCTCAGGAATACGATATGTTCTCGCATCAGCATATAGTTCTCCCAAAAATTGCATTTGCGTTATTTGCTCACTTTCTTGTTGTTCCAAACCTAGACCTATGCACAAAATATGACTTTTGAAGAATATCCTGGCTGATATTTTCCATATAATGAAAGTGAATGAGAAATGGAGCTGTCAATGGCAAAAAAAAAACATATAATATATTGCAAGTCTTCAGAAGCCATACCATGGCTTTGTGTGACATGCAACTGAAAAAAGAAAGATGTATGGGTCTATGTGGGTTTGGGATGATATGAGGGAGAGTAAATGGGGATTTTAATTCCATCAACACTTGTGGAGTGGAGAAAACTATTTCTTCTGCCAACAGGTTTCAGTGCACAGGCCTTCATCATCTGTAAAGGACTGCAAATACGAGAAACCTGTTTAAACCATACACTCTTAAAAATAAAGGTGCTTCAAAAGGTTCTTCAAGCGATGCCATAGAAGAACCATTTTTGGTTCCACAAAGAACCATTCAGTCAAAGGTTCTTTAAAGAACCATCTCTTTCTTACCTGTTTATAATCTGAAGAACCTTCTTTCGCCACAAAGAACCTTTTGTGAAACAGAAAGGTTCTTCAGATGTTAAAGGTTCTTTATGGAACCATTTAGAAAAAAAGTTTCTTCTATGGCACCGTGAAGCACCTTTATTTTTAAGAGTGTAGACTGTAAAAAAAGATGGATGACGCACCTTCAATCTCTTCCACTGAAGAAAAGTAAAGCCGCCATTGTCCCAACAGGGCGTGGCCATATTGTGCTGATTTGGGAGCACGTTTGAGTTTGATTTGATTTGAGTCTGCACAGTAGAGAACTCTGGACCAGAGTCTGCGCAGTAGCGAGCGAAGTGGAGCCGCGTCCCGCCCACACTCCCGCAGAGTCGATTGCAAGCACACGCCCCTGACCCCGTTTTAATTAGCCTGACTGCTCCAGTTTTTGTCTGCTGAGAGGATTGTGTTAAAACAAGGTAAATACAACTCCAATATTCTCCTAAAGATCCTGAAAAAGTCCGTTGGCACCTCAGTTCACGCAGAGAAGCTGTCAGTCTCAGCTGTCAATCATGATGTCACACTCCCGTTTTTATAGCATCACTTCACTAACTAAAACCAAAATTATTTAAAAAACGAACACTTGAACTTACCTCAGCATGATAAAATCTAAATCAAATGACAAAAGCCATCTTTGGAAAAAAATTATTTGAAGTGAAATTTAATTATTTAGTTTGCCTCATGTTCCATTAGATTACATGGAGAGGGCGGGGTTTATGACCTATACTGGGACCAGCCACCTGGGGGCGATCGAAACGTGATGGCTTCACTTTTTAAGGCTCATGCGGCACACTTGGTTTAAACACAAAAAAAGACTAGATTCGAAACAGGCCAATAGTTATTTCGGGATAGCGACATTTTGCTATAATTTAGATACTATTATAGTTTTTATTAACATTTTGAATCAGTTTAATTGTTACATTTTCCTTTTTCGTTTTAATGTTAGTTATAGTTTTACTTATGTTGTGTGTTTTCATCATTTTCAGTAGTCTTTGTTTTTGCGTTTTTTTAATATGTACTGTATATACTGTAGTTTTTTCTATATACTGTGCTCTATATACTGTAGTCTTTATCAATTTTGATTTTAATTTCTAGCTGAAATAATAAAAAAGCTAATATTTTTTAATCTTTTATTTTATTGGAGCTAAAGGTCCCATATTGTCAAAACTTAAATTTCCTGGCGTTTTTCATGATAACTGAAGTCAAGGTGCTATTTAACTACCATGCAAGTTTCAAAACAGTCAGTCCACAGTCAAATGCACACAGCCTGCATAAAGTGACTTTTCACGAACTGTTGTGACTTCCGTAAAAAGTTGACGTCAGAACTACACAGTCACTGCCTTCAGTCACCCCCCCGAGCACCGCCCACCGTCCCACTCTCCTTTTGCCAAACCTCCAGACAACATCGCGCCCATGCCATTGCTGAGCAACAACAACACGGAAACATGTCGAAAAGGTTAAATTTAACCACTAAACCAGATCGGCCGACCTGTAACGTCACACTCTCACTCAAAGGATGGACGATCTGACAGGATTGTTACTATGAGGTGATCACATCTAACTGTGTATAGTAAAGACAAACTCACCATGTCTATCTAGTCATGAATAAAACTCCAGAAAGGTGTAAAATATGTGACCTTTAACATTCATTTTATTTCAATTACTACCCACCTAACTATTTCTATATTTATTTACCTGTTTGTTTGTTTTAGTTTCAGTTTTAGTTTTTAGTTAACTATAGTAACTCTGTTTTGGTCTGAACTATCTCTTTAAAACATTTATTTTGTGATTTTTCTCATTTGTGACCACAAGACCAGTTATAAGGGTAATTAAAAAAAAATAAAAAATGCATCATCTGAAGGCTGAATAAATAAGCTTTCCATTGATGTATGGTTTGTTAGGATAGGAGGACAATATTTGGCCGAGATACAACTATTTGAAAATCTGTAATCTGAGGGTGCAAAAAAATCTAAATGTTGAGGAAATCATCTTTAAAGTTGTCCAAATGAAGTTCTTAGCAATGCATATTACTAATCAAAAATGAAGTTTTGATATATTTACGGTAGGATATTTACAAAATATCTTCATGGGACATGATCTTTACTTAATATCCTAATGATTTTTGGCATAAAAGAAAAATCAATAATTTTGACCCATACAATGTATTGTTGGCTATTGCTAGAAATATGTACACGTGCTCCTTATGACTGGTTTTGTGCTCGAGGGTCTCATTTGATCTTCCTCACTCACTCTCCCTCTGTGGTTGTTGTTTAATGTAGTTCCTCTGATATCTTACTCTCCCAGCTTGACTTTCTCAACATTGCGTTCCATCACTTTCAGAGCCCCCACCCTTTCCTGATGCTCTGTCTATCTCTAAACTGAACTGAAGGTCAGCACAATCATCGGCCCATTAGGGACCATGCAGGGAGGTTCCTGCCAAGCCGGAGTGTCAGAGAGAAGCGAGAAACTGGACTGTAAAGGGTCCGAGCAGGCACCAGTTGCACTTTTCCCACGTGTGTAATGCGTGTGTGCATATGCACGAGTGTGTTTGTAGCTTCGCAATTTTCTGTCTGTCTCCCAACGTAAGTGCCTCGCAGTCTGCCGTAACCTTTTGAAATGGCACAGTCTGTCTGTCGCTGGCAAGCAGCCTCCCATCTAGTGCCAGCTTGCTTGCTTTTTTACGCTTTTGCTTCGGTCAACACTCACGCCGAGCTCGATTGGCTGCAACCTACAGAAGCTTTAGTTAAAGCATTTAAAAAACGTTGATTAAGTGCTTCAGCTGTTACTGTCAGCCAGGCAGAGGAAAGAAAATAGGTTAGCAATCTGGAAATTTTTACCCTTTGAAAGAAGATGCAGGCAAAAGTTGAGAGTGAAGAATAGACAACCGAGAGAAAACACTATTGTTCAAAGGTTGCTCTTCATTGTTCAGGAGATTTCAAAGAGTTCTCACTTATGATTTATTTAAGTTTCAAGTTGGTCTTGATGTTTCTCTTAAAACACCTTTATGAGAAAGAAAAATAGAGCAAAATAAGTATATATATATAT
>NW_015546078.1:459090-469090 GCF_001515605.1 Sinocyclocheilus anshuiensis
GAAAGTTTGAAAATCTTATGATGGCAGACTTTGGTGTCTTGAGAAATCTGAGCCATTTGAGACAGTATTGAGACATTTTGGAGACTCAAGAGCAGAGGTGCCCAAACTCTTTAACATGAGGGGCCAAACGTGGACCAAAAATAAATGTTGCATTATATCCAACTATATTATATTAAAATGTATTGCATTTTTAAAATAATAAAAGGTGTCTTCAACTGCATTTTTTTTTTATTATTTGATAATGTTTCCTGATGTGTACTTATAATGTCAGTATGATTTTACATCAAAAATTGTCATAATTTAGAAATAAAAGAACATTTTCTAACCTTTTTTTTTTTTTTGGCCTCTGATTCAAATGCTCAGTTGAAGGGGCGTGTCAAACTTCAATGGAAGCGCCCACTGCTGTGATTGACATCTTTGAATATGAAATAAGTATCACGCGTGGAGCTCTCTCAAAAACGTCAACCTCTCAAAAAAAAGGTTTTTTACTGTTACAGCTTATGAGCTTAACTAATCATGGAGGGTGTTGATTATAGCATTATATTTAGATCTACTTGCATGAAAGGTTCATTGTAGCCGATGACAGACTGTTGAGTGCATGAATGCAGTGATCTGCCTTTAAATGCTTGCTGTATATAATTTAATCACAAATTAAATAACTGATTATTTTCACGCTACTAAGAGAAACAATGTGTAGTTGACCGTTTAGTCACTGGCTTGATTTACCGATGCATAAACAGCAGTGAATGGTTTTAAGAGAGATTCGCATCGGTGCATCGGCATAAAAGTTAATGATACAATGCATCCATTTAAAAAGATGTGCGCATCGGATACAAGTTGGCATCATGATGCATTGTTTCTAACATATTTACACCTGTAAAAACTTTTTTTAACATATAATTATTAGTAGATGTGCTATACATTTATTATTTAGAAAGTGACCAATAATTTGTGACCAAAATTTTAAATCTGTACCATATTGAATTGCATAGCATCATATTTTTCCCATTGCATCGTATTGCATTGAATCACATTGTGTTGAATCGAAATCGGATTGCACCGCATCCTAATGGGGTGAATCGTATCTCATCACATCTGTAGCTGCTTCATATGTATCTTTAATGTATCGTATAATTGGCTATGCATCAAGATGCATATCGCATTGGCCTCAGATATGGAGACGCGCATCCCTAGATGGCAAAGCTAAAGCATGCATTCAATTATTTCTTAAAAAATCTTACTGAACCTATACTTTTGAACAGCATTGTAACCAGTGTTGGGGGTAACGCATTACAAGTAACGTGAGTTATGTAATCCGATTACTTTTTTCAAGTAACTAGTAAAGTAATGCATTACTTTTTTAATTTACAAGAAAATATCGGAGTTTTTTTTTCCCATTTATTGACTGACAAGTCTCCTGTCCCCATATTGGGAGAAATCGGAAGTACAGAGCAGTTATGTGCGCTGTGTGAACATGATGTTACTGTAGTTCTAGACTAAATGTGAATGTGCATTAATTCATCCCACTCGCAAAAAAAACAGATTTAGTATTCATCAAAATGAATTAAAACAGTGAAATGCAAACTCAGAATATGACGCAAACCTGCAATAAATGAATATTTTAAATAACACAAATGTATCTAATCCCATTTTATTAACCAATGTCTTTGCTGCTGACCTTTGATGATCCAGTTCAACCATACTAATAAGCAAAAATGACTTTAGATAAACTAACAATTATGCTTCATTGTTTTTTTTATTGCTGAAGAGTGTTTCTTCTCCTGCGTTCTACTGTACAGACGTGAATTTACTTTTGCTTCAGCCTGAGGTTTATTCATTACACTTTTTGGTGTGAAAGGGCTTTTACATTTGCTATAAATAGAACTTTTTATATTAAAAACAATCAAGCCCTGCTCATATTTAAAAAGTAACGCAAAAGTAATGTAACTCATTACTTTCCATAAAAAGTAGCTAAGTAACGTAATTAGTTACTTTTTTTAGGGAGTAACGCAATATTGTAATGCATTACTTTTAAAAGTAACTTTCCCCAACACTGATTGTAACTGTAGTTGTGTTATTTATTAGTATAAATTTACCTGTTTGAGTTTGACTCTCTAAGCATTAGGGGCTGTTGTGACCTAATGGTTAGGGAGTCAGATTTGTAACCCGAAGTTTGCAGATTTGAGTCTCAGTACTGGCAGGAAAAATATACTGCATGTGAATGACTGGTGCTCTCTTTCACCTTCAATATCCACAACTGAGGTGCTCTTGAGCAAATTTCGAGTATGGGACACCATATTGGCATCACGTCACATCGTCATACAGATTCATTCGATCTCTGATTAAATTAAATCATTGGACTGAAATTGTAAAAGCATACTGTCGCCTTTGTTTGTAGCTTGTAGCATAGCTAACTAAATTTTCAAAGAATTTGATTGACTTAACTATACTTCAAATTATGATGAGATTGTAGCTTGACAAGCAATTTCAAAGTAGCTTCCCCAACACTGCGGGGAAGACGATGGGAGAAAAGAAGAGATCAACATACAGGAAAAGAGTCAAGGGAGATGAAATGAGACCGATAAGAGGAGATCAAGAGAGAAAATCAAAAACTGATCTCATGAGAAAACTTAAAAGACTTTAAAAAAATCAATAAAATTAGGATGGTCAACCGGAACCCCATCCCTAAACCTCAATGGAACATAAGCAGATTGCATGAAAACATATGAATGAGACTGTGCAAATTCATACAAATTTGCTACGAATTTGCCAAAATAGTTATGAACTGCCGTGAGAGTGTGTTGGGAAATCAACAGAGGAGCAAAGATGAGTTTATAGGAGATAAACACAGATGAAAGTAGATGAAGAGAGGAGAGGAGTGAAAGAGAGAGGAGATCAATGAACGAGAGAAGAGATCAACAACACAAAGGAGACCCGAGGAGATCAACATACTGTAGGAGGAGAAGAAGAGAGGAGATCAAGGGAGAGAAGAAGAGATCAACACAGAGGAGAAGAGAGGAGCGAGAGGCCTTAACGTGTCCTACTCACGTACCCAGAGAAGAGAGGGATTAGAACACAGAAAAGTAGGCTGAAGGAAAAGGGCTGAATTAGAACAGGACCCTTGAGAAGCAGATCAAGAAGAGGACGGGGGGAGAGCGAGGGAGCGGTTAGGAGGATAGAAGAGAACTGAAATGGATACATGTTAAGAGGAGACGCAAGATAGAGGGACACATACGACACAACAGTATCATTTATTTTTCGTTCATTTACTTATAAAGCAAAAATAAACACAAGAGTTGACCACTGTGCTGTACAAAAGAGGTACGCAAAATAGAACGAAAGGAATAATAATAAAAAATATACACTAAATATAAATTAAAACGAGACCAATAAATAAAATGCATTAAATGCAAGGGTAAAAAGATGAGTCTGTAACTTAGATTTAAAGTCATATACAGAAGATGCAGATCTCACAGATGAGGGAAGACTGTTCTATAGCCTAAGACTATGGGCTACACCTTTCAACTTTAATCTTGATCTTGGTTATGACAGAGTAATAATGTGTCAGGATCTCAAACATTTGACTGACGTATTCACATTTACAAGATCTGACCAATATTTAAGATGTTAAGTTTAAGATGGAAAAAACATGACTTGACTACTGAGTTGATATGTTGGTCAAACTTAAGGGAGGAATCAAAAAGAACTCCCAAATTTTTCGCAGTTGTAGTTAGGGTTGCAAAGGGGTGGAACATTTCCGGAAACTTTCCAAAAATCCCTGGAATATTCCAAATAAATTCTGGAAAGTTTCCAAAATTTCTGGAATGTTTCCTACATTTACTGAAAATGTTCCACCTTTCTGCAACCCTAGTTGTAGTAGCCTGGAGCCAGAGAGGGAAAGCAGTGTGTGTTTGCCTGCACATCTCTGTGTGTGTGATAGTGTGTGTGGACATGCATACACAAGCACTTCACTTCCCCGCTTGATGGTCTAATCATTACCGAACCATTTTTTCATCTACATCGTGAACGCTGGCCTTTCGCCCCATTATCTCAGAGGTAATGACAAGGTCAGATTTAAATGCATCGCAACAAGTATGAAGCACTTCAACGCGTGTGTATTCGAGTGCGATTCTGTGCGTATCATCATGGGAGGCTGCAACCCTAATGTGCTCCAGGAATATCACTGTCAACTGACCTAGAATGAGGAGTCGCATGCTTCTCGTTCTCAAGATCAACTCAAGGATTTGGCCCTCCAGCCACTCGACAGATGCACATACGTTGCTACAAACTCGGCATAGTAAAACGCCTAGTAAAAGTTACGGCGGATTTGATGGATTTCACAGATACGTGATTGATAGCCGAGGGCTCTTCAGAGTTCAAAAACATCTCCGTCATTTTTATGTTAATAAGATATGTGGGATTTCATCCGGAGATCTTTTTCTTTTTATGTTAATATTTCGACGTTAGCAAGAAATCCGGAAATGTCTTTCTTGACGATCCGAACTCTCCATTCTTGTCATCGCGTGTTTCATGATGACAGCTGGGAAGCGAGGCAATCTCGCGGTGGAATTGAACGGATTGGGCTCTGATTGGTTCCTTTGAAGTGAGGATATGTGGGATTTCATCCGGAGATCTTTTTCTTTTTATGTTAATATTTCGACGTTAGCAAGAAATCCGGAAAAGTCTTTCTTGACGATCCGAACTCTCCATTCTTGTCATCGCGTGTTTCATGATGACAGCTGGGAAGCGAGGCAATCTCGCGGTGGAATTGAACGGATTGGGCTCTGATTGGTTCCTTTGAAGTGTCAGGATAACGTTTGAGCAGGCAGCACTTTCACTCTGTAATGTCTATTCATGGATTTGAGGGTTTTTTTGCCTGCAAAGTCATTTGGTGCAGTCAAATGGCAGAGTTGCTTTTCAAATCATCTCTCGTCTTGCTAGGAATGGTGAACTTATGCTTTCAGCTTTTAAAGTGGAACTGTGAATTAGAGCATCGGTCTGCTTTTATGTTTCTCTGTCAGTTTTACATAATGCAGACCTCTGAGAAGTGCTCTCAAGCTCAGACGACACGCCCATGGACCATCATTCTCAGTCTCTCATGCCTTCGGCAAGCAAAATGGAAAGAGATTTCTCGAAATGGCAAGCTCCGACCGGATTGGCTGCATGGCTTTACGCTCGTTCCAGAGTCCTAGTGCAAAGCACTTTAACAATATGATGGGGAAATCAAGTCAGGTCCCGGAAGAAAGATTGTCATTGGAGATGTGTAGAGCAAAAACAGTGGCTTTTACAACTTTGGAAACACGCCAGGTTTTGGACATTTCAGCATAAATCATTTCTTGCCATTCATCAAGGAAACCAGTAATAATGATTTTATTTTTTTCAAGATTATCTTGATGCTTATCATTGCAAAGTCATCATAATAGGATGGACTTATGCTGATATTGTCCACTCTACTTCTTTTTTTTTTTTGAGGGTTTCCAAACTTTTTAAGGGGGACTGTATGTATTCACAATATAAATACACTACCATTCAAAAAAATTGGGGTTTTTGAAGAGACAATTAATTTTATTCAGCAAGAATGCAAAAGTGACCGTAAATACTTAAAAGGTATTCATTTCAAATAAATGCTTTTGAAAAATTCTTATATCTACCAAAGAATCCTGAAATAAAAAATATATATTAATATTTCCCACAGAAATATGAAACAGCACAACTGTTTTCAACATTGATAATAAAAAGAAATGTCTCTTGAGGACCAAATCTCAAAAATTCAGCTTTGCCATCAGAGAAATAAATTACATTTTAAAACAAAATAGAAAAGAGTTATTTTAAATTGTAATATTATTTCACACTATTACTGTTTTACTGTATTTTTTTATCAAATAAATGCAAAAACCTTTTCATAAAGGTCAATTTTTTGAAATTGAGATTTATACATCATCTGAAAGCTGAATAAATACGCTTGCCATGGACAGACAGACAGAGAGATGATAGACAGACAGACAGACAGACACAGATGACAGATATAGATAGATAGATAGATAGATAGATAGATAGATAGATAGATAGATAGATAGATAGATAGATAGATAAGATCGATAGATAGATAGACAGACAGACAGACAGACAGACAGACAGACAGATGATAGATAGACAGACAGACAGACGACAGGTGATAGATAGACAGACAGAGAGACGACAGGTGATAGATAGATAGATAGACAGACAGACAGACAACAGATGATAGATAGACAGACAGACAGACAGACAGACAGACAGACAGACTGATGATAGACAGACAGACAGACACAGATGACAGATGATAGATAGACACAGACAGACAGACAGACAGGCAGACAAACAGAAGATAGACAGACAGACAGACATACAGACAGACAGACAGACAGACGATAGATAGATAGATAGATAGCAACAGATGATAGATAGACATAGAGACAGCCAGACGACATGTAATAGATAGATAGATAGATAGACAGACAGACAGACAGACAGACAGATGATAGACAGACAGACGACAGATGATAGATAGACAGACAGACAGACAGAAAACAGATGATAGACAGACAGACAGACAACAGATGATGGATAGCTAGATAGATAGATAGACAGACAGACAGACAGACAGACAGACACAGATGACAGATGTTAGATAGACACACACAGACAGACAGACAGACAGAGGATAGACATACAGACGACAGATGATAGATAGACAGACAGACAGACGACAAATGATAGATAGATAGATAGATAGACGGACGGACGGACGGACGGACGGACGGACGGACGGACGGACGGACGGACGGACGGACGGACGGACGGACGGACGGACGGACGGACGGACGGACGGACGGACGGACGGACGGACGGACGGACGGACGGACGGACGGACGGACGGACGGACGGACGGACGGACGGACGGACGGACGGACGGACGGACGGACGGACGGACGGACGGACGGACGGACGGACGGACGGACGGACGGACGGACGGACGGACGGACGGACGGACGGACGGACGGACGGACGGACGGACGGACGGACGGACGGACGGACGGACGGACGGACGGACGGACGGACGGACGGACGGACGGACGGACGGACGGACGGACGGACGGACGGACGGACGGACGGACGGACGGACGGACGGACGGACGGACGGACGGACGGACGGACGGACGGACGGACGGACGGACGGACGGACGGACGGACGGACGGACGGACGGACGGACGGACGGACGGACGGACGGACGGACGGACGGACGGACGGACGGACGGACGGACGGACGGACGGACGGACGGACGGACGGACGGACGGACGGACGGACGGACGGACGGACGGACGGACGGACGGACGGACGGACGGACGGACGGACGGACGGACGGACGGACGGACGGACGGACGGACGGACGGACGGACGGACGGACGGACGGACGGACGGACGGACGGACGGACGGACGGACGGACGGACGGACGGACGGACGGACGGACGGACGGACGGACGGACGGACGGACGGACGGACGGACGGACGGACGGACGGACGGACGGACGGACGGACGGACGGACGGACGGACGGACGGACGGACGGACGGACGGACGGACGGACGGACGGACGGACGGACGGACGGACGGACGGACGGACGGACGGACGGACGGACGGACGGACGGACGGACGGACGGACGGACGGACGGACGGACGGACGGACGGACGGACGGACGGACGGACGGACGGACGGACGGACGGACGGACGGACGGACGGACGGACGGACGGACGGACGGACGGACGGACGGACAGACAGATGATAGACAGACAGACGACAGATGATAGATAGACAGACAGACAGACAGACAGACAGACATACAGACAGATGGTAGACAGACAGACAGAGAGGTGATAGACAGACAGACAGACACAGATGACAGATGATAGACAGACAAGACAGACAGACACACAGACAGACAGACAGACAGACAGACATATATTAAATATTTACCACCTTTGATTCAATTCATCAAAATTCATTCATATTCATATTTTTCACAAATTCAACTTCCATTTCAGCCTTGTGTGTGTTGTTGCCAATTCAATTTAAATTCACATTCCTGATTAGAAAGGGAGCCAATTTTTAGATTCTGAATTTTGCACAACCTCGGTTGTAGGAGTGCACTGGCACGATTCACTGTCTGCATCACTCCGGTTTGATGTATTCCAGACAGACTGTCAGTCTCTGCGATGCTCTAAAACACAATAGGTGATTCTGCTTTGGCTTCTTTTGCAACTATTTTCATTGCCAGAGGAAAACGAACTGCCCATAGTGTTTCTAAGATGCAAGTTACTTGATATTAACCCACTAATTGAACTGGTGTATAAAAGCCTGCAGCCTCATGCCTATGGCCAAATCACAGTGGCACTGATCTTCAATACAACAGTTCAAGTTGTATTATTTAAATACCAAAATGGAAACAACTGCATTGGGTAAATTAATAAGAAGTTCAGAATGTTTCAATAAGCAATTCTTCACGATGTTTCCTGACAAATCCGTTCTTTCTGCTCTGCGTAAAAGAAGATAAGCTGCCATGTATTCACTGCATATGTCTTATCAGAGTGTCCTTGCATCCTTGCATCTCTTAACACAACCAGCAGAGCTTTAGATACATTTGTCTGAATGATTTATGTACACTGGAGAACGAACAGGAGGAGAGGAAAACAACAAAACAAAACATGCCATTGAAATGGAAGAAAAACTATATATGTGAATTTGAATCCCCCCTCCCCTATTTTTCATATTAAATTTCTTACATTTTGTTTAAAGGGGTCATGAATTGAGAATTCAAATTGTCCTTAATGTTTTGACATGTAAGAGGTCACTGTACTACAGAAACATCCTGTGAGTTTCAGAACTCAAAACTGCATCGTTAGTCCAAAAACAGCTTTTATTGAAACCAAGATCAGAAAATGTCTTGTTTCAGATTTTGTCACTTTATGATGTAATAGTGCGACGAAAGCCCGCCTCTGCAGAATCAGATCAACGCCTACTTCTACATCATCACATCTTTGGCCCCGCCCACTGTAGCATTAGTGAGATGAAATGGAGAGAAGAGCAATACAGGATCACCGGACTAAAAATAACATTACTTTCCAAGTAATAAACAGTATTTCAAAGTATTGCCACTTTTACTGTATATTTGATAAAATAAATGCAGAATGAACGTAAGAGACTTTTTACTTTTTGATCAAATAAATGCAGAATGAGAATACAAGACTTCTTTCAAAATGTAAAAAATAAGTAAATATTTTTCAAATATTGAACAAAGTTAGTAGTGCTTTTAGTCAGTTACTTCCCAACACTGCTCCTTTGATCTCCTCTCCTCAGCTATAAGTTGATCTTCCATCTTCTTCTCTCCTCTCTCATCTCCCTTGAACTTCTTTCCTCTCCTCTTTGTTGATCTCCTGTACTCTCCTGTGCAGTGACATACTTCAGAGAGTGAGAGAGAGAGAGTGGATTCCTAACAGAATTATGCAAACACTCGCTGATCAGTCGTTTCTTTCTTCTGCGCAAACACACCTCACTCTCCTGCTGCAGTGACCACCTGCAGTTTGTCAAGGCACACAAACCGTTTTGTCAGTCATTTTCAAAATGTGTGAGACATACTCCTGTTTTCCTCTCAGTTCTCAGTTCCAAACAAGCACAGCACACAACAAAACACTTAAACATGTATTACACACATTCATACAGAACACGTTTACAGATTTTTACGATTGCTTAAGCACAATTTTGAAAACAGGGCCCGGTTTGTCAAAACACTACACACAATTAACACAACCCTACACCAAAGTAGCACAACACTTCAGATCATAAAAGTTTAATTTTAGTGTGTAAGCAATCGTAAAAAACTGTAAAAATGGATGTGAGAGAGTGCAACGATCAGCATGCCAGCTGCACTAATCAGGTTTGTGTGCTATTCAGAATTGAAT
>NW_015546078.1:470508-481144 GCF_001515605.1 Sinocyclocheilus anshuiensis
CTGATGACACACACACACACACACACACACACAGGAGAAAGAATGGGAGACTGTAGAGAGGACAGGGAGAAGAGGCGACAGTGCTGGGACTTGAATGCTGATACACCAGTTATTTTCTTCCTACAGAATTCAAGTGGCTGTGAATCAGAGCAGTGTGTTGGAATGAGATTCTAGTGCAAAGTGAGGTGAAAATCTCGAGGTCAGATTGTGTGCGTTTGCATCTGTCTGTGTGAGTTTGAATCGTCTGTGTTTCTGCATGTCTCAGTTAGTTTCATTCCTTTGGAGGTTTGTGTGTGTCTGTGCCAGTCTCAGAAAGAAATTAGCGTCTCGTTCGGTGTGAGTAGTTTTGATGCAAATTTCGCTGACAATTTTCATCAAGCAATTAGAGGCGTTTTGTTATGTTGCTCTTGGTGTGAATAGGCATTTACTCAGAGAGCAATGATATCAACAACCTAACGTCTATTTGGAATTCTCACATGACACAAATCTTAAATCTGATTGGTTCATGAGATTATTTACCTACTGAACACTAAAAATGTTGACAGCATGGCAGAAAACGCACTTTAATGTAAAGGTAATTTTTGCATGTAGTTAAAAAGGGATATCAAAGGGATGCACTGATTAGATTAAAAGTCTTATGATTGGGATAAACTCTGAAAAAGGTATAAATAGGGAAAGAGTGTTTCAATGCAAATTTAGTTAACAATTTTCCTCTGCCATTTGAGTCTTTGTTGTATCTTTACTTTGCAACTAGGCCTTTTATTTCATACGTTTTGACTTCAAAGCTTTTCAAGGTGAAAATTCATGTGAGAAGGGTCAAACTGTGTGAATATAAAATACTATAAATACTTTATAATTACAGTTTTTATGCAAATTTAAAATAAGGCCTTATGACATTAACAGCTTGATGTTTAGCTGAAATGCCCGCATTATCCAAAAGCTTAGTTAGTGAGTTTATTCCACCTTAAGAAAAAAGGCAACATTTATGAAAAATACGTCATTTTAACACTGGAAGAAATCTCACACAAGGATGCATTGTTTTTGCATTGTTCATTGTCATGAGGGAACATTTGAAAAAATTCTTGATAATAGTGTATATAGGCCTTTAGACTGGTGCTTTCAGAGATTAGTATTTGTGTACGCCAGTCTCAGACGAAAATTTGTATTGGGATAAGTATAAATCAGTTTTATGCTAATTTTGTTGACAATTTTTGTCTGTGATTTGAGTCACTTCGTTCTAATCGTGATCTGAATATGGTTTTATTGGGAAACCAATGCAACTCACTTTCATGGCAGTTCGCAGCTGTTTTACATTTTGTTGAATTGGTGGTTAATTCCTTTGAATTGGGTTTTTAGGGCTGGACCTTCATGCTTTTTTTTTTAATTTTATTTCTGTACGAATCACATGATATGAATTTATTTGAAAGTGGCACCTCATAAAATAGTTTTCTTGTGATATCAGGTTGGATCAATTATTTGAATAGGCTTCTATCTGGAATACTATTTGTGGTCACATGACCCTAAAACATATATCTTAAATAGTCTTTTTTTTTAAACCACAATGAGTTTATTATCAAATCATTGCACTTTAAAGGTTTCTTAAGGTAAAAGATTTGTGACAAAAATTAATGGTGTGGATATATAATAATATATAATGTGCTTGCATTGTGCATTTTTTGAGATAGGCTATTTGGAATGCCAGTTCCAGACACATGCCCCAAAAACATATATCTTAATAGGTCAGTGACTTTTTTTTGCTGAGCGAACAGAAAAATCAACAAACACAGCAAAAAAACAAAAAACAAAATGTTGCTTTGTCACAGGAAGTGTGAAGGAGTTCATAGTGATTCATTGTTTCGATTTTAAAGGCCTGTTACTGCAAAAAAGAAAATAGTGCCGTAAATTCACGCTTGGTTTGAATTGGCCTTTATATGTTTATGTGTACTGGCATGTCAGAGAACAGCAGCAGGCATCAGGCGTGGGAGAAACAGAGGTAGAAAGCAACAGCTTTTACAGAACAGAGACTCATTGTCCAACCGTCCCACCGCTGAAACCGCAAGGGCACAGGAAGTCATGTTAGATTTGCATCCACATCAGTTTGGCTTCTCTCTCCATAAACGTCCGTCCATTCATTTGTGCGATATTGTGAGTGGAAGCAGCAGATGTTACTGGAGGCTGGTTGGGGTGGAAAAAAGAAGGGGGTTTATCGTCCCATTGGGGTGCGCAGTGGACAGCTGGCCCTTGTCTGTCCACGCCAGACTTTGTCTGGACAATGAACGACAGAGGCAGAGAGAGAAAGAAAAGAAACATAAGGGTGGGGATGAAGAAAAGAGTGAGAGATGGATTGCACCAGTGTCTGCTCGGGGCTTAAAAAGGGATTGACGGGATGGATGATGCTGCAACTGATCTCAATTCCTTCACCACACGTGACGGGCATCTAATCTCAAAGTTTTCCTCATCCCTGCATTCCCAAAGGAAAGAAAAATCACAAATGAGATCTTTAATAATTCATTTGTTTCTCCCACACAGCATTGAGAGTAATGGAGAGCAAATTAGGCTGAAAGGCTGAAATTCTTCCTTCAGTCTGAAATGTTTCTTTAACAGCATATCATTTTGCATTAGCCTTAACATTATTGAAAGGTTGTTTGTACAGTAATTCACTTTTAAACCTAATCTTTATTCTGGGTTAAAAAAATTAAAAATTAAAAATTGGGGGTTTGTATGATTTTTTTTTTTATGTTGTTGAAAAAATTCTTATGCTCTAATGCTCACCAAGGCTTCATTAATTTGATTTAAAATATGAGTAATTTTGAAAAAATAATCTAAATTAAAAATATATTTTTTCTACTCTAACATATGTGACCCTGGAGCACAAAAGCAGTCTTAAGTCGCTGGGGTATATTTGTAGCAATAGCCAGCAATGCATTGTATGGGTCAAAATTATTGATTTTTTTATGCAAAATATCATTAGAACATTAAGTAAAGATCGTAAATATATCAAAACTTAATTTTTGATTAGTAATATGCATTGCTAAGAACTTCATTTGGACAACTTTAAAGATGATTTTCTCAATATTTAGATTTTTTTGCACCCTCAGATTCCAGATTTTCAAATATTGTCCTATCCTAACAAACCATACATCAATGGAAAATTTATTCAGCTTTCAGATGATGCATAAATGTCAATTTAAAAAAATTGACCCTTATGACTGTTTTTTTCTATTGGCTGAACGAAATAAAGTACCTTCCTGTTACAGCAGTGTAGACTTTCAGAAGAGATCTCAAATTTGCCAATTTCAATAAAATCTCCAATGTTTTTCATGAAACTGTTTAAATACCAAAGCATATACGTTCTATAGTCTTATTGCATGTTGACAGTTGTCTCAGTTGCGCCTACTTTTATTTCTCCTCAGGACATTAAAGAGAAACAGAAGTTCATACTTCAATATAACTTAGAACTTCAAGTCTGTTAATGCTCTGAATGAGCAATAACAATTTTCTCTGAGCCCCTTTTTCAGTACATATGTGTGAGTATTTTTGCATCTGAGAAGAAATGCTTATCAAACCCTAGAGGTTTTACCCTCATTGTATGTAGGACACTGATGCAGCAATAAGCCCATTAAATATTTACATCCCTCTTCCCCTTTGTGTCTGCTTTGTTGTCTGGCTTTCTCTTCTTCCATTGTTAGAGTCCTTTTCCCTTCTTTCTCCACGTTAGGGTGTATTATTTAAAGGCTGCCCTACTGAGTGGAGCATTTTATCTGTTAAACTGCGAGGCATATCACCATCTGAGTCCTGGCTGAGGTCCTATCAGACGAGCTGAGAGCAGGAGAGATGAGATGGAGAGGAACTTAAGCTCACACACACACACACACACACCTCCTGAGAATTAATCTGTGTTCAGCTGTCCTATCAGACTTGGCACGGATACAGTAATAGTTGTTAAAGTTATCTCAGCACCTCTTCCCTGGCTCCTATTTCATGTCAGCCTCTCGGATCTCTTCTTTTTCAGAGCACAAGTTTGCTTTTTGTTGGCGTTTTATTGCTATTGTGTATCAAGGATTGTTTTAAATGCCTGCAGATGCTAATTACGCCCAAGTCACGGCCTAGCGGTTAGTGCAGATCCTCCAAATTGCAAACAACATGAGCCTGGCTGTGTTCAGGAATGGAATACTATAGTGTAATGGATCTCAACTGGTGGGTCACGACCCAAAAATGGTATGAAAGTCTGTATTGAGTATTGTGGATGGCAGCGAAAAACAATAATAAATGCAAATAATAAAATGCAACTAACCATATAATTGCGCATTGTTAGGCTTATTAGCTTTTTTATCTCATCCCATATCTTTTGTTGTTAGCAGTTGAGTCAGACTTTGATCTTTTGCTGCAAATTGTGATGGGTCTCCACTTGATGTCTAATGCAAAATTTTGGTCTTGAGGCAAAATCAATTGGAAAGTGCTACATTGAATACGTTATGCCCCATTATGCAGTGATACCCTACATTGTTGTTGACTTAATTATGCTGCATATGTAATTCACCGACTTGCATTTGTATTTGCATTGCATTTTAATGCTAGTTTCTGTAAAGATGTCTTAATTCATGGCTAAGGGATGTTCAATCGCATTGCATTGTGGGCTACAATATTCCACTCTATCATGACACTCTGTATCACTGCACAGCACACATAAAATAACCTTCTGTTGTTTACATTTCAGAGATGCATTAATTTATGCATTAATGCATTATTCACCCAGAAATGTAAGTTGATTACTCACCCTCATGTTGTTGTGAAGCTGTATGCATGTCTTTCTTCTGTGGAACACAAAAGAAGATTTATATATATACTGTATATATATATACACATACATACATACATACATACTTTAATCAATTTATTGATTTATTTATTATTTTCCATACAAATGTTGTTGTCAGTGTTGTTTGGATCTGAACTTAATTCAAAATATTTTCTGATATTTTATAAGAAAAATATATTTTTGGTGAACTATCCCTTGAATATTTTTACATTTTCTTAAAAGCAATTAGACTAATTCGTTGTGCTTAGCAACACCCTTTTGCTGTGTTACAAACAGCATGGAATACAGCAAATTCACATAATGCATGCACAGTATACATATACTATGGGAAAAAAAGGACTAGTAGTATGATTTTGTGCTGATTGTTTGCCTTGCATATTTTTTTTTTTTTTTCATTTGTTAATTTTTTTTGTTATCCTGTCGATCCTTCCCTTCCTCCCATAATTTAGTATCATTAAAAATTAGTCCAAAAAAAACATAACATACTATTTATAAAGCGTTTAATATAATAGAACGTCTCTCTCTCATGGATAAAACACACACATACGCATTTTCCGGGCTCACGTCACAGGCGTCCAGTAACCGGTCATACGAGTTTTTACATGATCTTCAGAACAACAACAACCTTATTAAGAAAGAGGGCATAAGAGGGAAAATGAAAACAGTGCATGCATAAAGCCCAAATCACCCTAAAGTCATCTACAAGCTATTAGATAACACATCTCAGTGTTTCTCATTTAGGTTTGTTGTTTGGACGATAGTTAATGTAGCGCTGTGATGTTTGAGAGAGCTGCCAGGCCCAGATGTGCTCAGTCGAAATGAAAACACAGTTGAGTCTCAGTCACAGGTCTGCTGCTGCAGGATTGCAACAATTAGCCCAGTGTTTCTTCCTCCGCAGTGCCTGCAGACAGCACAGCAGTCTCTCTCTCTCCACTCTTTCTCAAACTCTGTGCCTTGGCCTCAGTACACTGAAACCACCTTTTTGCACCATCACATCCCTCTAAACACACTTTTGAACATGTGCTCTTCCTCCTGGCCATCGCTGTCACTTCGTTTTATAAAACAGTGAGGAAAGTTAGAGCACAATGAGGAGGTGCACAGACATGCTGCGTTTTTTTTTTTTAAGAACTTCAACTAAATGAGAGGAGTACTGCAACTGATGACAGAATTGTCATTTTTTTCATCAGTTTTGGAGAAATGTGTTATTGCATCCCTTGCCTAGCAATGGATGCTCTGCAGTGAATGGGTGCCGTCAGAATGAGAGTCCAAACAGCTGATAAAAACATCACAATAATCCACAGCACTCCAGTCCATCAGTTAACATCTGGAGAAGCGAAAAACTGTGTTTGTAGTTAACAAATTCATGAATATTCTGCCCCCAAAAAATGAAAATTCCGTCATCATTTACTTACCATGTCGTTAAACCTGTAACTTTGGAACACAAAGTGCTCAAAAAGTCATTCCAAACCTTCCGTGGAACACAAAAAAAGATATTTTAAGAATCTTGGTAGCCAAACAGTTTATTTTCCCATTGACTTCCACTGTGTTTTGGTCCATATAATGTCAATGAGAACTGAAATGGGGGTCAATGGGAACTGAAAAGTTTTTGTTTACAAACATTCTAAAAATATCTTCTTTTGTGTTCCACAGGGGGGAAAAAAAATGTAATACAGGTTTGCAAGGCAAGGCAAATTATATTTATAGAGCACAAGTTTAATGCAACCATAGTTGATCCAAAGTGCTTTACAATAAAAATGAATCTGAATTTTAAAGAGAAAAGGAAAAGAGAAAAACAAGACATAGAGGAAAAAAACAAGTATCACAAACAATTAAAAAAAATATATATATACATAAAACACCAATTTAACACAAATTCAACTATTCAAAGTATATATACACAGCATCACTCAAATGCTAGAGAGTAAAAATAAGTCTTTAAGCTGGATTTAAAAGCATCCAGTGATGGAGAAGCTCTGATGGTTGCAACAACATGAGGGAGAGTAAATTATTACAGAGTTTTCATTTTTGGGTGAACTGTTCTTTTAAGGCAAGAAAACCCTCAGTTATAATTGACACAATTATAAATTCAGTGTTTTCTTCACTTCAGGGGTTTATTGCTACTGGCTTGGAGCAGCGGTATGATAAAGTTCCAGATTTGACGCAGCTTCACACAAAGACACCTGTTCACACATTTATCTTCACACATTTTTATTGTTTCTTCCCTGTGAAAAACGGAGCATGACCGCTGAAAGTAAAGGAATAGGATTGGTTTAAGGCGATAAAGTGGGGTGCCTCAGAACTGATTGGTCCTTGTTTTCTTGTTTTTTCATCGAGGAGAAGAAAACCACTGCTGGTAAAGTCATGTGACCTGCGTTGTGTCACATGTTCACTGAATCTGACCCATATGGAGTAGATTAGGTAATATGCCTCCCTCTTTCCCCCCGTTCCTTGGAGTCTATGGAAGAAACCAGTTTTGTTGTGTGTTTGTGACATATGAGCCTTTACTGGGGTCTGAGACCGGAACTACATCTGATCTGCTTTGCCTTTGTGTTTCCAGAACTGATGTCCATTGTTACAGTAATTATCACTTAAAGGAGACATATTATGCCCCTTTTTACAATATGTAATATAAGTCTCTGGTGTCCCCAGAATGTGTCTGTGAAGTTGCAGCTCAAAACAACCTGGAAAAGTCAGATTTTCATGATATTTCACCTTTAACATCTGTAATTTATTCTTACTTGTTTAATCACTTCATTTTTGTTAATCTTGTTTGCCTAACACTTCTTTATTAGCCTTACCTTAAACCTAAAATCTGATTGGTTGATCCAAGAAAATAAATAAACAAGAATGTAGTTATTATTTATAACATATCCTTATTTTATTATGATCAGTAAATTAAGGGATTACATGCATGGCCCTAAAAATGCAGTAAATATGCAGTATAAACAAGCAAATATAAGTAAGTGAAGCAATATGCTATTGATTGTATGAATAAATAAATAAATAAATGAAAAAATAAAAGAAATAATACAATAAAAAGTTAATGCAATTAATCGTTTTATTTTGTTTTGTTTATGCAGTTGCTATTTGAGGGCTTTTAACTTAACATTTGTTAGTGCAATTGATTGTAAATAAAAAATTAAATTTAAAAAATCATAATTTTCAACTGAACATAATCACTCTTATGAGCATAACAATATTAGAAACAATATTATTCACTAGTTTATCCTTCTTAATTACTTGTTTAATTAATGTGAGGTCCTTAATATAATCTAATATATAATATAATATGATTTTTTTTTTTTTTCTGTTTTCTTAGTTTGGTCAAACAGGTAGCCAACGTTGTCCACACACAAAAAAGGTCTATCGAAAAAATAAAAATTTTCCCTGCAAAAGTGACAAAAGTGCAAAGTGTCTTAAAAACAGACCGAGGAGCAGACGTTTCAGCCCATGCTTTCTTCAGTGCTCATAAAAGATATATTTTTGATAGGGCTTTTTTAGGTCTGATTGTATTTTTCCAGTGTGCGGACAATTTTGGCCACTTGTTTGACTAAACTTCTTTTTTTGTTCTACGCACCTGAGAAGTCACTGGCTTTTCTTTTTTGAGCGCGCACAATTCCTGTTTGCTCTCTTAGTTTTGTTTTATTTAATTTTTTAGTTTATGTGTTTTCTCCATTTGCTATTTACAGGACTTTGTTTCCAATTAACATTAACATCCCTAAACAGCAATTTAGGGTGACTGATTATCACCCTAAAAATAAATTAACGTAATTTTAAAAAGTGTATGCAGTTGGGCATGCTCTCTGATCCAGGCCAGCTCTAGGCTTAAATTCAGTGGTATGGAAATAAAGCAAATATTGTATTGACTTTTTGCCACATGTTATAATGTAAAGTCGATGCTTTCACCTGCCCACGGTGAAAGTATCTCCAGTCTTGTAGAATACAGCAGAGGGCCAGTTCCCTCAAAACATGAGGGCCACTACCAGTCCAAACACATCTGGAGTGAAGCGCAGGCCAGCTGCAGTGAATACAGCATGCTCCCCTCACCTCTGTAGATAGGGCCCGGTTTAGGGCAGGTTTAGTGCGGTAATTACTACAGAGTCGCGTCCAGACCCTCGGGGGCCAGAGATGGGAGTGTTTGAGCAGGCGTGTTTTCTTTGTGTGGCGGAGTCCTTGTATCGCATTACTGCACACATGCTGATGCAGCAGTGCCAGATAACCCGGCCCCCCACCACACACACACACTCACACACACACACACACGCACTCGCACACACACACACTCACACACTCGCACACACACTCGCACTCACACACACTCACACAAACACTCTCACACACACACACACACACACACACACACTCACACACACACACACACACACACACACACACACACACACACACTCTCACACACACACACACACACACACACACACACACACACACACTCTCACACACACACACACACACACACACACACACACACACACCACACACACACCATCCCCCCTCGTTTCCTTTAGGACCCCAAATTTCAGACAGCCACAAAACGCCCGCCATCTCGTTACGGTTCGGTTTCCAGAACTGACTGTTTATTCTAAGTCAAAGAACAAACGTTTTTTTTCTTTTTCTTACTTTCTTTCTTGCTTTCAGCAGAATTAGCATTTGTGACCCTGGAGCACAAAACCAGTCATAAGGGTCCATTTTTTTAAATTAAGATTTATGCATCATCTGAAAGCTGAATAAGCTTTCCATTGATGTATGGTTTGTTAGGATAGGACAATATTTGGCTGAGATTTAACTTTTTGAAAATCTGGAATCTGAGGGTGCAAAAAAATTCTAAATATTGAGAAAATCGCCTTTAAAGTTGTCCAAATGAAGTTCTTAGCAATGCATATTACTAATCAAAAATTAAGTTTTGATATATTTACGGTAGGAAATTTACAAAATATCTTCATGGAACATGATCTTTACTTACAGTTTTTTTTCAAATTCTTGTTTGCAAATGTTTGCTTTTGAGATGTATTTGTGATATTTTGAATGCAGTGCTTCATTTTGCAAGAGATGTGAGGCATTTTGCATTTTGTGTGTGCAGTTCTTGGATTTGTGAGTAAAGCTTTGAAAGTGTGCGTAAGAAGTTGAAAAAACTGTAATATACTAAAGATTTTTGGCATAAAAGAAAAATGGATAATTTTGACCCATACAATGTATTGTTGGCTATTGCTACAAATATACTTGTGCTACTTATAACTGGTTTTGTGCTCCAGGGTCGCATTTGTATTTCCTTTTTCAGCCATCGTAACAGGCCGAATTTGCCACAGATCAAACGGTCTGACTGCAACTCTCTCACACTGTGATGAATTTTTGATCAGTGGACATAACCTGTGAGAGGCCTTTAAATCAGCCAAGGCACATGAAATATGAAGTTGGCGGCATTGAAAATGTCTAAAAAGTGTTGAAAACAGGAAATGTTCCTCTGGGTTTCTTTTATTTTCCTCCCGGTAGAAAGACGCTCATTGATGCTTTAGGAAATTGCTCCTCTGAGGTACGAGAAATTTTATTATTAGAGTATTTCAAGGGGGAGCCTGTAAAGTCGTTGTACATGATGATTTTTGTAATAATCCTGCTTTTATTAGTGGGAGTAGCAAGGGCGCTCTGTAGTCATAAATGCGCAATTCATGTTTGCACAAAAGCCGAACTGTACTCAGTGATACTGTACTGTCTGTTTCTGACTGCCAGACATATGTGTGTGTGTGTGTGTGTGTGTGTGTGTGTGTGTGTGTGTGTGTGTGTGTGTGTGTGTGTGTGTGTGTG
>NW_015546078.1:481598-493875 GCF_001515605.1 Sinocyclocheilus anshuiensis
TGAGAGTGTGTGTGTGTGTGTGTGTGTGTCAGTCAGCAGAACAGCATATGTGATTATATGAGTACGGGGGTCTTTATGACCTGCTGGTGTTTGAACAACTTATTCACAGTTGATCTGCAGTTTCTGTTTGGATTTTTTCACAGTTGAGAAAAAAACTCTCGTTCAAAGTGTATTGTGATTTAGCCAAGTATAGGGCATGTTCATGGACATCCACAGATCAGAGTTAGGGTTAGGGTTGGGCTGGTACATGAACATTTGTATCGACCTGTTATTTCCTCTAATTTCCTCTAATTTTAAGCGTAATTAATGATTATTTTCTTTTCTTTTATACAACTGATATTTTAAAAAAATATTTTAATATGTATATTTTTTTATATAGTTTTAATATATCATATGATAAATTAATATATTATGATATTAATATACAGTAGTCAACATTTGGATCAAAAAAGTTCATCAAAGTTGTCCTAAGACAAGAATGGGCGTTGTTTTTGTTTTAGGACAACTTTGATGAAAGGTTTTGATCCACTTCAGATGTTGAATACTATAGTATATGATAAAACACTTACTGTATACAATTCAGATTTAAATTTATATTTCTTAATATTTTATTTCTTCATATTGCTTGTTTGCTCCAGTGTTAGAGCCATACATTTATTGCAGTTTATCATAATAAAATAATGAGATGATATAATATAAATGACTATATTCTTATTTATTTATTGTCTTGGACAAGCCTATAAGATTGTGGGCTTGAATTGGTGCTTGAACAACATTTGAACAACCTAATCGTTTCTTCTAATTTAATTGAATTGAATTTAATTTCATATATTGCTCACTAACTGCTTTTTTGGGGCCATCAGCATAAATTGTTAATTAAGTGTGATTAATTTTTTGTTTTCTTGGATCAACCAATCAGAATTTAGGGTTAAGGTTAAACTTGAGTTCTTGAACAGCATTCGTGATAACCTGTTGTTTCCATCTAATTTTAGGGGTAGTTTTTGGTTGAGGTTATGGTGAGTTGATTGATTTTGGGCTTGACTTCTAATAGCCATAAATAATAACTTCTTGGTATTGCTTTGTTAGGAAGAAGAACCAAAAAATGTTGATCCAGGAACATGTCTGACAAAATCACATCATGCAGGCACTCAAAATGCACACAAAGCCAACAGATCCTAATCCAACTAGTTAACCAGTGAGGTTTATTGCAAGTAGTCTGGCTGCTATTGAAGATAGAGGTCCATTCCGCCATGTGAATATCAATTATGCTTTTAATTCCAGCAGGTCAGCAGAGATTCCTTTGACCTGGACTTTTAAAGACCACACAAATCTGAAGCTAAAAAGCACATGTGGGAGGATTAATCAAATGAAAATGAATCTTTAAGAAGGACACCATACGATGAAATTAAAATAAATGTTTGCTTCTCTTCTCAGATGAAATGAAAGGGCCGCTCCGAAACCATCGCCTCTCTAAATGACGTTTGCCAGCAGCGGAGACCAGAAATGACTCAGGGTATTTAGCAGACAGATGAATACTGGCTGAACTTTCCCCAAATTAATAATTTGCCCTTTAGGACGACATGCACGCCTATGGACTCCAGCGGACCCTGAATGCACAGCAGAACAGAGTGGTATTGATATGAAAGGCCAGGGCCACACCAACAAAAAAAATTATTTTTCGAGAAGCATGTTTTGAACAACTGGTGCTATATGAAAGACTGGCATCTGCTGGGATGCTTTAAACACATTTGCTTTCATTGTGTTTGCTCTGAGCACATGATATCAGTTGCCTTAAAAGCCACAAGTGTGTCTGGGGCAACAGATATGAGGCGGGTAATTGATTAAATCGCATTAAGGCGGACGCGTTATGAGAGTGCACTGTGATTTTGATTAAATCAGCTGATTCAGAACAGCGGGTGGGGTGGCAATTGTTCAAAGTGCTTGTTGCCAGCTGATCTAAACCAGGGTGATTGTGCAAAAATAGTGTTTGTAATATATCAGAGCAGTAAAATACTGTACAGTATGTACTGTAAAGCACCAAAGCTGAAGAAAAGCTATTTATAAAGCCCCTTTTTAAATTTGCACCTCCGTTTCTGCAAATCAAGAGTGTTTGTTTTATCATCTCTAAAAATTTTCTGGGAAAACGTCAGTTGCTTGGGCTTTTGCACCTACACAATATATGCATTTCTCAAATCTAACTTTAGAGACAAGAGTAATTGCTTCATAGCAGTCTTGTTACTAAGCAATGTGCAATGAAGCCAGACCTCTGTATATTTCATAGTGAGGACCAGAGTCAAAATGTCAGCTTCAGCATAATTTGGATGTCTGACCAGGCCAGAGGAAAAAAACATGTACTGTATACTACAAGATTAGTTCACCCTAAAATAACAATTCTGTCGTCACACTTATGTGCATGTGCATGAAAACCTGCATGACTTTCTTTCTGATCTGAACACGAAAGCAGAACTGTTCAATACACTAGTCGCTCATTTCCATGCAATTATAATGAATGGTGCATGAAGCTTTCAAGCTTCAAAAAATCCAAACGTATCATTAAAGCTTTTGCACTATAATCAAATTTTTCTCAAGCCATGTATGATGAACGAAGCAAATTTAACATGCTATTCAATCCAGATCATTGCATCAATGAGCTGAACTTTAGAAGCGGCTCATTTTGATTCTTGAATAAATCATTCAGACCAGTTTTGTGAACTGAATCAACTGATTAACTGAAATAATCCGACTCCAAAAAAACAATGGCTCCATCCTAAATTGCATACTTCCCCACTATATCGTAGGCGATAAACATATATGTAAAAAGTGCAGTATGTTTGAATTCACAGTATTCATGAAACAGTAAGTAAAAAGTTGCCGGAAACCTACTAATTCACATGCACATCCCCTGGACACTTCACTCTTTTTAACACTTTTTACTCACTTTGCACAAGTTCAAAGTTTTCTTCAGTTGCTAAGAAATCACTTATTCAAAAGAAGGACCATCTCAGAGAGCAAACACAGCCAATTTATTGAACTGGTTGAACCGGCACAGAGTTGATCTGGGTCATTTGGATTCATGAACGAATCATAGTTTGTGAACTGGATCAATTGCTTAATTGATTCATGATTTGGTCACATTGCTATGAAGAACTCTTAAGACTTTAAGTATAGAGAATAACAAGTACAAGAATGAGAAATTAATTTAAAGTATTGTGTGGCTTCAGAAGACTTAGAATTAGTACACAAGTCACATAGATCACTTGTATGGTGCTCCTTTTGCCCCAGTCCTCATTCATGTTCATTTATATTGAAACGATTGACTATTGTTCAGAAATGCTTCCTTTTATGATTTACTGAAGAACTGGTGACTGAATTTACATTTCATTTCCTTTAACATTATCACCCAGGTTCACAGTTGAAATTTCATCTCGTATGACATCAGTGGTCCCCTTTATCTCAGAACACGGAATAACAACATTTCCTCTTTGAAGTTCTAATGGAACTTACGGGCTTAGCTGAATTCTAATGGATTGTGTTATCATCAGAGCGCTCTGTGATGTGAGGCAACTGTTCGTGTGTGTATGCGCGCAGTCATTAAAGTGAGCAGACAGCCAGAGACAGGCTGGCTAGGGAGGAACAGAGAGCCGGTGTAGTCCCCTGAGTCTAGCCAACATGCCTCCCTCAGCACTTTTCACTGTGCTGCACAATGGAGCAGCCAGAGGGGATTCAACCCAGTAAGTCTCGAACACAGTCCAAATGTGCTCGCAACTTTCCTAGTTACACCCCACAAGACGCACTTGCGTAGCGTGACGCGATAATGTGACTTCAGCGGAGTGTTGGCCTTGGTTGTTGTCGAAAACACGAATTCTGTGATACGTCTCATCATTTTCTGTGATGAGCGAATAATCCATCCCAAGCGACTCCAGAGAATGAGAACTGGCATGGATTTATGTTTTTATCTGGGAATGACTGACTGCACCCCTGTGCAATATTTAACAGCGTCCCTGCATATTCAAATCTAATTAAACATTATCAGATGGAGTTAACACGCTCTCATCAATTTGTAATTGTGCAAATGAATTCTAAACACATTCTTCCCCTTTGAGCCTCTTAATTCTAGGCTTTCTTCTCTGAATCGTCCCGGAGCGGCCACCCAGCTGCGCATTTGTACGTTTATTTAAAAATTTCTGCAGTGAAAGTAGCTTTTTTAAGTGAAAATGTCCTCTTTAAAAAAAAAAAAAAAGCATCCAATGGATGTGCCACTCACGAGAAATCGTGTAGCGCCGGCCTGTAATTTCCTGCTAGAGCCACAGAAGAAGTGTGTAACTCATCTCCTTCCGACATCTTTTAATGCCTTTCTCAGATGTTAATGAGTTTCGGTACTTTCTGCCAATATTGAAAAATACCACCCATGTCTCAAATATATCAGGCCCCTTCCTGCAAACCCGCATGAAAAAATCACTACACTTCAACCGGTTATGTAATACCGAGTGACAGCTCCTCATTTTGGGAGACCTGGGTTCCTGTCAGACAGCCAATGTAGCGTTAAAAACCCTCAGACGAGCGTGAAGATGTATCTGTGCACGACTCCAAACTTCACCATTTCATTTCACTGCTTCTTACATGGTTCACTGGCGATGCTATAACTGTTAATTGTATATTCTAAACATGCTGTAGATTGAATGTTTCTCTTGTGTTTTATTAATTGCGAGCGCTGATGGAGTGTGTGTCTGGTGTTTCGGTGCATAAATGAGTGATGAACTAATCCAAAATGACACTTCAAAATGCTGCTGCGCAAACAGAGAGTAAATTGGACACCTGTGAAACGCTACAGAGCCATTCATCAAGATGTCTCGCGGGGTTAATGAGTAAGGGCAGGAAGGAACAAAATAAAATAAATAAACCTTTTATTTATCTCCTTGTTACGTCTCTTCAAAGATTCACCCAGGGTGTCTCGTGACCTGTTCACAGGTGCTGTATGTCAAGATGAGAGGAGAGAGGTTAAGTCTGTTAGATCTGTTACACAGAACCATTACTAATCTGGTAGGGGTTCAACATTTCCTTTCAGACTTTCGCAATAGGTTTAACACCTTTGGGGCGCCAGGTGTGACCTGACTCAATTTGTGAACTTACGTGAATTTGTGGTACCATTTTAATGCATTTTGTACACAGAAAAGCAAAAGCCAATTGGAATTCATCAACTGAAATGTAAGTTCATAAGTGCAGAACTGCTTTGTTTACAGCGGTAACCAAGGAAACGCTTTAAGCGCCACCTGCTGGCAGAGAGTTAATCTGCGTCTCGTTGAGCTCGTCTGCTGTTTCTGTTTCATGCAGATATTTTTTTGTATAGTTTCAGTCAAACCATTCTGTTTTTGCTTCAAATTTCGAAATTATACAACCTAATTTAGATTAAAAACTGCTCGTGTTGCATGTATGCAGCATCTTTTTTTGGATCATGATTAAAATGCAGTGGTAGCCTCTAATTTTAAATGGAAAGAGCACAGACAAAGCCTTAGTTTGTTTATATGAAGATATTTCTTTTATTTGTGTAACTTGCTTATTTGATTTGGGGTTTGTTTCTAAAATTTTTATTTAGTTTTGTTATATTTCAATTTCACAAAGAAACGTGCAGCAATAGCCTAATAAAAGGACACCTTTTAACATCTTTTTTTGGATCATGATTAAAATGCAGTGGTAGCCTCTAATTTTAAATGGAAAGAGCACAGACAAAGCCTTAGTTTGTTTATATGAAGATATTTATTTTATTTGTGTTACTTATTTATTTGATTTGGGGCTTGTTTTAACATTTCAGTTTAGTTTTGTTATTTACATTTACATTATATTTAAATTTTGTTATTTAGCAGACGCTTTTATCCAAAGTGACTTACAAATGAGAAGCAATCAAAACCAACAAAAGAGCAATAATATGCAAGTGCTATATTAGTATATTATTATAGTGTTATATTTCAATTTCACAAAGAAACGTGCAGCATTTTGTCCACGCAATAATAAAAGGACACATTCAATTTATAATTTGTCTTAAATCTCATTTTGTAAAAAAAAAACGTGAAACGAATCGTATCGTGAAAGCAAAATCGTGAATCGAATTGCGAGTTGAGTGAATCGTTACATCCCTATTCTTTAGTAGTCTACTCACTGATCAACTAGGTGATGTGTGTTCTGAATATTAAAATGCTTTGTATGCAGCGACAATTATAAGCAATAAAGAGTAAACACTGAGGTGCTATCAAAATGTTGATCTGTTTATTTTAGCATCCTGACGAGATTGGCACGGGTTTGAGTGTCTGTTCGGCCAATCAATGGCAGATGGTGGGAAATGAACCCGTCACTATTTTTGCAGTTCACTTTGCTAATGCCTGTGCCAAAAAAATGAGTCATTTCACCTTTAAGAGCTAAGATTGAGTAGTTTGTCCTTATTTGATCCAAGGACCTCATTAAAGAGTCTCGTAGCTCGGACATGATTAGATGCTGTTGGCCAGCGACTGTAGATGCTTTGCAATCCATCAAGTTATTTTTTTCGGCACTCCTAACATCACAGCAGCTCAGAGGAGGAGAAAAGAAGACGGCATATCGGATGGCATCTTGGGATATTGGCCCTTAGCTTCAGCTTTTATTGAAAAGGGCTTTTATTCCGGGTGTTTTTAAGGTGTTCATTTTTTTCTCCATTCTGTCACCGATGGAGTTTGGGTTCCTTGCCGCTGTCGCCTCTGGCTTGCTTAGTTGGGGGCACTTAATATCCAGTGATATCGTCGACTTGATTGCACAGATACTATTTAAACTGAACTGAGCTGGATGATTCAATTCAATTCAAGTTTATTTGTATAGCGCTTTTCACGATACAAATCGTTGCAAAGCAGCTTCACAGAAAATCTGAAGTTTCTACTTTATATTTAGGAGTAGGTTATTAGTGGTGACTGTGACAGAAATGTACTGTACAGTAAAAATCATGCAGTTAGTTACAAATTGCATGCAATCAAACAAACGATGAACCCTGTTAACTGCAATGATTATATGTTGCGATTAAACATCACTGGAATTCAATGATGAACTGCCTTTAACTGAAAATTGAGTGTTTAATATTGTCCTTTTGCATTATTGACACATTTTCCTATTTGATACTGTAAAACTGCTTTGACACAATCTGTATTGTGAAAAGCGCTATATAAATAAAGACTTGGCTTGAGAACAAGCTGTTGTTGTGAAACAGAATCCGTCCTCTCCCTTCTGTTGTCATTGTCGATTATCATTTGTTGAAAGAGGTTATTTGAACTCTCTCTTGTTCTGCTATCGAGCTTGATTTTAGATCACCCTTCTGGACGGCCGTATCTCTGCATGGGATGTGGAGATTTGTCTTTCTTGGAAAGCCCTCACAGTGCTCAACGTCCCGAGATTACGGACAGAGTTGTGCCAGTGCACTTTGTGCATGAATCTTCAAAAGTTGGGCAGGGTTCCACGCGAACTGAAAGATCTGAGCTGGTTTTCGGCGCAGGATGAAAAGTTGCCAGAACTTCTCAGGCGGTTCCTTTCATATCTGAACTTATTCAAGCATCCAATTAATTCATCACCGCTTTGGCAGCAAGTTTAGTGCCAGGCAGAAGGAATTACCGCAGCTGTCCAAAGCATCCGTATCCTGTGAAACCTCCCGGCTTTCAGATGATGCATTAGTGATAGCGAAATTCTCTTTGCAACTCGCTCTGTCTTAGATGCTTTGCATGCAAAATAAGTGGCTTGGTGATTTCAGCGTTGGCCACAGAGTTGTGTGAATAAGCGAGGCTTAATTAGGCCTCTACATGCTGTGCCAGATACTCACTGTTTACCTAAACCCAACGACTAAAACAAGTTCTCATCAGCATTCATTCCCTTTGAAAGTGTATCTGTGCATCAGTAAGACGCCAAAAATCTGCAGCAAGCCTTCAGCGACGGTAACACACTGTATTAAAGCCACGATATGATTTAGCTTTCTTATATCCTGCAGTGGTGTGTGTGTGTGGTGCTTGATCTTCTTGTATTTCCTCATTTCCATTTAATTCTGCAGCGCTGAGCAACTATATATTGAAGCTGCCTTGTGTGTTATTTTCTCATTGTTTTCATTTAATTGCTCTAGATTAGCTTATAGCAAGGCTTGCAATGGCTCTGCTCTCATCTCCCTGCTGTGCACTAGTGCAAGTCAATTCCAGGCCTGTCATCCAGAACTGAGGCACATTTTGGCTCTCTCCCTGAACTGTAGCTGAACCTGGCAGCGTTTCTCTTTGGACTGCAGGTAAATAGAGTTAGACGACAGACACGGCTAGCCTATCCACATCACTCCTGGGAGTCAGGCTGCTATGGAAATGCTCTAGTCGCTCTAGATTTATTTAGATGTTTGGATGAAGTTAAGACTTGAAGTAAAAAATATGCCTTTAAGGTAATGTGCACCCATGATACATGATGGTGATGCATTTATGATTATCATTATATGTGACCCTGGATCACAAAACCAGTCATAAGGGTCAATTTTTTGAAATTGAGATTTATACATCAACTGAAAGCTGAATAAATAAGCTTTCCATTGATGTATGGTTTGTTAGGATAGGAGGACAATATTTGGCTGAAGGAGCAAAAAAATCTAAATATTGAGAAAATCATCTTTAAAGTTGTCCAAATGAAGTTCTTAGCAATGCATATTACTAATCAAAAATTAAGTTTTGATATATTTACGGTAGGACATTTACAAAATATCTTCATGGGACATGATCTTTACTTCATATCCTAATGATTTTTGGCATAAAAGAAAAATCTATAATTTTGACCCATACAATGTATTGTTGGCTATTGCTACAGATATACCCCAGCGACTTAAGACTGCTTTTGTGCTCCAGGGTAACATATGGGATTTTTGGTAGATGTCAATAGATGATAAATCAGTTATTTCAATCATTTTAATGTTATGGCCAAAAAACCAATATGAGGTTCACATCATAAATTGTATTTATTTATTACATTTTCATAAGCATATAAGCCTAAGCCTCATTGTCAAGAATCTGGTGTGCAGAACAAGTTTTTAAAAGGCTATTCTACATTTTATTATTATTATTGTTATATTTTTATTTTTATTTATTTATTTTACATTTTACACAACTCACAGACTACTACAAACCTACTTGACATCTCTTGGTATTAAAAAAAAATTATATGTGTCAAAAGTAACTGATATTAAGCCACTTAACCTCACATAAGAGAATACCTCATTAGAAAAATAAATGCATGTATTTATAATAATAAATAATGCATGTATTTGCATTTATATGGTACTTATTCTATTAGATGTCAGGAATAATATGTTTTAAAAGTCAAAAGACCAAGTAGGACCTACGTTATTTGAAACTTACTATTTTTTAGCTGATGCACTGAACACAGCACTTGATAGTCTAAGTAATGTTAATGATGTATTTTAAATTAAATTTAAATCGTTTTAATTTTCTATCGTCATACAGTTTATTTTTAATGTTACAGTTGCCTCCAGTTTTATAGCCAAGGTGAAATCTTGCATCATTTTGAGCTGATATGTATTGTAATGTGATGTATATAGTAAAATGATATTTTGGACAAAAAAAAAAATCTGCATTAGTCCTAAATGTGTCTACAAATCTTCTATTTCTCTGTAAATGTTTTTAATGTAGAATTTTTAGAGCAAAGTGCAGCACAAGGTCCTTTAGTGATTCATAGATCTGTATCTACTGACTTTGCATATGCATATTTATAAGCATTCGTCTAAAGAATGAGTTAACCTTGTTAGTGCAGTCATACTGTATTTTCACTATCATGACTGTGCATGTTTTCAACACTGTGGTTTGGGCCTAAATTAGAGCATTTGAGCAGTAGTAATATATCTGTAGTTGTACCTCTGGACCCCATCCTAATGAGTGTACACGTTACCTCATTGTCCTGGCCTAGTTTCTAGTTTGTAGTTTTGTGTGCTATATTCCAAGCTGTGCTTGTTCCACATGACTAATACAACCTTGCTGAAGCAGGAACTGTGAATAGAGACAAAGTCGACTCGCACTCAAAAAGTGATTCTGCGTTTCAGTGGAGTGCTGAAAGGCGTTTCACTCAAAAGGCAGCATCTGCTCAATGTTCAGCATGTATCAGTAAGACTCACCCTCTTCCATACCATAATCTGAACTGAGAATAACCCCTGATAAACCTTCCATCAAGGGCAGAACCTTCACAAATAAAACCAGGCAAGGTTTGTAAATCCTTTGAAGTGATGCAAGCAACAAGGTTGTTTCTTTCTATAGTATGCTAAATGCTATTTATTTAATCATTTTATAATTCAAATTCAAAATTGCTTTATTGGCATGACTGTAAAAAATACAATATTGCCAAAGCTTGGAATATACGTGCAGAAATATAATATTATAATATTTATAAAAGACCTTATGTAAGAGTGCAGCACTATAGCAATCAGAGGATATTTTTTCTGGATTCTGTGTGTGTTTTCTGTTTTGTTTTAATGGTTAAATTACATTTTAGAGATCAAAAATTTGTCTGATGGCTAATTTATTGAAATTTTTTAATGTTACTGTTGCCCCCAATCTCACAGCCAAGATTAAACACTATCTTAAAAATGTCATATTTATTAAAATTATACTTTTACGTCGGTCTCAAATGACAATTTAGTGATCAAAAATAATTTCTAATCAATTGAAATCATGAATTGTATATAAATTAATAGCAATTTATTACTACAGTAGATTACATTTTTAGCACCCTATGAATCTTTCCCCCCAAATTCGGTTTTATTCTCCCAACTTCCATGTTTTATGTTATTTCAATTTTTATAATAGCAGGGCCCTGTGAAATTTTTTATTTTTCAGAAATGCTGTGTTGTATTTTAATATTTCTGGATTTATGATTCGGTGGCAATCAACTGAAGACATAAAACATTAACAATTAGTCATTTTAAGAACATGCAGACTTCATGCTTCAATAGCAGTTTTTTGAGCTTTAATATTCACAGGCATTAATCCATGTTGCGATTTGATAAAAAGTACAGCCCTAATTTTGATATCCAAAATTTGCAAAATTCAGAGATTACGTCTTTGCTTTCCACATCGTGGGAATCTTAGGGCTCTACTACTGATACACTTTTTGTGAGCTCCATAAATACTCAGTATTCCAGCCGATAATCGATTGAATTGTGTCACCGTGCAGAAATGCAAATCGAAACCTTCTTATTGTGTCAAATTAACCTTGCGTGGCAATTGCATGTTTCACCATGCAGCTTGGCATGATGGAGATTGTTTTTGTTATAATGTGAAGGGTTTGTGGTCTCCTGGGTCCCATTGTGGACTGGTGTCCATTATCCATTCGATTATGCGCTTTTCTAAAGAAATATGACGAAAAGGGACGCCACAGATAAGGTTTAGATACACTTTGAAATACCCTTTTCTTTTAATTTAGGTTAATCCTTCGGCTTTGGCAACGGCAAGATGCTTATCTCTAAATAGTATATATTACGTGATAGAGTGTTTTAAGCTGAGGATGCAGACAGAGAGATCCATTCAAGTGTTAAATTTGCAGAGACGGCCGTAATCCATTGAATCTACTGAAATCAGAATATACAGGATTATCTGAGGGTTGTTGTTTTGCTTCCAGCTGCTTCAACTCTACTGTTTTAATCATAACCACAGACATACATGTCTATCTATCGATCGATCGATCGATCTATCTATCTATCTATCTATCTATCTATCTATCTATCTATCTATCTATCTATCTATCTATCTATCTGTCTGTCTGTCTGTCTGTCTGTCTGTCTATCTATATATCTTTCTGTCTGTCTGTCTATATATCTACAGTATATATCTACAGTATCTATCTATCTATCTATCTGTCTGTCTGTCTGTCTGTCTGTCTGTCTGTCTGTCTGTCTGTCTATCTATCTGTCTGTCTGTCTGTCTGTCTGTCTGTCTGTCTGTCTGTCTGTCTGTCTGTCTGTCTGTCTGTCTGTCTGTCTGTCTGTCTGTCTGTCTGTCTGTCTGTCTGTCTGTCTGTCTGTCTGTCTGTCTGTCTGTCTGTCTGTCTGTCTGTCTGTCTGTCTGTCTGTCTGTCTGTCTGTCTGTCTGTCTGTCTGTCTGTCTGTCTGTCTGTCTGTCTGTCTGTCTGTCTGTCTGTCTGTCTGTCTGTCTGTCTGTCTGTCTGTCTGTCTGTCTGTCTGTCTGTCTGTCTGTCTGTCTGTCTGTCTGTCTGTCTATCTATCTATCTATCTATCTGTCTA
>NW_015546078.1:493895-508901 GCF_001515605.1 Sinocyclocheilus anshuiensis
ATCCATCCATCCATCTATCTATCTATCTATCTATCTATCTATCTATCTATCTATCCGTCCGTCCGTCCGTCTGTCTATTTGTTTTACATATATTTTTACTGATAGTGAAAATGAAAAGAAATTATTTAAATATAATATTATTAATATCATTATTATTATTATTATTATTATTATTATTATTATCTATCCATCTGTCTGTCAGCATTTTACTGCCTGTATGTTTCAGTTCATAACAGTTTCATAAACTTTTTCATTTTTTCATAAAACATTTGTTTCACATATAAACCATGTATTTTAACTGATAACAGAAAGGAAACAAAAATATTATGTATTACTATTATGTGATGCAGATACACTATTTTACTTATTGAAGATATTATGGATTTGATTAAGTATTTGATTGTAAAATTAAATGTATTACCCTGTTACAGTTTTTCTCAATTGCTTTGGCTCAATTCTCGAATGAAACTTTTTTTTTCCCGAAACAATAAGTTCAGATCTCTGAACAATTAGCTTCTTGTTCACATCAGATTGGAATTTCTTATTGATTTGAGCAAATTGCAAATACTTTGGCACATGTCGAAAAATGTGCCAAAGCAATTGAGAAAAACTGTAAATTGAATATAATTTAATGTAGGCTATCTAACAGAATTTAGGTAACAGTCAACCAATTAACTCAACTTTTTACTCTAGCATTTTTACATAATTTTTCACTTAAAAATGTACAGTGTATCTTTCTTTCAAAAATAGTCGTACCTTTCCTTATTTTTTATTTTTTTTTACATTTACTGTACATGTAACAGCCTCTATGACTGATAACAGCATAATGTGCCATACACTTTAATACTGTAAAGTGTAGAAAAAGTCATTACAATAATGTAGTAGGCTACAGCACAGAAGTCTATTAGAGAATTACAAATGCTTCACTCCGTCTGATTATGATGATATTCCTGTGTTCCGGCCCCGTTCCCGTACAGGACAGGGGAGTTTGGGGCGGAGACCTGTGTTTGTACTGCTCTTGTGAGCCACCGATCCGCCTCATCGCTTTAGAGATACCCATCAGGAGGCAGTATATCTCCGGCGCAGTGTGTGTGGCGAGCTGGAGCTGCGCGGAGCACCTTTGTCTCTCTCTCAGAGCTTCACTTTAACAGGGCGCGGGGTTCGAGTTGCTGAGACGGAGGGGAACCGCTTTGAAGAAGTGGATCTGGGCGGGTTTAATAGGCTACACCCTCTCTCTCTCTCTCTCTAGAACCACTACAAAGGGAGTGAACGGAGAGAGTTCCGCTGCGTAAACCGACACCGACCATCGCGCCGATCGCTCGCTCGCTCGCTCTCCTAGGCGTCAAGAAAGAAAGCATGGAGAAAAGACAAGGAGCTGAGTCTTTCTTTGGAGAATGTGGGATTTGTTAGCCTCGTTTTGAAATAGTGCTCTTGTAAGACCAAGCGCGCTGTGTGCGTTTGCATGCGTTTTTGGACGCGCTGTTACGCACTGACTCGCCAGAGGTAAGTTTGACGCCTCCAATACAAATGCAACTGAATTATTGCGGTGTTCTGTTATTGCAGTGTTTAGTTCTGTTATAAATTGACGTCACGACGTAACATCATTTGTGTGTTTGTTTTTTTATGCGTTTATTGTAGAAGCGTTGGGGCTGGGAAGGATATTTGATACCGTCATTAAGTCAGTCAGTCAGTCAGTCGGCGGAGCTCCAACTGTTGCCGTATTGTTTCGATAAGTTTAAAATCCTAACAAAAGAGGATTGGCATTGCTGACAGTTATGTGTCACTTTCGCGAATGTATCTTGGCGCAAACGCAGTGCGGTTTTAATTGCACACACATCGCGACGTGCAAACACATAGAACACTAAAATCTTCGAGTGCCACATTGAGTGAGTGAATAACGCTGACTGTTTATTGTGTGTGCAATGGGATTTATATATTTGAAGCACAACATCCGCGCTTTTTTCTTAGTGCAATTGCATCGTTCCTGCCACGTTCACAGGACAATAAAACGATTATCTCTGAGGGAATATTGACTGAAAATGAATGTCTATAAAGTGACAAATGTGATGAGCTATTGAAATTATACGTGAGAGTGATGTTGAAAATCACACGATCATGCTGGAGATCGACCACCACCAGCAAATGTTTTGGTGCTGTGACAAGCAGAGCGCGTTTTCCTCGTTCTTTTCTTGTGACTGGTCGTCTATAATAAAGTAAGTGCGTACTGCATACTGGAGATTACAGTAATTACAGCATGGAGTGGACACTGGTGTTTATAGGCTGGGCGCTCATTCGGGCAGAGAAATGGTCAAAGGGACAGTTAACCTAAGAATAAAAAATAATGTTTTTATTGTCTCACCTTCTTGTTCTAAGCAAGGCTTACTTTCTATTGTGGAACACGAAATGAGACATTTTGGAGAATGTCTTAATCACAGTTTTCATGCATTGACAATAAATAGTGACTGAAGATGTCAAATCTGAAGTATGATTTAAAGTTGTCTTAAAAGTGGTATGATATCTTAAGTATTCTTAAGATTTACAGTAGCAGTTCTGTGGCTAGAGATAGAAGTTTTAGTTGTTATTCAGTGATCTTCCACTCTATTGATCTGTTAACAGCAATTTGGTTAGTGGAGAATCGGACCAGACATACAGTAGATTAGCTTTATTGTGTACTTGAGCACCAGGATGGATGTAAGAACTTTTTTAAACTTAAAATCTGGCCCGTTGGTCAGATAAAGCTATTGTTTTGTTCAGAGGACTTTGAAAGGACAACTTCTGTGATACTTTTTGGTGTTCTTTTGGATGTCTGACGCCTTCATTTACCATTCATTGTTATTGCATGGACCAATCATTTGTAAAGGTTTGGACTGATTGTGAGTAAATGATTATTCGAGTGAATTTTTGAGATTTTGCGAGGGATCAAATATTGTAAATATATGCAGAGCCGATCCTGCCTATACGCAAAGTACGCATGTTGCATAGGGCCACCACCATAAATCTCTCAAAGATGATTTAATTTCATCTTTGAATGTATTTCTAATGAAACATGAATGTTCCTTTAATGCGGTGCATTGTTGCACTTTCTACGTAACATACAAATCAGTCAAATCATGTAACGTCGTATACAGTCTCCATGCCGTTTTTGCTCGATACTAAAAAACGAGTTAAAAACACACCAAGCTGTGGTTTCCCAAGCGCTTTCCATGTGCATGATTCGAAACACGGACAAATATAGGCTACTCTTTCTATGCCAAAATGCTTGTCTTGGTGAGTTTTCACTAAACACAGTCAGTTATGTCTTAAGTGAACAGAAACAGTTTGAAAAGTATCCTAACCAATCGAATGCTAGTCAGTATATTAGATCTGTGCATTCTGTGACAGCATCCTATAAACCTGCTGCTGTCTGTCATCATCTGTTAATCAAACAACAAAAGAAAAGGAGAGAATTATTCACTGCTCTTCACTGAATATTGCTCATAACTTTGTTATGAATCAGTTTATGTTTAATGTAGATGGTGAAGTCTATGCAGTGCTTTATTTGTACATTTGATTACTTTAATCAATTTCTGTGTAGTAGGCTATTATAGGCTAAACTCTATTTGTATTTCTTTTTCTGTTGTATTTGCCCTATTGTTTGTAATTTTCTTCCTTTTTTGTATTACTGACTTTTTAAAACTCACTGTTGTTTGTTGACAGTGAAACCGCTCTGAAAGAATAGATTAAGGGGTTGGGGAGGATTTTGGGGCCCCAACAAAGTTTTGCTTAGGGCCCCCAGAAGTCTAGGATCTGCACTTAATATATGTTCCAAATCATGTCTTAATAAAAACCCTAAAATGACAAAAAGCAGGTTGAAAACAGTGTATGTGAATGGGATTTTAAAGCTTGTGTGTGTGTGAAATAGTAAGGCCAGTATGTATCATCACATCCAAGAACAATCGATGGTCCGTTATAATGTAGTGATTCATGCAGTGTCTGTAAGCATAGAGGAGACTGGAAGCCTCTAACAAAGCTCTTTATTATTGTGACGTGGGGCTGTCATACGCTCTCGTCATTGTCTGTTAATGAACAGTGGAGGGAGAAGAGAGCGGTAACTGTATAATTGTGCTTCATTCATGTTTATTCCAGCCTGTCCTGGACAGCATTCCCGCATTAAATGCAATTGGCAGGGAATAGCTTGCTGGGGGCCCATACACGGTCGCCCCTTCAGCCCAGATGTTCCTCAAACCCATTGAGAGTCAAATTGGGCTCCTGGAGGGAAGATCTTCTCATTGTTGTGCCACAATGGACTCACATCCTTCCTTAGTCAATAGTGCCTAAAACTCAATCACACACACACACACACACACACAGATTCCCATACAAGGTTTACTACATTACCATGAGGGATTCACAAAGCTGTTGCTAGTCTGATCATCCAGTGTTTAAGCTGAAATATTGAAATCCAACTTTTGAAATCAAGACTCTTTAAAGAGAGATCAGTTAATGTAAAAATGTTCTTCGTGGGGAAACATCTACATTAACTTGTTTGATTCAGCTCAAAGAAACTGGATAAAAAGGCTGGTTCTCAAATGTAAGAATTTAAAGGCTCGAAGCAGGTAGAAAAATGTATTTTCAGCTGCATATGTTCACTTTTATAGTGTTTTATTCCAAAATAAGTGCTGTCCTTGAGTTTAAAAAGCTTTTTGACTAGATCCAAGCTGCAATTTGACCTTTTATGCAACTGTAAAGCTACATTCATGTTAAAATGTCAGGTATAAACCATCCATATTAATTGAATCATTGGAACTGCGCTCATAATTCCCAGTTCAAAAATGCACTATAATGTCAACAACATATGCACAGAGCAATCAGAAATACCTGTACGGAATTCGAAAGCCATCGCTATCAACCCCTGCAGGAGCTCATATCACATGAATTAATTATTGTATTACATCCCTGACATCACGAAGCAAATGTTCTGGCCTTGGCTCTTGGTTTTGCGGACACGGTTGCACAATTAGCGGATGCATCTAACCAATGTGATGCGTCCCTGAACCGCTTCTACACCGAATGAATAGAAATCAATTGGCGAGTGTGATGCCTCATCTTGAGTAACACCTTCTGTCCTCTGCTTTATTGTAAAGTTGTTCCCTATTCAAGCCCATACAAGGGTTGTTTGTCCCTCTTTCTCTGCTGTGTGTATCGACGGTGACCCCTTAAACTAGAACCCTCATTACTCTCTGCCTCTAGTTAGTCTCTCTGTTTCCTGGCTTCCACCTGTAGTAGTAATGAGCGCAATGCTACTCCAAGAGTGTGCGGGTCTCGGGAGAGACGTGTAAAAGTGGAGGGAGGTCATGCAGTCAAGGCGAGTCCGTGATCTGGAGTGGACGCAGGCGGATGGCTCGTCTGCTGAGACGGATGAGTGAAAACAGCAGGGGCTGGGGATGGACATGGGTGATGTTTAGATAAGGGGATGGGGAAGAGTGTTTTAAGAGCAGCGCTGCAAATAGAGAAGAGATTGCATGTGTGTGTGGATGGAAGGGCAGCTTGTGTGCATTTGTGTTAAGGGTAGTGCTTTTTTCCATCATCCCCCAGTGTGTTAACACATATTGGAATGATGTGATGCCACTTGCGTGTGTGTGACCGAGACCGGACAGCATTAATCAAAACTTTTCTCATTTCCCCAAAAATGAATCATTAAATAATTAATTCTGCAGCTACAGGCAGCAGTTGAAGGGGGTCTTGTGCCTTCCTGCTGTTAAAAATGTGTCCTTGTCTGAAGGCTAGATTGATATATTTATTATTTATCAGATTAATCATGGTTAGAAACGATGGGTTGCAGGTTGGGCTCATCGAGCTTTATTCAGTGTCCTGTATGTGTGTGTGTGTGTGTGTGTGTGTGTGCAGCTGTGGGCCAGAGGTGGAGAAATACATCCGCACAGAGCTGTGAAAGTTATACAGACTTGAAAAATCAAGTTTCGAAAGTTAAGCACATTTAAAGGGATAGTTCAGCCAAAAATGTAAATTCTGTTATCATTTACTCTTTTGTATAATTTCAAACCTGTAAAACCTTCTTTCTGTTACTTTAGCATTATTTATATTATATTTTAGTATTTTTATTTTTTATTTTTTCAGTTTTATTTTTTATTTTAGTTTGAGTAATTTTGTTTTGTGCTATTTTCATTTTTATTATTTTTGAAGTATTTCTATATCTGTCATTTAATTTCAGTTAGTTGCTAAGACAAAATGTCAAATTAATACTTTTTTTACATTTTTATATCAGTCACGTAATTTTTTTGTCATTTTTTATCATTTAAGTATTTATATATCTTTAATTTTTATTTATTCTTTCGTTACACTTTTCGTTTTAGTATCTTTAGTACTTTAACTTATTTTATTTCAGTTAGTTGCCAAGGCAAAATAAAAATTTCATCCAATATTTATATATCTTTTTTTATTTCAGCTTTATTTCAGTTACCGAAAACAATTTTTAATACTTTTAGTTTTAGTTAACGAAACTGCTGCAGACCAGAAAATAAGTTGTTTTGTATCCATTAGGGATGGTAAGATTCACCGATTCGCATTGGTGCATCTGCATACAAGTTAACGATGCGATGCATCGATTTTAAAAAGTGTGCATCGGATACAAGTTGACATTTGTATCACGATGCATCATTTCTAACATATTTGCATTGGTAAAAAACTATTTATATATAATTCTTAGTAGATGCGGTATACTTTTATGTAGATTGATTTCTCCTCTCTAAACTGTTTCTCAAGTGCTTTCTCTCATCACCACTGCTGCTACATGAATATGATGTACCACAACAATACGACAGAGGCATTAGAAGTCAGAAGGCAAATTAAGTTAATTTATGATTTGCTGTCTGTCTGAGCCAAAGAAATAAAAGCAAACTATCTGTGCCATATTGAATTGCATAGCATCATTTTTTTTTTTCCATTGCATTGTATTGCATTGAATCGCATTGTGTTGAATCGAATCGAAATCGGATCGCACCGCATCCTAATAGGGGTGAATTGTATTGCAATGCATGGGTAGCTGCTTCATATGTATCTTTAATATATCATATCGTTGGCTATACATCGAGATGCATATCACATTGACCTCAGTTGTGGAGATGCACATTCCTAGTATCCATACAATGAAAGATATTTGAGAGACCGTTGTCTGTACAATGAAAGTCAATGGGGTCCAAAACAACACTGGACCTCACTGACTTTCATTGTACAGACTACACTATTTCAGTTATCTTTCTAAGTCTTCATACAGGTTTGGACGAATATTTGAATGAGTAAATGATGACAGAATTTTATTTTTCGTCAACTGTCCCTTTAAAACGCATTCAGTGTAGCTCATTAAGCCACGAATGACGTTTTCGGTAGCGTTCCCTCACCTCGTTTTGCTTCCTCCGCCCCGGGGCTCGTTTTCCTGGTCCTGAGATGGATCCATCAGGCCAGTTTTGCGTGTCTTTTACAAGCTGCATATGGAGGCCTCGCAGAGGGGAAAGGTGGAGAGCGTAGGCCCTCTCGTTTGCTAGCAAATGACCAGTATCGACAATCTGCTATTTTAGTGTCCTTCCCTGCAGGCTCTGCCGGTGATTTTTTTCAAGCTGTGCATTTGTTGTATATGTATGAGTGCAACTATATGCATTTGCGTGACTTTTCTTCTAGTCCATCCTAAAATTAGGGTCAGATTTGTGTTTTTCTCCATTCAAAGCTTGGCAGCCACAGGTAGGAGCTGGATTGCATTAAAAGAGCCGGTCAATGATTTCCTTAAGTGCGAGCCATTTCCAAATGTCCTTTTGGAAATTGTGTTTACAGAAGTGTTATTTAGAAGCACAATCACATGTTTGTGCTTTTGCTCTGAGCAAGTGCAGCCTTTCTCCTCCCTCGTTGCTCTTTTCCGTCCCTTGCTCTCTTCTCCTCGCGCCTTCCTAACAGATGTTTGTCCTAATGCATCTCAGACTCAGATTGTTTAATGAGCTCACATCTGGTTTGGGTGCTTCATGTCCCCCTTTGCCTGGAATTAATGGGTGTTTTTTCTCCCCAGAAGCCAAATGTATTTGCTTAAGTGTATTGTTGCACACAATGGAGTTGGAACGGTGAAACCTCAGGCCTATTTGAGGGAGTGTTTGGTACTGATTTCAGCTCAGGCTGTATTGTGAACGTTGCCATGTTTAAAGCCCATCTGCAGCGATAAGCAGTTGAGGGGTGTTCAAGCTTTACGGTTTGTATTATGAGTGGTTCTAGGATTTGAACAAACCTGTAAGCCTAAGAATTAAATGTAAGTGTCTAACTCGTCCCACACCATTTGTGCTATACGGATATTAGGGCTGCATGATTAATCAATATAAAACCAACCAAAAGTGTGATTATCAAAGCGGAGGCTGTGATTATAAAACTGTATGTGCTGCGTGTTTCAGACTGAAGTGCAGCACTGTGTCTTACACGAGCAGCTCGATTTGCAGTAAATGCTGCTCCACACAAACTCCATCTCTGTGAGTTTGAGTCGCTTAAACGTGCACTTGGGAGCACAACATGCACTAACCATCTTCCCATACAAGCACTTATCAACAAAAGAGTTTTTTTCTTGTAGTTGTCTGTCAAAATAAATGTTCTATGGTTTAACATTTAATAATGAAGAATTTAGGAGAACCATAAATATTAGTATTGTATTTCTGCAGTTGTAATGTAAAATAAAATGTATTTTTTATTTTGTTATAAAAATATTTTACTGTGAAATATTACAAGAATAAAATGAATTATTTTGTTTTATTTAATTGTTTTAGATTTTTATTTAGTAGTAATATTAACGATTATTATTTTATAGCCATATTGATATATATCTAATCACAAACAAGCACATCAAACCTGGATTTTTTTCCTGTCCCATTTTTGCTGCGGCGCCCGGGGAGCAGTTGGGGGTTCGGTGCCTTGCTCAAGGGCACCTCAGTCGTGGTATTGAAGGTGGGAGAGAGCGCTGTACATTCACTCCCCCCACCTACAATCCCTGCTGGTACGAGACTCGAACCCGCAACCTTTGGGTTACGAGTCCGACTCTCTAACCATTAGGCCACGACTTCCCCTAATTGTGAAGCTCTAATGGATATGAATGATGTGCCTTGTTGAGATGTGCATTACTTTTTAAAGGGACAGTTTCCCAAAAAATTATTATTTACTCATTTAGTGACATATCAGTGTTTGTTGTGTATATAGTGAAAGTCAGTGGGGTACAATGTTGTTTTGGTCAAGCAATTAGATTAGATTGCTTCGTGACCTTATAAGGAACTAGAAATATCTAGATTTTTTTTTGACACTTGACCACATAGCAACACCCTAGCAACCTATCAGAACATCTTAGCAATTGTAACCTTCAGCCACACACACAAACGATGCATGTTGCATCGCAGAAGAATGTTTTGGGCAAGTGACACTTTCTTTCGAAAAAGTGGCATACTAACTCGTTTTGGCATTGTTTCGCCTTTTAACATAATGCCTTCCCATGTGACTTAAAGATTGAATCGTTAGCAGCAGGAAACACCAGAGGAACAAACACTCAAGCGCTCCAGCTTTCACACACACAATAAAAGTGGCTGTGTGTTGCCGTCGGGGCAGAAACACAGCCAGAGAAACGGCTCCACAGCTGGGCTCGGCCCCCTCCCTCTTCCCTCGGGAGAAACGTCCACAAAAAACCTCGGCGCACAGGCCTGGACCACCCCAACACCACTGTCTCCTGGTGCAAGGCAGGTTTCTGTGCCTCTTTCTACAGCTTGATCCCCCCAGATGTGCAAGACCCACAGGATGGAGGAACAATTGTTCTTCCAATGCAGACATTTTTATAAACGATGAAAAGATAGAAATAGCTACAGAGTTTAATTATCTTGGTTTAACGCTGGATCCAAATCTTATAGTTTAAAAAAAACATGTAAAGTAAATGGTGAGGACTATAAAATATAACTTGGTAAACTTCAGACAAATTAGACAATGTCTTTCCACTGATGTAGCTAAGACTTTCATGCATGCTGCAATCCTTTTTCTTTTTCCGTTATTAAACCTCTAAAATCTCTATATAAACAGATTTTAAATATTCTGGACAAAAAGCCTAAGCAACATCACCACTGTAGGGTTTTGGAGAAATGTAATTTTTTGAGTTTTAATCATTTTAGACTTTTTTGTTTTTTAATCTGTGTATGGTATATAAAATTTTAAATGGTTTGGCCCCTTCTAAACTTTGTGATTTTGTGCATTTTTGCTCTACAGACTCTGTAAGGTCTACTAGATTATCATCTACTAGTGATTGTGTTATTCCTTTTTGTCACTCTGCCTTTGGGTTATCGTCTTTCTCTGTGAAAACTATTACTCATTGGAACACCTTACCAGAAGACATATGGATGTGCACATCTATTGATCTTTTTAAATTAAAACAAAAATCTTATTTAAAGGGGTGGTTCACTGGGTTTTTTCTAGGCTTGATTGTGTTTATGGGGTGCAGTCTAACATGTTAATGCTTCGTTTAAAAAAAAAACGCATTATTTTTCACACAATTTACCTTTATTCCACACCGCTCTGTCCCTTTTCTGAGAAACGCGCTGATCATTTCCTGCTTTTATGAAGCCCCGCCCTCAGAAATAGGCGATGGGCTCTGATTGGTTAGCTAGCCCAGTGTGTTGTGATTGGCTAAAACGCCTCTAGTGCGCGTCTAAGGCATTAAACTGCCAGAATCTTAAAAGATGATATCTCCGTTTGCATTGATCTTTCAGCTTCGTAACTTTGCAGATATTGTTTATGCCCAAACAGCAACATTACACTCTAACTAACGTTAAAAAAGTGAAATCGCAATGAACCACCCCTTTAAAATCAACTCAACTCTGTAAACACTGACATGGTTGTGGTTTAACAGGACGCTATTTTTATTGTGTAATTGTGGCTCGGATAGGATGTGCATATATGTGTATTTTTTTATTGTACAGTATGTGTTTGCCGTTTTATGTTTTTATGTTAGTGATTACCTGCCAAGGGGTCGCGGATGAAAATTAGCTATTGGCTAAATTTGGTAAAATGCATGAAATGCAAACATTTACGTTAAAATTGTACATGGTCTCTTTTCAAATACATTTTAATAAATAAATAAATAAATAATAGCGAGGCTGTTGGAGCATTAGACCCTGGTGAGGTGGTGTGTGCAAACCCCCTCCCCCATGACTTTTAACCCTGGTTCGCTACACACTGCACACCTCCTGCTGCTCTGTCGCTCAGAAGAGAGACACTAGTGCAGACAGAGAGGGCAGAGAGCTGATAGAAAATGGCAACAAAGAGAGAGATCAAATGCAAATGCTACTGGGGGAGGATAGTTATGCATCTGCAAAATTCATATTTCAGCCGCACTCCCTCAGAAACCACTTCGATCATCATATTCAAGTTGTCTGTGCAGTGGAGGACTCTTAAAGCAATAGTTCAAAATCTGTCATTATTTATTCACCCTCATGTTGTTCCAAACCTGAATGACTTTATTCTTCCATGGAACGGGATACTTTTATGGTGCTTTATGTCAATTTGGAGTTTGACAGCCCCGGTCCTTATTCACAGTCACTGTATGGAAAAGAGTGGCCAGGATATTCCTCATAAAGTCATATGTTGTGTTTGGAATGACATGAGGGTGTGTAAATAATGACAGAATTTTCCATGTTTTATTTTTTTTGCATGAACTGTTCCTTTATTATGATTCCATTCTGTATTTCTTTATTTTTATTTTATTTTTAAATGGTTTATTTATTTTTATTTTAATATTTTATTATTTTTCTAATATTTTATTTTCTCGTTCTAATTTTTCTCGCTCTTTTTCATATTCATGCTTTGGCAATATAGTAGGTAAATTACTTAAAATAGTATTTTTTTATGTTTTATTTTATTATTCTAATTTGTCTCCCTCTTTTTCATATTGATACTTTGGCAATATAGTATGTAAATCATTTAAAATTTTATTGTATTTTTTTTATATATTTTATTTATGTATTTAACGATAAATGTTATTGTATTTTTAAAAGAATTTATATTTTTAGGTGAGCTATTCATATGATGTTCACTTAGTCTTTCTTTTATTTCTTTTCATTTATTTAAATTTAATTACATTTTTCAGTGTTTTATTTCGCTTTTCTCTAATATTTATTTTATTTTTTTATGTTTTATTTTATTATTCTAATTTGTCTCCCTCTTTTTCATACTGATGCTTTGGCAATATAGTATGTAAAGCATTTTAAATTGTATTGTATTTTTTTAAATATATTTTATTTATGTATTTAATAATAAATATATACACAGTGGCAACGAATTAAGAATTCATTCCCATGACTTATTTAATAAATATTGTTTATTGGCAATTTTTTTTATTATACATTATAATGTTGTGATGCTGAAATTGACTGGCTTTTAAAATTTAAAAGAATTGATTTTAGTTTCTTAGTAATTTGGTTTTAATTTAATCAACCCTCAGATGCCGTATAGACTGCTTTAATTATAATGGATGTGGTCTAGTTTTGTTGCATTGCTTAGCTTGCTTGCAGTGTAGACTGCGTCATTTATTATAATGCGATCTAGTTTTCCCCACTCACTTGATTATAATATGATCTAGTTTGGTTGCGTTGCATCATGCCACATGCTTAAACATTAACATGTGACATTACCTCTCTGTCTGCCCTTCCAGCCTTCTGATGCCGTTATTGAATGTGTGCCGATTAAATTCACACAATCCACACACACCCTCCTCTCCCTCCGAGAGCTTTTATTTCATTAATAATGGAGGATTACCATTAAAACACTTGCTGTGTGTGTAGGTGTTTGTCTGACAGAGTGAGTCTCATGGCTGTTGTGCTTGTGTTGTTGTGTTAGTGGGGTTCCTCTCGCAGCATTAATAAAGCAGTATTGTGTGTGTGGTTATTAGGGCTGGGTAAAAAATATCGATATCTCGATTTTAATCGATTCATTTTAAATTGTATTGTATTTTTTTAAATATATTTTATTTATGTATTTAATAATAAATGTTATTGTATTTTTATCAGAATTTATATTTTTAGGTGAACTATTCATATGATGTTCACTTAGTCTTTCTTTTATTTCTTTTCATTTAATTACATTTCATTTAATTGTTCAGTGTTTTATTTCGCTTTTCTCTAATATTTATTTTAATATTTTATTTTATTATTCAAATTTTTTTCCCTCTTTTTCAAATTGATGCTTTGGCAATATAGTATGTAAAGCATTTTAAATGGAAATTGAGAAAGAGAGAGAATTTCTTTCCAGAAGAGGCAAGAGAGAGGGGAAGATAGAGGAGCAAAGCATGGGAGCACCATAAACTCTGAACCTGAGAAACAGAGATAACGGTGAACCAGCAGACAGCAAATACAGCATCAATCTCCTCAGTCACTCCTTCTCTTTCAGCTCCTCTCTCCATCTCTTTCCCCTCCAGTGAGTCTGTTTTTCTCCTGGATCCTCATGCGGAGTGCTCCTGTGTGTTTGTAATAGACCCTTTCCACGTGCTGCCTTCTCTCTTTTTCCTTGCTTTGCTCTCTCTCACCTCTCCAGCACACATGGAACAGTTTATCTAGGAGCTTATTTTTTGCGCCTATTAAGCAAAGTTCCTTCTCACAAAAAAAAAAAAAAAACGGCAGCCGCAGAGAGAAAAACTCTTTTTATTATGATTGTATAGCAGCACTACGAAACAGACGGAGAGCTCGAGAAAGGCAAAGAGAGACAGAGAAAACCCCCCTGGTAAGCAGTGGCTCCACCACGCATGAGAAAATCAATACAGCATCCCTTTAAAAGAGGTTGACGGATAATGGAGAAAGACGGGTGGGAGAAACAGACTTTCTGCCCTTTCTCTTTTCGCTCCATCCCACAAATACACCATCCACGCAACAAAACTGCATCACTGCCATTGCTACATCACAAATGCGTGTTTACGCTGCAGGTTCTCTTGTTAATCATAATGGGAGCAATATAGTTGCAGTGTCAAGAACATCTGTAATTCCTGGAGAGAGCGATCTGTTAGCATTCCCATTCATCTCAATAGCAGTTGCTATAAAAATGTTGATTAGTTCATTGGTATTTGGGGCATTACTGTTTGAATTGGGCTGCGTTTCCCAGACATATCACATTCTGAGCTGGTCATAGAGACAAGTAGTCACAATGGTTTCTACAGGGAGACTTACAACACTTTTGAAAAACGTAAGCCCTGCATGTTTTCAGTACACTGTCAAAACTAGAGTTACACAGGATACAAAAAATATGTTTAGATGTTGTTGAAATACTTTTTCAGTTATTCTACTTCAAAATTTCATGTTTCATTCAATATGCTGCTTGCCATTTAATTTTAATTATTCATTTAAACAATAAATGCCGTTTTGGCGCTGTTCAATGTGGAGTGACAGATCGCTGTAGCGCAGCGCGAGACGCACGTGAACTGATCATCTCCTCCACATTAATACAACTTTCAGCACAAAATAAACATGACTAAACATCCGAAGGTAAATTAAAGAAAGAGTAACATTTTACAATCCGTATCCTGTCTCATGTAATCTCTCAATCAGTGTTTCAGCCGCGCAAAGACGTCAATATAACGGCTTCTAAACAATGTCACGTACCGTCACATTTACCTCAGAAAAACATATTCGGTGACCATAAACTCATTAGTCAGCTAGAAAAATAAACTGTAGATATAACTGCTAAATATATGCACCATATAATATATTCATAATTTTTGCTGTTCTTCAATGTTTAGTAATTTATGTTTGAATAAATCCATCAAGTTTTTGACAGCCACCATTTAAATGTTTATATTTCAAAAAACGAACTGAAGTAGAAATATTAATATGTAACTGTAACTTTATTATTGTAAAAACAATATTATAGTAAATTCTACTTCAAAATTTCATGTTTCATTCAATATGCTGCTTGCCATTTAATTTTAATTATTCATTTAAAAAAATACACGAAATTGGTTATATATATATA
>NW_015546078.1:508961-512340 GCF_001515605.1 Sinocyclocheilus anshuiensis
TAGAGAGGGGCATTTTGCTAAATATATGCACCATATAACATATTCATTATAATTTTTACTGTTCTTCAATATTTCATTTATGTTTGAATAAATCCATCAAGTTTTTGACAGCCACCATTTAAATGTTTATATTTCAAAAAACGAATTGAAGTAGAAGTAGGTTATTATTATGTAGCTAATTGCAACTTTATTATTTTAAAAACGTCATTAAGTGTAATTTTAGCAGTTGTATATTAGCCTACAACTCAGTCAATTTTAACCTTCAATAGTGCTGGGCGGTATACCGGTTCATACCGAATACCGGTGTTTATTTTTGTTATGATATGAATTTTAAAAATACCGCTATACCGGTGTATGTCGCTTAAACTACGTTCGGAACGCAACACTGTTTGAAAGGGGTCCCATTTCACTGTTGCACTGTGGTGAGGGAACAGCTGTATGTGTTACTAAGCGTGTCATGTACTGTACCTGATATTTATTAATCGATATTGAATCGAATCTAATCGAATTGGTAATCGAATCTACTTGCTACTTTTAGGGATGCACAATATATCGGTTAACCTATAGATGTTGGTCGATATATGTCTAGCGCCATGGTTCCCAACCCTGGTCCTGGAGGCACCCCAACACTGCACGTTTTGCATATCTCCTTTCTCTGACGCACCAATTTCAAGTCTTGAAATCTCTACTAATGAGCTGATGACCTGAATCAGGTGTGTTTGATTAAGGAGGCATGCAAAACGTGCAGTGCTGGGGTGCCTCCAGGACCAGGGTTGGGAACCACTGGTCTAGAGAGTGAGAGATAGTTTTTGAATGAAGGCTATTATGCTCATCAAGGCTGCATTTATTTGATCAAAAATACAGTAATATTGTGTGATATTAAAATATCTTCATAATAACTGTTATATATATTTTATTTTGCTGAAACCATGATATATTTCTTTAAAATAGACATCTTTTGTAACATAAATGTATTTCCTGTCATTTCTGATCAATTTAATGTGTCCTTGCTGAATTGAAGTATTCAGTCAAACATAATTATTACATTGAGTTATTTGTGTTATGTTGTTTTAAATGGTTAATTTTTCTAATAATGGCTGGCTGATTGTTATCTCATTTATAATATTTGCATTTAAATTAGTGCTGTCAAACGATTAATCGCGATTAATCGCATCCTATATAACAGTTTTTGTTTACATAATATATATGTGTGTACTGTGTGCATTTATTACGTATATAAATATATATATAAGTGCATACACATACAGTATATATTTCAAAAAATATTTATATGTATATATTTATATTCATATAATTCATATTATATATAAATATATTTAAAATATAAATCCTTCAATATATACATGCATGTGTGTGCATTTATATATACATAATACATATACACAGTACACACATATATTATGTAAACAAAAACTTTTATTTTGGATGCGATTAATCGCGATTAATCGTTTGACAGTACTAAAATTTACTAATTGTCAAAATTGATTCTGCACTTTTTTTCAGTGTAGCAAAGTGGTATCCTGGGACAAATTTGACAAATTTGAAGTTTACAGGTAAATATACAGGTAGAATATTTGACCACAACCAGTCAGAACTGACCATTTCCAGAGTTCCTGCAATAATAACACATAAATCAGTTTTGTCATAGATTGAGTTTGGAGAATGACTCATCTGGATTGGTGTCAGTGTGTTGTTTGACTCAGAGCTTGTGTGTGTGTTTCTGGTTTCTCTTGTTTCTAGTGTAATCAAGGATGTGTCTGCATCCTTTCCTGAAGTGCAACCTGAAGAAGAATTTCTCTTGTTTTTCACTACAAGGCACTGACCCCAGGCCAGCCCGGTGGCGTACTCTTTCCCATCTTTCCCTTCTCTCTCCTCTCTCTTATTGTCTTCAGGCCCGTCCGAAATTTTATTTTTATTCCGCCTCTTAACAGAAAGCATATTCTCATTTGAAAGGGCCGACTCGCCTGTAACCGAATCACTTCGCACCCTGAACATATCAATTTAAAGATGCGCGAGAAGCGAGACGTGAGCTAGCTGCACTGACAGATTTCACAGTCATTGATTGGCTCTGGGTCCGTGGTGGATTTAAATAGAGGCTTTTAAACTTAGCAACATTTACCAGCAGTTTATTAGCTGGCCGTTGACCGAAAGTGGTTCTAAATGAATTTAGACCAAGGCCGGAGAGGGTTTGAGAGCGTCTGCATTGGATCCGCTGAGTAAAACAGAAACGCGGCCTCTGCTTCCTCTTTCTCAGCTTTTACCTATTAGAGATCCATTACCAAAGAGAAGGCAGGACCAGCGGCCCTACAGAACAGAGAGATAGAGTTTCAATACTATCTACTGAGAGTCTCTTGAAAAGAAGGAGAGAGTGGTACACAGCATTTAGCTGTAGGTTAGATTGGTTTAGTGGTCCGTCTGATGACTTTGAGTAGCTTGATTTGAAATGACTTGAAGCTTGCTGGAAATCTGGTGTAATGTTGGTTGTCATGATAACCAAAATTTCAGTCATCAGTACTAGAGAAAGTACACTTTGCATGGACATTGTGTTCTTGTGGACTTCCTGCACGCTTCAGCAAAGTCTACATCAAGCATACCGTTCTGGACAGAGCCATTAGTGATTTTTTGAGCTGTGATGTAAAAGCTGTAATTGTAAGTCCGTTTAAAAATTAAATGATAATAAAATAATATAACTGGACACTGGCAAAACAGCTACTAAAGTATAATGGAATATATTTGATTAATTTGTTGCATGCAAAATAATAATTTCACTTCATTAAATAATTATGTATTTCACATTGTGCCAATGTTGCATCATACGACATTAAATGGCCCAAATATATTGCTAATATAGATGTTAAAATATATTTGCATTAATAAGTTTTAGTTATTTGATTTATATTTCCTCATAATTATTTTTAAATGGTTTATCTTGTTATTCAGCTTCAAACAGTATATACTGCCCAAAACAAATTTCCCTTGAAAGGGACAATAAAGTGTCATAAATTTCACAATTTCATTTTGAGTTATTTAATTATGGAAATATGTTTCTCAAATTGAAGATGTACTTTGTTTAAACCTTGAAAGGCCAAAATATATTACAAAATGAGGCAACAAAATTAATTGTACACTCTTAAAATATTTTTAAATGTGTACTGGAAAATATTTTTAATATATTGTGCAATATATTGTTTTTGTTGCCCCTTGAATAACATTTTGTAATATATTGTGGCCTTTCAAGGTTTGAACAAAATAAAATTAACGGGCCATTTAATTTATGTTATATGTGTAGCAGCAGTATACTGTGTGTGTGTGTGTGTGTGTGTGTGTGTGTGTGTGTGTGTGTGTGTGTGCGTGCGTG
>NW_015546078.1:512501-521020 GCF_001515605.1 Sinocyclocheilus anshuiensis
TGTGCGTGAGCGTGCGTGCGTGCGTGCGTGCGTGATATGGGTCGAGTGTTTTCCCAGAGCATGCATGCATGCAAGTGAATGTTTGAAATCTGTATGTGGTGCTACAGATACTGCACAAAATGTGATGTCTTGTTTTATTTTAGTATCGACTTGGTACCGAAGAACCGTTACAGTACTTTTGACATCCTTAATCACAGCAGTAAAATGTGCAGTTGGCAGTCAGACCGTAGTATATGAGTTTCTCTCTCTCTCTCTCTCTGTTTCTGTTAGCTTTTGACAGATGTGCCTCTAATCCATCCAAGCTCCAACCACCTCCACGGCCCTGAGTAACCTCTATTTTTCTGTCTCTCTGTCTTTCTTTCGTTCTGTTCTCTATGCAGTGTTCTCTGACACATCAGCCCTGCTGAGTTATAGCAGGGCCAACGTGTCCTACTAAACAAACTTCGACACACACACACACACACACACAGATACAGGGGAACACAGTCACACACACACATGCTTGCATGTGCATATTGTCTCATTAAAATCATCCCCGCCTGTGCACACTTCGGCCTGCCTGTGTATATTAGTAAGGGTGTTTTTAATAAATATGACCTCATCTGAGTCCGCAGAGAACTTCCTCTCCCTCTGTAGACTTCATTTGCTTTTCCCTTCTTTCTTTGCACTGTTCGCAACCTTCTCTCTCTCTCTCTCTCTCTCTTTCAATGCAATACATCTTTCTGCGTCTCTTGTATATCTTGCCTTCCCCTCACCCTCTGTCTCTCACCTTTTCTCTGTTCTTGTTCTGTTTCTGCTGTTTTTTTTTCAGTGTGTCATCCATCTGCCCTCCCTCTGTTTTTTATTTACTCTGGTATTCTGTCTCTCTTTCATGTCTGCTCCTTGTCACTCTCTGGCTCTCACATCTGCAGCTGTACTCTTATATTCTCTGTGTGTATGAAAACACAAAGAAACCTCTTAAATTTACCAGGGAGAAGCCCACAAAAACATGTTCAGGTCATATTTCACACTAAAATCAAAAGATTTTATGTGTATGTATGTGGGTCAAAGACGTTAGGATGTCTGCATCAAAAGAAATTTACAAAAGTGATTTTATGTCCATAGAAAGCACAATAAATGTAAGTAAAAGTCTAATTTTAAGGTTTCAAATATGTTTTTGAAGAATAAAATGTGGTTTAAATAATGTTACATTGTCATTCAGTGTGACACAATATTTATGTAAAAATTCAAACAACATGCTTATTCATTATTATACATATTAAAATATATAAAAGAATAAGGGAGCATATAAAATTTTATTGAGTTTTAAATGAGTAAAAAATTCTTACTGACAAATGGGCAAAACCTAGGATAGTGGCAAATTAAAAAAATGTAAAATTACAACTAATTAGTATTTGGGGTGAAAGTAATTAGTCTTTTAATGTGTCATAAATTGATTTTTGTTGTAAATATGCCTGACAAGATTGTTACACTGAATTACATTTTAGTGGGTCTCTTCTGTAAATCAGGGAAAAATTTATGATATTTATTTTTTGCTAAGAAAAACCAAAACAACATTGCAATTAAATTAAACATAAAACTTTTTAATTTTTTGGGGGAAAAACAACAACAATTTAAAGCAGTATTACGCTTATTGTGTTTATGCTTAAACCCTTTTTCGTCTTTGACCCATGTGTCTGTGTGAGTGTGTCTGTGTGTGTGTGAGTGTGTCTGTGTGTGTGTGAGTGTGAGTGTGAGTGAATTAAATATATTAATTCACTTCGATGAATATTTCATTTTAAATAATATTTTTTGTATTATATAATTATTTGGTAATATATTTAGTTACATAAACATTGTGTAAAATTTAATATATTAAACAGTATTTTTAGCAATACAGAAATGATTTCTGATATATATATATATATATATATATATATAACAAAATATATATATATAACAAAATATATATATATATAATATGTTATAAAATATAATGCATTTTTGTTTTCAATAACAATTAAACTAATTATTTAAAATTAAATATTTTAACTACAGTGATTTTTAAAATATAATGCATTTTTTGTTTTCAATAACAATTAAACTAATTATTTAAAATTAAATATTTTAACTACAGTGATTTTTAGCAATACATATGGGGTTAATTTGCAAGATCATTCATTTGCAATATTATTTATGTAGTTTTTGTGTGTAGGTAATATCACATTGCAACACAATGCAAAACATTTTTAAGGACGTATCATTAAAATTAGATTTTGCAGTGAAATATGACCTGGCTATCTTGACACATTTTTTGTGATATTCACTCACCATCACTGTCAGCCTAGAATTCGTTTATGCACATGAATGATTCACTCACTCACTTTTTTTTCTTTTTTTTTGACAATTCCAGCTGCGTATCTGCATGAACGTTTCGAATCGAGATGCATCATAATTAACCTTAAGATAGCATGTACCTCATTTACTTTAACGATAAACAACTGGCAGCTGGTTTACTTTAAATTAACATTCACTGAATGCATCAGCTAACTTACGCTGACAGACTGCCATCAAACTATTTACCTGATGTTTAAATAGAAACATTGATTCATTGTAGAGCACCAGCCATATGTGAGAATTATTGCAATTAGAGCCAGCATGAGAGGCTTATCCCAAAGGCTTTATGTCATCACGTCGTAATTAGAGCCAATGATGTTTCTTTTATGATGTGATGTTTTATACGGTGTGAAAAGGTGTATTAGGATGCATTGGAGACTGCAGTAATCAGCTGGATACCGTAGTATTTCCTCATTATAACGTGTAGCAGCTCTACTCTTTCCTTTGCGACGGAGTCTTACATGCTTGTGCACAAAGGTGAGCCATCGTGTTCTTAACGGTCAATAAAGCATGTCAGAATGCACTTATTTGAAAAGGATATGTGCATTTTTCTGTTATTTTTTATATCTCATGAATAAAGCTCAGCTAAAATATTCTGGCTTCTCCGGTCTCCAGTCAGCTGATTTTTAAACAATTGAAAAGAAACCAAATTACTTAATGTTGTTTTTCATGCACCATGCAAAGTCACCATCTGTCGCTTTCCTTCTCTTTGCGTTATACAGCACAATATAATTACGGCCATTGTGAGAAAGGTCCTTTAGAATAATGTGGTAATTTTGAGTGGCAAAGTTTATCCCTGTGAAATGTCCACTAACGAGACAACTAGTTGTTTATTGTGATAATACAAAATTCGCTTCACACATCAGCAGAACGATTTGTATAGGAACACTTAATTTTATACCCAGTAGACAAAAAAAGCAAGAAAGTTTGTTTGGTGGAGGCAGGTTTGAATCCAGGGCTCGAGAGCGGCGGTTTATATCAGTGGGCGTCTCCTAACATGGGATTTGTTTGGTTTGTACTTTTTTATGAGAAAATTTTCAGATAAATCTGACACAGCCCTGGGTTTTGTTATGAAAAGGCTTGAAATGAAGCCAGAGCATTACTTTGTGATCCTCCGACTTATATAAACACAACACACACTCTAAGCAAAGGCACCCAAAATCTCTCTACCCACTCTCATAATCATATACCACACAGATCCTACTTTATAAAGTATCAGCATGAATTATAAAGACACTAAACACTTACACAGTTTGATATGGAACACACTCCATAAGATATTTTAAAATATATTTTTATGTATTTACCTAATTGTTTTTAGATATATTAAAAAATATTTCTAAGCATATATTGCTAATAAAATAAACATATTTTCTATATTTTAATTTTTTGTCATATATTTTTTAAATACATTTTAAATCTAAATATATTTATATCGTCCAAAATATTTTCTATAAAGTAATATATCAAAATAAATATTATATTTAAAATATTATATATAATTATTTTTTCTTGCTGTTTACAATGTTTTTTAGCACACTTAAAACATATTTTAAAAATATATATACAAATATATATATATATATATATATATACACCCCAAAATAGCTGTTAAGCGCTTGAATAAAACACATTTGCACCGAAAACTATGTGCTTCAGTGAACTTATTAGACATTTGACCATCTTTGGACAGAAAAGTTGCAAGTTCTTCCAAGGTCATGGAGCTGTTAAAAAGTGCTGCATGAGTGAAACTATTTTAGCACAGAAGATTCTCTAGACTGTCTCTCAGCCGTCTCAGAAAGGCTGTCCTCCCACACACTGTCTAGTCATAGTGAGTGAGTGAGTGAGTGTGTGAGTGTGTGTGTGAGAGAGAGTGTGTGTGTGTGTGTGAGAGAGAGTGTGTGTGTGAGAGAGAGTGTGTGTGTGTGAGTGAGTGTGTGTGTGAGAGAGAGAGAGTGTGTGTGAGTGAGAGAGTGTGTGTGTGAGTGAGTGTGTGAGTGAGTGAGTGAGTGAGTGAGTGAGTGAGTGAGTGAGTGAGTGAGTGAGTGAGTGAGTGAGTGAGTGAGTGAGTGAGTGAGTGAGTGAGTGAGTGAGTGAGTGAGTGAGTGAGTGAGTGAGTGAGTGTGTGTGTGTGTGTGTGTGTCTCCACGCTGGCCTTGTTGGCGGGTTGATAATTTCATGCCAGGCCCAGCAGCAGGTGAAGGGTATTACATGGTTCTTTCCCAACACATGGGCATAGTTTAAGAAATAACAAAAGCAACCCACGGCATTTTCTCACACAAGCTTTTATCGGCTCAAACACACCACAGCCAAAGCCCACTCTAATGAATGCGACTCTAGCTGTGTGACTGTGCCACTAAATATTCATATTTGTCACAACCACTGCTTCTTTCCTTCTTTTTCTTCCTTTCTTTCTATTTTTAGTGGACGGAGGGTGAGGGTCAGCGTGACAGCAGGCTAATTTAAAGTAAAGGTCGGCCATCATGACCCCATGAATAATTGTCTTCAGAGGGTCAAAGGTCAATGCAAAAGTGCAGTCGCTCAACAAAGAGGGCACAGACTTCTGCCTCACTGACCCACACTGCTCCTCTATGTGTGGACAGACTTTAATGACCTGACAAATGACCTTGCAAATGCACACTGGTAGAAACGAAGGACACGATAAGACACTTTGATCAATACTGGTGCTTACATGCATGCTAATATCTTCATGCTGTTTACATGATAAGCTAGTTTCACTCTATTTCACATATGGTACTATCAAATGGCTGGGCAATAGGGCAAAAAATAAAATCTTGATTTTTTTCTGAACTTTTGACTGATTCAAGGTAATGTTTTTGATTGTTTTAATGTTTAGTCGATTTAAAAATGTAACTACAAAATGATTCAAGTAACATTCTTTTTTATTAACTATATGGTTAAAGAAAATTGTATTCCAAGTGCAGCACACATGAAGTTGTCAATATGGTGTAAATGTAATCAAATTCACTTGTTAAATATCTTTGCAGAATAGATGCATGGTTATATTTTTATAAATTATTATTATATAATATGATATTATAAATTATTAGATATTATTATTATTATTATAAATATTGTGCAAATTTCTCTTAAACATCCTATATGTTCAGAAATAATATAAAATAAGAAAAATGCTAAATATTTCTTAGCCAAAATGTTGAGATTCAGTTTTAGTGGTCAACTCAAAAAGTCAAGGCAATTCAAATTAAAAATGACTGAAAGTACAACATCAGTAGTAGGTTATTATTAACAGTTAATTATTTGTAAAAACAAAGAAAATAGCAGCACCTTTCAGCCTGTCACCTTTATGCAAACTTATTAGACATATTAGGTATATGTATTTCATTTTTCCATTGTTTTTTCTGTGTAAACTTGATGGATGCATTTTCCAGTTGTGGCAACTTGTTGGTTGTACAAGTCATTTAAACTTAAATTACATTAAAAAATACTTAAAATCAAGCTGAATTTCATATAACATAAAAAGTTGAAATTGCTCAACTTATTTCGATGAGTTAAAGTAATGTAAAAACAACTTGCCATGACTTACTGATCATAAATGTGACCCTGGAGCACAAAACCAGTCTTAAGTCGCTGGGGTATATTTTTAGCAATAGCAACAAAAAAAAAAAACATTGTATGGGTCAAAGTTATCATTTTTCTTTTATGCCAAAAATCATTAGGATATTAAGTAAAGATCATGTTCCATGAAGATATTTTGTAAATTTCCTACCATAAATATATCAAAACTTCATTTTTGATTAGTAATATGCATTACTAAGAACTTCATTTGAACAACTTTAAAGGCGATTTTCTCAGTATTTAGATTTTTTTGCTCCCTCAGATTCCAGATTTTCAAATAGTTGTATCTCAGCCAAATATTGTCCTATCCTAACAATCTTGCTTATCATTACTTACTTTTACTTAATCTTGCAATCTTACAATCTTACTTATAATGCTTGTCGTCGGTGTACTGTCAGTGTGTGTAATTGTCAAATTTGCTAAAAAAATGTTAATTCAAAACCACAATTCCTCGATTTAAAAATAAATTAAAATCGTGGCAGAACAATCAATAAAATCGCCCAGCTCTACTATCAAGTATGCACTACTGTTGGATTTCATGTAAGAATTAGCATCCTAAAACTCATTACTTAACATTTGCACTTTTAGCATCGTATCCCTCTCAGCTTTGACCGTATGTTGCTATAAAATGCAAAGTTCGCACAGCATTTGTGAGATTCTTCTGTTTCGCACAGGATTTTGGGAAAGTGCACCATTCAGAGACTTTTTCAAAATGGTATGATTTAGGGCTGTCAACATTTTTTTTCGAATTTCGAATATTCCTCGAATTTAAAATAAAAATCCACAAAACACTGCATTCGAATTTTAGGTGTGCGTTAAGGAGGCAGCCTTATCGGCGCACGAGATGCGATGACGATGATGTAAGTGTCCTTGCATTTTAATGTTTTGTTAGCCTATCCAGTTGAAGCCACTAGATGCGGCGCTGCTGCATTGTTAATTACAAATATTGCAGGAAAAGAGAACATCAATGCAGAGAAGATCTTGAACGCATATTTATCGCATCTTATAGAGGGAGATCTATCACCGTTGCACTCGCGTCTCGCACAAAAGAGCCGCATGTTTAGATAGCCATGTAAAATGAATGCAAATTAAACTTTGAAAAAACATATGTCAAAACTTTATGGCGGGTTTTTTCCCCATTCCACTGCATCTAATGTTTTTAAATCAAAAATGTACTCAGTGTGACTGGCTTTCGGCCCTTTGTATTAAACTATGCATACATACATGATGCTGTTTTGTTTATAGTTGTTTAAGCAACTTAATTATAATTGTTTATAAACATTATTTTAAACATTATGCACTTTTTTTCACAGATAGTCATGCTATCTTATGCTTTGAATAAACGTGCATTAGTAATATTTTGCTTGATATCATTAGAATTTTGATAATATTTAAGTACAAATTTCGAATTTAGTTTTTGAGCCATTTTGACAGCCCTAGTATGATTTGAAACATGCTAATTGGCCGGCTAATATGCAAATTGGGACACAAAACAAGACTTTTACACTTAGATGAGTGTTCCAGTGAAGCCGAAGCCAGATTTGCACAAATTACATCCAATACCAAACGAATGCAGTAAACGCTAAGCCAATACTCTCGCAATTAGCACTGCTAGCACCAGCGTCTTCGCCAAACCCAAGCCATAAGCATCACAGAGCATGTGACTCAGCAGTGTCTCCTTTCCGCTCTGCACGGCTGTGATTAGCGTTAGCAACGTCAGCTAATGAATCATCCGTATTATGCCGCTGTCACACTTGATTTCAGAGTTTAATAAAGGGATGTTTTAATTTAGCTCTGACAGCTCTCTGTGCGTTTCTCCATAGGTGAGAAGGTGGTCAGATTGCTGTGAATTTATTCATGGCTGAGGCTTTTACACCAGCACTGTTTCAGAAACTCATTTACTGTGGCCCATGGTCGATTTGCTATTAAACAAGAGGTTTTAAACACCGTGCTGGACTACACATGTCTAATTCATGAGGGTGTTGAAAGGCTTTCTGAGTGACAGAAAGTTTGGAGGCAAATTTTCTGAAAATTGTTACGAGAAGTTAGCTGAGTTTGATCAACTGAGTGTTTTATCAAGGGAAAAACTGGCTCGTAAATAAAGTAAACATCTTTAGAGTTTTTAGTAGTAAACTAACTTTTTATCCAGCTGGCAGCTTTAGATGTTTGTGAGTTCTGAGAAGCTTAAATAGTTAAATAGTTAATTAACTTTGTATCAAGCTAGCATTAAAATAACATTTAGATAGCTATAGATTGTAAATGCAATGTGAAAAAGTGCAATGTGAAATTATATTCAGTAGGTTAAGGTTAGTTTTTAGTAGTTATAACTAACTTTGTATCAAGCTAGCATTTAGATAACACTTAGAATGCTATAGAATGCTCTTGTGGTTCAAAAGCTTAAAACGCAGCGGTTCAACTTTTAATGCAATAGTTAGATTAGATTCAATAAGTTAAGGTTAGTTTTTAGTAGTTATAATCAGTGTTGGGGAAAGTTACTTTTAAAAGTAATGCATTACAATATTGTGTTACTCCATAAAAAAGTA
>NW_015546078.1:521219-523166 GCF_001515605.1 Sinocyclocheilus anshuiensis
TTGCTTATTAGTACGGTTGAACTGGATCATCGAAGGTCAGAAGCAAAGACATTGGTTAATAGAATGAGATTAAATACATAAAGCATATTTGTGTTGTTTAATATTTAACTATTGCAGGTTTGCATCATATTCTGAGTTGCATTATTTTTATTCATTTTGAGGAATACTGAATCTGTTTTTGTTTTGTTTTTTTGTGAGTGAGATGAATTCATGCATATTCATATTTATTTTAGAACTACAGTAACATCTTCTGATTTCTCTCAACATGGGGACCGGAGAGCTGTCAATCAATAAATTGGAAAAAATCCAATATCCAATAACAAATCCTTATGTTACTTATTTGAAAAATTAACTCAGATATTCTCTTGTAAATTAAAAAGTAATGTGTTACTTTACTAGTTACTTGAAAAAAGTAATCTGATTACATAACTCGCGTTACTTGTAATGCGTTACCCCCAACTCAGGAATACAACCTTTGGTGCAATACTTAGATTGTATTCAGTAGTTAAGGTTAGTTTTTAATAGTTTAACTTTGTATTGAGATAGTGTTAAGATAGCATTTGAATAGCTACATTTGAATGATTGTGTGTGTTCACAAGTTTAAGTTTTAGTGCACAGGTGTTTTTTCAAATCTAGCATTTTCCACCAGAAAAACACCCAACCCCACCACCGAATCCGTTTGGAGTGTTTATATCTTGAGCATTTGTGTGTGTGTGTGTGTGTTGTAGCTCTTTCTACACAGGATAAGATGAGGAAGCAATGGAAATGAATTTTTTTTGATGGCATGTTTATTTTGGAAAATCAACACTGAGCGCAGTAGCAAATTGTGTCGGCAGACATTTAGTTCACTCGTGTGCTTGTGCATGCAGGTCTGTGTATTTTCCATACAGTTAACCACCATTCGTTTGGCATTTCCTTGCCTCTAAGAAGTGTGCATTCATTCCCGATGTGTCCTAGATTTTTCCAAACAGATCGTAAAGCCATTGGGATTTTTTTTTTTTTGACTGGTGCGGAAGGTTCAACTCTAAGCAGAGGGACTCTCCTTGAGGGGTTAAACGTTTTAACAGCCACGCTTCTGCAGAAACACACACAATAGCTCTCCCAGATGGGTCGTGCTTCTAATTATGGCCCAAATTGAGTTTGCAAGTCATTTGATTAAAGCAATCTGATATGAGATATTCACAGAACTTCATTTTATGTAACGTAACGTACTCAAATGGACAGCGTCCCCTTTTTTCTTAGTGATTCAATGTGACTGTGCTTTATTATAGCATGTGTAACTATATCTTTTAATCAATCGCAGGAGGAAAGGATGAACTCTTCAGAAACCTAATCTATTTAAACATCCCCTCCTGTCTTATTCGTTACTCTAACACGTCTCATCTTTTTGAGCTGTATTCTCATTACGGCATTGATTCTTTCATGTATTGTATGCATCTGTGTGACAGCTGACTGTCTATTCCATGAGAGAGTTGTTCAGGCGCACTGGCTTCATCTCTTCATCCCCTTTCATGGGGCTGTGTCTCTATCTCAGATAGAGAAAGAGAGAGAGATCACACTCTAGAGAAGGACATTAACCTGATTGAAAGCGCCCACCCCTCACCCCTCGAGCGAGCGTGACCTTCAGTCACTTGTCTGTGTGTGTATCTTACGCTCCCATAGGAGCTTGAGTGAAAAAGGCTCCTCTGGTACTTCCAGTGAGAAACAGAAGAAAGACTGAAGATAAGGGAGAGCCAGAGAAAAGATGGCTGTGCATTTTGAGGCCGGCAGATCAGAGCTGGGGAGGGATGGTATGATGATATGCTCTATACCGTGTGCAGTGTTGGGAAGGTTACTTTTGAAATGTAATGGGTTACAGATTACAAGTTACCCAGTTTAAAATGTAATAAGTAGTGTAACTATTTCAATTACTTTATTAAAGTAATGTAACTGATTACATTTGATTAC
>NW_015546078.1:523227-523559 GCF_001515605.1 Sinocyclocheilus anshuiensis
ACTTTCAGAATCCTTCATCACTTGAATTAAGATTATAATAATTTCATTTCAAAGCACAGCCACCACAAAATCAGATATTATCACCTCTTTTTACTTTGAGATCATTCTGAGTGTCACACTTGCATAAGCGTGATATAATGCGCACGACGAAGAATACAGTTCAGAAGGCTTTTAATATAAATCCACAGGAAGACATGTTATCCAACTTGCATCAAAGACCAAAGCAATAACAATAACTGGCAGGGATGAAACAGAAATGGGGAATACTTATGGTGCGTTCAAGTCATGTCGGATAGATCGTATTTACGAGTTGAACGCACATGAACGCCACC
>NW_015546078.1:527152-532159 GCF_001515605.1 Sinocyclocheilus anshuiensis
ACCAACGGAAGAGCGGGACTAATCAGATAATTAACTAAACACAGGTGAACAGAATAACGTAATCAAGGAGAAACAGAAACTAGGTCAATAACAAGAAAACACAGAAACAAGATCCATAACATGACAGGGTGTGACACTGAGGTTAAATACAGATTGAAAACCATAACAAGAAATTGTTTAATAACTTTGATATTGTTTTTGAAATCAGATCTTTGCATTTCTATGACAGCAAACACTGACATCTAACAATGCCTTGGAAAAAAGTTAATATAAAAAATAAAAAATAAAGCATTTATTAAACCTATCAAATAGGAAATAAAACAGTTATTGAAATATGTGTCCTAAACTCCTGAAACACTGGTGTCTCATATTTTAGAGCAGTCAATGCAATTTGGGATAGAAATCAATTAAATCTGTATGTTTGTGAGTGGAAAAAAAAATTCAGAAGCAACCCCCTTTGTAATCGTTAACATTTTCATAAGTAACTGTAATTTAATTACACATTTTTTTCTCCGTAACCGTAACTGATTACAATTAAATTTATTTTGTAATTAAATTGCGTAATTTAGTTACATGTAACTAGTTACGTCCCAACGCTGACCGTGTGACGCTAGAATTTTGTCAACCGGTAAAGATTTTGCTATACCTTTCATACAGCGTGGCGCTATTTAAGTCGAAAAGTATATTCTGCAAACTATTTCACAGACACTTTGAACAGCGTTGTTGATTATAAACGGAGTGGTTTAGTGTGAATGTGAATGTGAATGTGACACACTAGAATGTGTCTAGTCTTTTGTGCATTTGGCAGGCGCTTTTTTCCAAAGTGCAATGCATTTAAGGTAGGCTAATAATTTTTTTCCTGGGAATCGAACCCATGATCTTGCTGTGTATTAATATAGAATTCAAATAATGTGCAGTCACATGTGTTGTATATTTTCTTTTACAGTCTTTTTAACTCGTATGTTATATAATATGATTTTTGTTTTGATGTCAGACTTATCTTAATAATCTTATCTTTTATAAAAAATAAAATATTTTTATTTTTCAATAAAAATAACAATCAAATAAAATCCAAAAATAAATAAATAAAATGATTAAATATTGAGTACCTTTAAGCTGTTAAAAGCGACTTAATTTTCCAAAAAAAAAAAAAAAAAGCATTATTCTTTGGTTATGTAATTTATGCATAATATTTTTGCTTTTTTATTTTTGTTTTGATGCCAGACTTATCTTTATTTTTATAAGAATAATCTTACCTTTTAGTTTCCAATAAAATAATAATAAAATCAATAATGAAATCCTAAATAATATTAAATATATAGAGTACCTTTAATGTGTAAAATAAGTGACTCGGTTGTCAAAAAATATGCCTAAATGTAATTTATACATAACATTTTTGGTTGAACTCTGTTAAAAGTAATATCAATATATTGTGATTATATGCTGTTTTCTAAATATGGATTATTAATATATTTGTAATATACTTATTATAAATACACTATAATTAGAGTTAATAAAAAATAGTTTTAAAAAGGAGAAATTACAATTCTATGATCATTCCGTTCCAAACTGTTTGACTTTCTTTCATCTGTGGCACACAAAAGAAGATTTTTTTGTCCATGCAATGGAAGTCAGTGGTCACCAAAACAAACGGTCTTTGTGTTCCACTTAAAAAAAAGTCATTCAGGTTTGGGACAACAACAACAAGGCTGAGTTAAGTGTTTTTTAATTGAATAATCCCTTTGATATTGATAAAACAGTATCTAATATTTGTGTGTGCTGTGCTTTTATATGCTCTTTAAACTTAGCAACATTATACTCCATTGGAATCGTATTGTCTCCTGTTCACTTCACGTCTGCCGAGTTGCTGCCTATGAAGAGTGTTTCAAATCAGTCGCTTTTGAGGTTGTTCTTTTCTCTTAGCATGCTGCGTTAAACGGAGGAAGGGCTGTACACGGCAAAGCAGTTCACTAGTATTTTGTTTCCAATGGTAATCTTGCTTCCATGTTTTTGAAACATAATCAGCATCATTTTATAATTATGTTTTAAAAGACCCATTGAAATACGCCATGGACATTGTTAAGAGCGACTTGATCGAACCTGTGGAGTTTTTGTCGAACGAACTGCATTAGGTAGTTTTCTGAAATGGGAATCATGAAAAAAGCTTAGATATTCCTTGAGTGAAAGAAGATCTGAGAAGAAAGATGGGAATAAGCATTTCAGAATAGAGCAGGGAGGGGGTCGCAAATGAGACGAAAATTACAGGCATTTGAGAAACTAGTCAAAGAGAAGAAGTGATTTATTCCACAGATAGCTTCCTCTCCTCTGACCGAAGCATGGCGGTGAAACAAATAGGTCTGTGGGGTGAGGAACTGAACAGAGAGATAGAGATAGAGATAGAGAGCGACAGACGGAGGGATGATTTGGGTGAGATTGGGGTAGTGGGGAAATCAGAGACAAATTAGTGCTGTGTGAGGCAATTGTTGCGATAGAATAAGTATTCAGTTAAATTGAAGACCTCAGACTTTTTGCAAATTGCCTGAGATAACAGTGTGGCGAAAACAAGGCGAGTCGTTTGTATTCCCACCGTCTCCCGAATTCACACACAAAAGAGGGGCTTGCACTCAATCAACAGAAAGAGTAAAAATAACCCCTCTGTTTCTGCTTATCTCTCAAGCGCTCATTTGCGTACAGGAAGTGAATGGATTGAATCTGGCCATTGGTAGATGAGCATAAATAGCTTTGTGCCGTCTAAATCCCTCTCTCTCATGCCGGGAAGGAAGATGATAAAAGCAGGATGCGGGGAGGAGAGAAGAAGGGAAGCAGGAGGATAAAGAGGGAAGTCTGAGGTGAAGTGGGCTGGGAAGGGATTTGAAAAAAAGCGAAAATGCATATGTGACCTGTGCTGGCAAAATGAGTCACAATGAGCAACTTTTCAAAAATGAGTTATTTTTATTTTCGCATTCTCCATTAAAAGACCTTGAAAATGATATATGATTTGTTGGAATCAGACGAAAAATGACTGAGCTACACCCATTTGAAGTTGACGAAGTCAGCAAAGTCAGTTCTGAGAAAACTCAAGTTGAAGTTTTCTGAAGGTTCCAAAGCAAAATCACCAAGCAACATTGCATTGTTTCCTCCACTTACAAGTGAATGGATTGAATCTGGCCATTGGTAGATGAGCATAAATAGCTTTGTGCCGTCTAAATCCCTCTCTCTCATGCCGGGAAGGAAGATGATAAAAGCAGGATGCGGGGAGGAGAGAAGAAGGGAAGCAGGAGGATAAAGAGGGAAGTCTGAGGTGAAGTGGGCTGGGAAGGGATTTGAAAAAAAGCGAAAATGCATATGTGACCTGTGCTGGCAAAATGAGTCACAATGAGCAACTTTTCAAAAATGAGTTATTTTTGTTTGCCCATTGTGCATTAAAACACCTTCAAGATGATGCATGATTTGTTGGAATCGGACGAAAAATTACTGAGCTAGAACAGTAGAACAAATAGGCCTACAAATAAAGCATTACCTATTTTCATTTTACATTTAAACAAAAGCATTCAAGTAAGAAAAACAAATGTGACCCTGGACCACAAAACCAAGTCTTAAGTGTCAATTTTTCGGAATTTAGATTTATGCACCATCTGAAAGCTGCATAAATAAGCTTTCCATTGATGTATGGTTTGTTAAGATATGACAATATTTGGCTGAGATACAACTATTTGAAAATCTGGAATCTGAGGGTGCAAAAAAATCTAAATATTACAAATATACCCCAGCGACTTAAGACTGCTTTTGTGCTCCAGGGTCATGAATAATCAAATGTAAAAATCCCTTTAGTGTATTCATTACAAATAAATTGCTTATTAAAACTACAAAAGCAGTTCAATCAGTATGATCTAATATAATGTTACACATTCGATGTTTTTCCCCAACAGTTCCCCAAACGTTCACTTAAGACAGAACAGATCGTCTTTTTTGCTTGGACACTTAAATACTGTAATTCTGTGTATGTATCAGGATTGCGCGCTACCAGAATTGTGCTTCGTTTGACAGCGTGAGAAGCGAGCGGAGAAAAGGTACTCCTCTCAGAAAATGTACAAATAAAGATCATTTCAGATGTTTAACTCTTCCCCGCCAGCATTTTGAAAAAAGTTGCCAGCCACCGCCAGCGTTTTTGCTGATTTTCACTAACATTTCATGGCCCCCAGAACATTTTGTTGTATGAATATCTGAACATGCAATGCATCGAAATAAAGATCAGACCCTCTACTTTCAAACTAAAAAAATCAGTTTTATTCTAGCTTCAAGCATTGTTTTTTTTTTGTTTTTTTATCAACACTTGAATGTAGGTAGGTTTCATAAAAAAATTTTTATTTTGTTATTAAATTACGTAATTCCATTACATGTAGCTAGTTACTCCCCAACACTGGGAAGGAAGGTGTCAGTTTTGTATCATACAGACAATTGCAGAGCAGCACCGCATGACTTCCCATTAACTCTGCTAAAAGGAAACACTAGAGGAGTGCAGAGGTGCGTCGTGGCCTTCTCTCCGCCCCTTCTCTCTCGACTTTCACTTATTCCAGCTGAAAGACGTAGACGTCAATGAGAGAGGACACAAATAGGCTCTCCACCTCTGCACACCTCTGGCCCCAGGAGCTCTGGCTGTCAGGAACTGCAGGGTGGAGGGAGAACGACGGAGGCCTGCAGGACAATTAACCCCCGAGGGAGAGCAGCAGGCATCCTGCACTTCCAGAGTATTAGCATACAGAAGTGCTCAAGCTGAGTAAAACACAGCTGTAACAATGGACTGAGCGGATTCACACACACACACACTCACACTCTCTCACACACACACACACACAAGTAACATTTTGAGCAAAAAAATAAGCTGAGAAAATCGCATTTTTATCAGATACTACATCTGGATCATATTCGGTAATATTATCAAAGCAAAGATGCAGTAGATGGCTTCCATCAGCACTCCCAAAGCTTGCACAGTCCTTTACCACTTTC
>NW_015546078.1:532305-544862 GCF_001515605.1 Sinocyclocheilus anshuiensis
CTGGTACTGTTCGTTCTCTCTCTCTCTCTCTCTCTCTCTCTCTCTCTCTTTCTCTCTCTCTCTCTCTCTCTCAGTATTGAACAGTGGGATGTGTGTCATGTGGAATGAACAGTGTTGGGAAGGTTACTTTGGAAATGTAATAGGCTACATATTACAAGTTACCGTATTTAAAATGTAATAAGTAGTGTAACTATTTCAATTACTTTATTAAAGTAATGTAACTGATTACATTTGATTACCTTTTGATTACTGGCAGCTCTTTTCACTTTGAGATCGAGATGAGGTTAAATACAGATTTTAAATCATAAGATATAGTTTAATAGCTATGATACTGTTTCTGAAATCAAATCTTTGCATAGCTATGACAGGAAACACCGGCATCTAACAAAGCCTTGGAAAAAACTGATCTTAAAAAAATTAAGCATATACATAAACCCAAATAGTAAATAAAACAGATATCGAATAAGCATGTGTCCTAAACTACTGAAACAATGCTGTCTCATATTTTAGAGCAGCCAATGCAATTTGGGAAAGAAATCAATTAAATCTGTATTTGTGTGAAAATATTAGGATTTAACCCCCTTTGCAATCGTTAACATTTTCATAAGTAACTGTAATTTAATTACACATTTTTTTCTTAGTAACTGTACACACACACACACACACACACACACATATGTATCTATGTATCTATCTATCTATCTATTAGGGCTGCATGATATATCTCAGCATCGATATCGCGATGTGCGCATCCGCGATAGTCACATCACAGGATGTGCGATATTTAGTATAACAGTTACTCATCGTTATATTTATACTGATCATTTTCTTTGCTCACACACAGACACTGTGTCTACACCGCAACAGCTCAAGTCTGTCTACACCGGACGCGACAAAGCAACCTTTGCCAATCACTTGAACTTTGTGTCAGTATGTCATAAATAGAACGAGGCATCAGTTTACTTTTTAGAGCAGCCAATGCAATTTGGGAAAGAAATCAATTAAATCTGTATTTGTGTGAAAATATTAGGATTTAACCCCCTTTGCAATCGTTAACATTTTCATAAGTAACTGTAATTTAATTACACATTTTTTTCTTAGTAACTGTAACAGATTACAGTTACATTTATTTTGTAATTAAATTACGTAATTCCGTTACATGTAACTAGTTACTTACCTACATATCTATCCACCTATCTATCTATCTATCTATCCATCCATCCACCTACATATCTATACACCTATCTATCTATTAGGGCTGCATGATATATCTCAGCATCGATATCGCGATGTGCGCATCCGCGATAGTCACATCACAGGATGTGCGATATTTAGTATAACAGTTACTCATCGTTATATTTATACTGATCATTTTCTTTGCTCACACACAGACACTGTGTCTACACCGCAACAGCTCAAGTCTGTCTACACCGGACGCGACAAAGCAACCTTTGCCAATCACTTGAACTTTGTGTCAGTATGTCATAAATAGAACGAGGCATCAGTTTACTGTCGGGGATTTGTCGTGTCGCGCCGCATCCAGTAACTGGATCACAGCATCACTGATTATAATGGGTTCTATCGTATTTTGTCGCATCACACCACGCCGCTCGCGTCCAGTGTACACGGTGAGAGCCACGCAGATGCACGTGAGCACTGAATTCCGTTCACTTCCGCATCTATTTGTGCCTGTAATGACACATATGCGAGAAATTATGTCAAAATGCATGTCTCTGCAAGTATCCTTGTAAACACAGTTGCTTATGGCTTAGGTAAAGGTAAACAACTGAGAAAGAAAATGGATGTGTAACAGTATATTGGTTCACAGCAGTTTAATGTTCCTGCTTTCTGTGTCATCAATGTTAATTAAACAACAAAACTCACTTTTGTAGCTTTAACACAGATTTATTAGATTTAATTTATACAGTGAAGACTATGCAGTGTTATTTTACATTTGATTATTCAATTTCTGTACCTGAATACTGTTAGACTGACCTGAAAAATATAAATGCTTATTTAATTTGTATCTTTGTTGTGTTATTTATCTATGCTTGTAATTTGTTTATTTCCTATGCTGATTTACTCGCCTACAGAATCACCCCAATTGATTATTTTTTTTCCAAATATAAAGCTATTGAAGTCATCAGATTTTTTTTCTATATCGCAATATATATCGCAGAAAAAAAAAATCGCAATGTGAGTTTTTTCCAATATCGTGCAGCCCTACTATCTATCCACCATTTAAAAAATGGTAAAAATTGGCCAAAATACCGTAGTAAATCAGTATTACTTCTCTTCACTCCCACTAGTTGCATTGTCATGTTTTGCAGTTGTGACTAATGTGGTGGCGTGGATTTGTGCATATTTAAATATAGAAATATTACAACCCTGCACAATAACAGGAACTAATGCGAGTGTGTCCCTGCACCCCAATCATTGATTATTTTTTTCCAAATAGAGCTATTAAGGTCATCTGGTGATTTTTTTTGTCATATCGCAATATATATCACAGAAAAACAAAATATCGCAATGTGAGTTTTTTCCAATATCGTGCAGCCCTACTATCTATCCACCATTTAAAAAATGGTAAAAATTGGCCAAAATACCGTAGTAAATCAGTATTACTTCTCTTCACTCCCACTAGTTGCATTGTCATGTTTTGCAGTTGTGACTAATGTGGTGGCGTGGATTTGTGCATATTTAAATATAGAAATATTACAACCCTGCACAATAACAGGAACTAATGCGAGTGTGTCCCTGTAAGATATTGTACACAAAATACAGAATTTTCCTTCCAGGCTCCCAGCCAGCTCTCCAAACATGCTACAGTTCTCTGCTGAAATGATTATGCACTCCAGCAGTCATTGCTGAAATCATAAAAGTAGAACATAACCGTAATCGTTATTGCATAATGTTAAAGCCAATCCTGTCACGTAGCTATTTCCTGCGCTGATCGCCGGTGTCTTTAACAGAAACGCAGCAGCTTCTAAAGGCCCCTGCGGGACTGTATGCACACAATGTGGTTACCCTTGCATTGTCTTAATTGCTGTTGTTCTGTTGTGTGAGATGCGGATCCAACCTATGGATGCACATACACACACACACACACACACACACGTGAAAGCAGCTGGGTAATGAGGTTGTCGCAGTTGTCGGTAATGAAGCTGATTGAATTGGGAACACGTGCAGCATTAACGACAGGTCAGAGAGGGTATCCCAGTATCCTCTGCTCCTGAGGGTATGAAGCAAAGCAGGGAAGGCATGGAAACACGTGAGTGTTTGCCAATGTCTGTCTCTCCCTCACATACGCCCCAAACACACACTCACTCAACAGTTTGTGCTTAAACCTCATCATTAGAGTAACTGACAGAGCAAGGTCAGAGAGAGATGGACCATATTCAGAGAGAGGTTTATAGAGAGACGATGAAAGAGAGAGATGGTGTTACAGAGAGGAGAAAAGAGATGGTTTTATAGTATATGGGTGTTTCTTCCATTATAGGCACTTTTATCACGGTAGACTTAAAAAAAAAAAAAAACACTCCTTTAAGTAGGGCTGCACTATTATGACAAAAATCATAATTGTCGATTATTCCCTTGAAACTGTAATTGCGATTATTAATTACGATTATCACAGTTTACGTTGAATGATGTTTATACCATTGTTTGATGCAGCTGCATGCCGTATTTTTATATGAAAGTAAACAAGCTGAAAACACTCTAACTAAAAAACCTTTAGTGCTTTTCTATAGTATTAAGCCTCAAATGTCAACTATACATCGGATTGGTTTCTCTTTAAATTATAAAAAAAAGTTAAAATATGAATGGTATTATAATGTTATACTAAAACTAAAACAATGGAAAAACCCTAAAGATAACATGTAGAAAGAAAAAAACATATCTTAAGCGTGCAGAATAACATAAGTGGACTTTGAACGATTAATTGCCGATTTGAACAATTACGTAATTGTAATCGCGATTACAAATTCGATTAATTGTGCAGCCCTACCTTTAAGCTAACTCTATTTAATTTGTCTACTAAGAATGACTTACAGTGTATATACTGTACAGACTTAAGGATTATGTACTTTTAAGTCATTTACAGATTACATTGTGTTTATTAAGATTCTGCATTGAAAATAATAGTTATGTACATTTTGCTTTATTAGGGGAATAATGGTGCCACAGCTATGACGTTACTGTCATAATTTGTGTTTTAAAAATAATATATATAAATCATTTTCACACAGTAATATTTAAATCATTTTTCATAGACTAAAAGTGTAAATTCATATTTTTATGAGGTGTTTTTATAATTTGGGACAACCTATCTATACATATGTAATTACTAGTGCTGTCAAATGATTAATTGCGATAAATCGCATCCTAAATAAAAGTTTTTGTTTACATAATATATTTATGTGTACTGTGTATATTTATTATGCATATATAAATACACAAACATGCAGTGTATATATTTAAAATATTTACATCTCTATACATTTTTATATTTATTTTTCTTAAATATATACATGCATGTGTTTGTATTTATATATACATAATAAATAAAGACAGTAAACACACTGTCATACATATATTACCTTTATTTTGGATGCGATTAATCGCGATTAATCGTTTGACAGCACTAGTAAATACATTTGAAAACCATCGTTTCAGAGGTATAATTTAATAGCTTTCCATGAATGAAAACAAAAGGTGAGATCTAGATAAATGTAGACACAAAGTGTGACAAGAATAAAGTGAGAGAACACATGATGCTGAAGGGCATCTTAACACTCCTTCTTTCTGTTCTTCTCTTGGGTTGATAATTAAGCGGTTTAAACGGTAATTGAGCTGTAATGTTTCCTGACTCAAAGATGGCCTTGATCAAGGAGCTCTTGCTCTGTGGGCCGAGGGCCGTTGGGAGGGGGATCCCGGTGACAGGAAGTGATGGGAAGGGAACAGGAAGTGGGATGCGCCTGCAGCTGATCAAACTCCATTTGATTATTAAGATGTTAATCTATGCTCATTCACTAATGAAGCATCACACGGCTTGATGATGTCCGAGAACAGACACACACGAGCTGTCAGCCTCCCACACGTTCACACACTCTCACTTCTAACATCATCAGTCGCACTTACAGCACACATGCAGTCCGACCGAAACAACGTTCACACTTTCTTACACGAACAAACACACATAATGCATGCATACCGCTTTTGCGTGCAACATTTTGGTGCAAGATGTCTTATTCATTTCACATATGCAATACAATTTACCCAGGTGAAATGCAGCTGCTGTGCCGTGTTATTTAAATTAAGTCGTAGTCATTCTTTTCAGTGCAAACACACCTCTCTTCTATGTAAATTAGGCTTATTATATAGATTGTGCCTAATTCACAAAACTCTTTGCCTGGCGCATTTAACATTGTGCTGTTATCACCTGCAGAGAGCAGGCTGTAAATGGAAGTTCATTTAATAGAGGTGTTTGTTTCAAGGTGATGTGCCACTCAGAATTGAATTTAGTGCCTTTTAAATTTGAGTTTGATTTGTGAATGTGTGTGTATGGGTATATACGTTCATCTACATGTGTCATACTTAGTGTACAATATTATATACTTACATTTTAGTCTTAAGATGTCGACTAAATCAATTTGAATTTAAATGCATGTTACTAAACTGAAAAAAAAAACACTGGTGTACACTGTAGAAATTACATATTGAATATGTAAAATAAGCAAAGATTATTGGGGTATGTTTTACATGTATGTCATTCTACTTCAAAACTTCATGTTTATTTCATAATTGTACGTGCTATTTCTTTGAAAATTAGTTGTATTTACTAAAGTTTCTACACCAAACGTTGTACAGTGTAGGATTTACTTTGAAACAAATTGAAAATTGCTAGAATATTTCGCACAAAAAATAGAAACCGCAAATAATACATTGAATTAAACACGAAATTTTAAAGTTGAAAGACTGAAATTCTATTTTCTTGTGAAACATGCTCCAATAACTTTTTTTTTTCAGTATAAAATGCATTTGTTTTTTAACACTTTATTGTTTTATTTTTCTATCTATCAACCTTCGAGCTTTTTAATTTATTTATTTACTTGTTTATTTAAAAACATTCAGAAAAGTGTTTTTCAGGCCAACATTTCAAGTTTGTCTTGACACGCTGTCTTTACTCGAGTGGGTTAAATATAAACTAGTCCTGCTTACGGATGCTTCACCTGATATTTTCTCTATATCGTCACCTGCAGTTTTGGAAAATAATACAAGGGAAAGTGTATAGAGTAAACATCTCTCAGTGGCGCTGAGCAGTGCTGGGGAAAGTTACTTTTAAAAGTAATGCATTACAATATTGCGTTACTCCATAAAAAAGTAACTAATTACGGTACTTAGTTACTTTATATGGAAAGTAATGCATTATGTTACTTTTGCATTACTTTTTAAATCTGGACAGGGCTTGCTTGTTTGTTTTTAAAATAAAAAAAACACTGGCGCTGAGGTGCTTCACGCCAGACTGAATACGTCAAGCGTAAACAAGACTTAAGCGGCAGGACAGAGACCTTGAGAGGCTTGCTGGCTCCTCTAACCTACTGCTCTGCTTCTGTGGCTATAAGAGATCCGCTCTCTTACTCTGGGGGATGAAAGCATGCTGCCATGTTTTGACTAGTGCCATCTGATCTTATACCGAAATAAATAGATCATATGCTGAAGGCAGGTTTCTGCTTTTATTGAGCACGTTCTGTTTATGCCGTGTACTTTTAGAGGCGGTCTGGGTGCTTTTCTGAGGATCTGTTGATAGTGTTGAGCAGCTGGTGTTGAGTGGTCAGTTTCTGGAATAGTTGGTGTAGAGATAGTGCAAAGGCCTTTGTTTAACTTGCATTAAAGGAGAGACGATGGAAGAACGAGGGATGGAAGGAAGGAGGAAAGATGTGTTTATGTTGAGGGGTGGAGTTGTTTCGTTCACAGTCCACCTTCATCTCGTGGCTGTGCTGTTGCCCTGACCTCTGCTGTCTCTCAGGGGTCAGGAGGTCAGAGTTCAAAGGGTCTTATTTTAGTTTAGATGATGAACATGGGGACTGGCTGTTAGTTCTGGAGAAGAGCTTATTATTGACAGGAAGACAAGAGCAGATTGGAAGGAGATGGGAAACGCTTTAGACTCACAAAGCTGGTCATCACTCAACCTTTGGCCTTTTTCCGGGCGGGAGTGAAAAACGGCGGAAGAAAGGCAGTTTGTTTTCTTTAGGGACGAGTTCATTTCAAAACATGCTGTTTAAGCACACATCCGTCTTCACACAGTTCACTTCCTTTGAACGAAGGACACTATTTATTGCTACTTTTATTGATTTCTTTGGTATTAACCTGTTGCATTTGTTCTGTATATTGAAATGTCTTGTACTTGCTGTATAATATTTTAAATAATACATTTTTCTAATTTGCTAGTTTAATTGTTCCTTTTGATAGCGTTTAAGCATGACTTAATGCTGTAATTTTTAAAGTTATAAATTGTAGAAAATGTAGTTTATATATGGGAAATAATATAGCTTTTTACATTTATTAAACGGTCCGCCTACAGCAATGTTCCTTTGCACATGACAAGTGAGATTTACTCTCTGTTCTTGGTGGTTGAAATGGTTGTTATTACTATTTATTCTAAAATAAATATATATAATTCAATCATTTAAAAAATGGCTAATAATTGTGTGTGTGTGTGTGTGCGTCTCTTACGGTCATCAAGGCTGTATTTATTTAATCAAAAATACAGAAAAAACTGTAATATTGTGAAATATTATTGCAATTTCTAATATCGGCTTGCTATTTCAATATAATTTAAAATATAATTTATTTCTGTGAAGAAGCACTGTATTTCTATCATCATTACTGCAGTCTTCAGTGTCACATGATCTTCAGAAATCATTCTAATATGCTGATTTATTATCAGTGTTGAAACTGTTGTGCTGCTTAATATTTTTTTGGAAGCTGTGATACTTTTTTCTTTGATTCTTTGATGAATAAAAAGTTAAAAAGAACAGCATTTATTCAAAATAGAAATCTTTTCTAACAGTATAAGTCTTTACTATTACTTTGTTTTTTTTCCATTAAACACATCCTTGCTGAATATAAGTATTAATTTCTTAAAAAAAAAAAAAATGTACTGAACCCACACTTTTGAATAGTAGCACAACATTGTTATTTTTTTACTTTTTATTTATTAAAGAATCCTGCAAAAAAGTATCACGGGTCCCAAAAATAAATAAATAAATAAATAAAACATTGATTATAAATCAGCGTATTAGAAAGATTTCTGAAGATCATGTGACACTGAAGACTGGAGGAATGATGCTGAAAATACAGCTGCGCATCACAGCAATAAATTATATGTGACCCTGGAGCACAAAAGCAGTAATAAGTAGCACAGGTATATTTAATATGCATTGCTAAAAACTTCATTTGGACAACTTTAAAGATGATTTTCTCAATATTTTGATTTTTTTTTGCACCCTCAGATTCCAGATTTTCAAATATTGTCCTCCTATCCTAACAAACCATACATCAATGGAAAGCTTATTTATTCAGCTTTCAGATTACGCATAAACCTCAATTTCAAAAAATTGACCCTTATGACTGGTTTTGTGCTCCAGGGTCTCACATATTTTAAAGTATATTAAAATAGAAAACTGTTATTTTAAATTGCAATAATATTTCACTAAATTACATCTTTCTCTGTATTTTTTATCAAATAAATACAGCCTTGATTAGCATAAGAGACTCCTTTAAAAACCATTATGAATCCCAAACTTTTGAACGGCAGTATACACACACAAAGAGAGCAAAAGAGCATATATTTAGCTTGGAATTGCCGTGCAAGAAAAAGTGCGGAGAACACAATCACCTGTTTTTAAAAGTCGAGCAGACAGCACCTGTCACAACAGTCACTCCCCACAGCACAGATATAAGCAACGGCGCATCGATCCAATAAAAAAACTGCCGTGCAAGTGGAGATGTGAGTCATCGAATTGCTATATTGCAACCCCTCTTTTATGGACAACTCATTTGGAGCAAATCGCCACCATCTCTGACTTCTCTTATCAGTCTCTCTCTCTCTCTTTCATGCTAATGAAAAAAGAAAAACAGAAATCAATGGTCGTGAGATTGCTCCCGCACAGATCCGCATCTCAATCCAGCCCCTCCACGCTTGCTTATCACTGCAAACTTTTAAATTCACACAACCCTTTCAGACTGAATGATAAAACACGGGGCAGGCAGAAAGAGGGCTTCACATTGTTATCCGCGCCGCTAAACACTATTTGACATTTGACGCACATTTAAAAGTCAACAGGTTTGCTCTCAAATCAGCAAATATTATCAAGGCCCTAATTTCCCTTTTTAATGGAGAGAAACAGGTGCGAGTTGATGATTAGAGCGAGCGTGTGAAAACAGCCATTGCTGAACAGACTGGACCCTGCTCTTTCCCTTGAAACTTTGCATCATAATGCATTCAAGAGAACGCAGACTCCAATTATAATTACAAATGCGTCTCTCGCTTGTCCGCTCCTGCCGTCCTCCGCGTGCGACATGTTCTTCGTAAACGATGCTGAGTTGTGTCGATGCTGTCATGCTCTGACAAGCATCCGCAATTTAAAACATTTTCCACTTTACGAAACCTTTTGAGTCTCAAATGCTAAAAAATGCTGTTTTCGTGAAACTACATAAAAACCCTTGTCAGACCAACGAAATTACCCCAAATGTTGTCCCAACTAGTCAAACACAGTTGTCTGAACAAAGTGTTTCATATTGTTTGTGAGTTCCCAGCATGCATTGCAGCATGAATAAATGATGCAGTTACTGTTATAGGTTTATTGTTTTGCTGACTTCATTTAAACTTTTTTGTGGTTGTTTTGTCATTATTGTTAGTTATTTGTTGTCCTGTGATGTAAAGAGCATATCTTTTTAAGATTTGTTGAATGCATCGTTCTTGAGGTTTGTGCGTCTAGTTTTGAGGCCTAGAGTATGTTTAACAGCTTATATCTGGATATCTTAGTCTTAAGTTGTTTTACAATGTTGTTTGCATATTAGACTAAGTTATCCATTAAGGTTTGTTATTCGCAAATAAACATAAAATTGATAATGTGGTGACTTTTTACGCATTCTTTTTCCGTACAGGAAACAAAAATACATAAGTAAATTACCTCAACGACAGTAATTGTTGTTTCGGTGTCTGTGACAAGAATGTTTCTATTAGCAAAATAAGACAATCAGCATTGCATGAGCAAATAAATTTACGTTGGCTAAACAAAGCATCTTTACTGAGCAGAACTAAAAAACTATTGTTGAGAGAACTCAAAGTTGCCTTATTTTTTACGTTTTCTCAACTATTTATTTTTTACAGTGAGGATGCATTTATCGTTGTACCTTCTGAAAGTGTCATTAAATTGTCATAAACAGTTCCAGCTCTATTGGGATAGCGAGAGGAAGACGTTGGCGTGCATCTCGTAATCACTTCTGTTTCTGTTTTTTTTTTCTTTATCTCCCCTGATAGCCGTTGTGTGCATCTGGAGCCTCGTTGTCCAATCAGAACCCTCACTTCTCGTCCAATCAGAACCCTCACTTCTCGTCCAATCAGAACCCTCGCTTCTCGTCCAATCAGAAGCTGCATTCCGTGGAGCGGAGAAATGTGGTGTGCGAAAGTTCTTCTGGTGATGTGCGTGATCAGCTTTGAAAAGGGGATTTGTGTCAACTGGAACCCCGTCCCACGCAAAACTGTTAAATATAATGGTGAGTAACACTGTCCTGTTCCCTTTTTTCTCACACTGTTTTTATGGTACTCCTTTCTTTATTCGTCCGTCTCTTTCTTCTTTTCTTTAGTCGACCCCTCCCTTCATTCTCCATGCAGATTTGAGATAAGAGGTGTGATTTCTGCTTTGAATTTACCGAGATATCACATTACTGCGTGGTTTTATAGGTCTTTGTGGTAGAGAGCCTTCATCCCTATTCATTTGCACCCTCTCCATTTGTGTCTGTTCTTCCTTTCACACAATGTTCTATTTTTCTCTCATGCTTTTTCTGAGGGGAATTCACTAAGAACAAGTTGTGCGATAGTGCTGTTACTCTTCATCAGTATTTGTGTCTTTTCCAAGAAGCATCCATAAAAATGCATTTACTTGAGAAGCAAAATCGCTTAATATTATAAGACTCGTTTTCAGATAGTATCATTTGAATTATGTGTACTTTCCTTTCCTCACTGGAAAAAATATGTTTTACATTTTTAGCATGCATCTAACAAGATTTAGTGAGGTTTATACTTAAAATAGGAGAAAAGCAATTTGACAGCATGGGTAAAAAAAACATTTGGACTTGCAGTAAAACGCTCTGAAAGCTTATTTTCACAGTTTTGTTTCTCAAGTAAATATGGCCTGTTTTAAGCATTTGCCGATTATAGCAATATGAGACAGAAATATGGTCTAAGATACTGATTCTTGTGGTGTATTTGCATTATCTTAGCACTATAATCAGGTTAATGATGCAAACACATTCTCAAAATTAACATTGATTGCAATTTGTACGCCAGTTGCAGGCCAGTTCAGTTTTACTTCTGTATAGATCAATAGAAAATGCACACAAACATCTTAACGTAATATCTCTGTGTTTGTTGTACCAGTTAAATATTGACTTGTGAAATAAGCATGATTTACACTGGGGTCTGTAAGATTTTTGCATGTTTTTGAAGTGTCTTGCTTACCAAGGTTGCGTTTATTTAATCCAAAATAATACAATAAAACAGTAAAATTATGAATTCGTCGAAATGAACGGTTTTCTATTTAGGTATGTTTTAAACAATTTTTTTTTTCTAGCAATTTCAAGGATTTTTCAAGATTCTTTAATGAATAAAAGTTTAGAAGAACAAAATTTCTTTGAACAAAAAATCTGTTGTAGCATTATAAATGTCTTTACTGTCCCTTTTGATCAATTTAATGTGTACTTGCTGAATAAAAGTATTAATTTGTTGCATGCTTATAAATGTGGCATAAAGTGGCACAACTGTTTAGTACATTTTTCCTGTTTTAATCCAAATCACAGTTGATAATCAAACAAACAACTACAGTAAACATCAAGCAGTAGGCATGATTTTATATGTACACACATAAACTGATAGCATCTCCTTTTACGCCCTCAGTAGGGAGCACAGCGGCTGGGAACACAGCCTTAAATGGACAGGAAAGGGCTTTAGTTGAGCTCCAGCGGGAAAGAGAGAGAGAGAGAAAGACGTCAAAGAAAGTCCAGAAAGAACAGAAAAGTACACAGTGTGTTTAACTACTGTTTCAGGTCATGTGAGACTACGTTTGGGCCCTAAACCATGAAAACAGTAGGCCCATGCACATGCACTTTTCAGGGAGGATGAAAGACTGAAAAGCAGGCAAAGCATCAGAGTGCAGTTTAATGTTTATGTGTGTGAGTGCACAGAGTGCTTAGACTGGCAGTCTGAGGGATTTAGAGCTCCAGCGCACGTGTGTGTGTGTGTGTGTGTGTGTGTGTGTGAGTGTGTGAGAGAG
>NW_015546078.1:545104-546361 GCF_001515605.1 Sinocyclocheilus anshuiensis
TATATATATATATATATATATATATATATATATATATATATATATATATATATATATATATATACACACACAATAAAAATATAAAGAATGGATCAAACACCAAATTAAAGATGAATTTTAATAAAGGCTTAAAAATTAAAGTTAAATGAGAAATAAGTTTAACATGGCATAGTAAAATTACTATAACAAAAAAACAAAGTAAATATAACAAAAGCAAAATAAAAATAAATGTAAGCTTAATAGGATTATTCAGCATAGAACAAAATTACCAAAACGTTTAACTAAAACTAAAATGAAAAATAAAAATATAAAGAGCAGATCAAACAGAAAATTAAAGCGGAATTTCATCAGAGGCCAAATGAAACTTCAGCTGACTTAGAGGGTTTGTGCATTTATATGTGAATAAGTCCAATGCGCTGAGGATGGCAAAGCTACAGAGAGAGAGAGAAAGGGACTGCCTGCCTGAAGCACATCTCTCTACCCTCCAATTACTATAATGACGGCCTCCGCTGAAAAGGACAGGCCCACTGCGTGTGTATGCCGTCTATCTGTGCCAGACTCCTCCTCTCACACAGATATACAGCGACGTCTGTGATCTATCCTCTCTAACAGACTCGTGCGTCTCATCGTCTGTAAAAGTGTGTTTCTTTTTTCATTCAATAAATCCGTCTCCCGTACCCTTTGTGGACCTGTTCGCTCCAGAAGAAGGCTGTTTGTTAAAGGGGACAGAAAAAAGAAAGTCTTTCTATTTTTTGTGTGTTCGCCGCTTTCACGAAAAGGTCAAACTCGGTACAAGCTGTGAGTTCAAGTCTCGACTGCAGTCTGTCAAACGCCGGCCTATTTCCAACAACCTTTCACACATCTCCTGTCTCTTCCGCTCTGTCTTTCATTTTATTTAAATCTTGCATCCCTTCATAGCTCGGGAGAATTAGAGTCAGCGTGAAATCAAAATTGACCATATTGACTTTCCTAGCGCACGCTTTTGGTCTTATTGCATGCATTGCATGCATTTAACATTAAAATTGTTATCAAAATCTTGCTCCACCTGTGAAATGACTTTCCTTTTTAATTTTTTTAATTTATCATTCATGGCAGTACTAGGCTTGCCGCGATAGACGGTGCTGACGGTGTTAAGCCGCAACACCAGTTACGTCACTTGCCCACCGCGGCACCGACCCCCTCCGTCGTTTTGATTTTTTATAGTAATAAAAATCATTTAGTTCAGTAAAAGAACAGACACTACAATTAAAAACTGAA
>NW_015546078.1:550662-558068 GCF_001515605.1 Sinocyclocheilus anshuiensis
CTTTCTCACGTCTCTCCTTTTTACTGTCATCCTGTCTCTTCTGCTCTCTCTTTCATTTTCTTTCAATCTTGCATTTTTTTCCCCCACATTTCCACCTTGCTCTTTTACTCCCATACTGTTTCTGTCATTTTTTCAGCGCTCCCACACCTTTTCACTCTCTCTGGCATTCCTGCATTCGCTCTTGTTGGGCCCCGAGGACAGTTTCATTGCTCTGATGTTGCTGTTTCATAGCTCGGGAGAATTAGAGTCAGCGTGAAATCAAAATTGACCATATTGACTTTCCTAGCGCACGCTTTTGGTCTTATTGCATGCATTTTTTTCAGTGAACATTAAAATTGTTATCAAAATCTTGCTCCACCTGTGAAATGACTTTCCTTTTTAATTTATAATACGATTCATTCATGGCAGTACTAGGCTTGCCGCGATAGACGGTGCTGACGGTGTTAAGCCGCAACACCAGTTACGTCACTTGCCCACCGCGGCACCGACCCCCACCGTCGTTTTGATTTTTTATAGTAATAAAAATCATTTAGTTCAGTAAAAGAACAGACACTACAATTAAAAACTGAACGCGGCTGCTCAAAGCAGCGTGCCGAACGACAGTCGCATCACAGATCAGATTTAAACTTTATGTAAGATATTTGTTATTTTATATTAGGCATAGCCTGCCCTATAGCATGGTGTATTTTTATTTGTTTTGTTAATAAAAGCTCTATGTGTTATATATAGGCTAAAGTGAGTTTGACGTTGTATTTTGTTGTTGCATTCAAGCAATTGACCCCGAACTGCCGCTAATTCGAATTGCCGCTAATTTGAAAGTGAAAGTAAAATGCGCACGCGCTTTTAAGCTATTTATAAGCGAAGGTAAAGCGAAGAAAAGAGGGAAAATTCAAACGAACTAAAATGAACAATTGCTTTACGCCGACTTGCCGCTATTTGAAAGTGAAAGTAAAATGTGCACGGCACTTTTACAAGCTATTTAAAAGCTAAGGAAAGCGAGGAAAAGAGGGAACGCCCCTCGGTGATACCGGTATTATCGGTGTTGTCACACGTCGATTAACCGGTGGGAAAATTTCCTCACCGTCACAACCCTAGGCAGTACGTACATTCTGTGCTACCTTTCCTCTGAAATACGTAAAAATGGTTGTGAATGTCTTATGTTGATTTAGTGTGTGAGATCTTACGAAATTAATCGCAGACTTTGGTATCTTGGCAAATCTGAGCATGGTTTGTAAGATTGTTGAGATCTCTTCTGAAACTTTCCCTTGTAGCTGTGTTTTGAAATAGCAACTGGTTTCTAGCTGGTCTATTAGTTAGTCCGAGCTGGTGCAAGTGTTATTTTAGTATTACTTATATGCTATCATATATATTATATAGCATATTTGTAACCTCACGAAAATTAACCATTTTATTGTAGTAAAAGTGTGGTAACCAATGTTTTTCAGCCTTTTGATTACCATTAGTATAACCACAGTTTTACTATAAACACTATGATTAAACTATGGTTAATGTAGCTAAACCATGGTTAATTTGTGGTTACCATGGGTTAACTATAGTTTATTTGAAGTAAATCCATGGTAATTGTTTTATAAGGGTATGATATATTAATATTTTGAATTAGCTTGTATTTCTATATTTTCAATGTGTGCTTATATATTTTTTTTATTAGCTTTAATTTTTATTTCAGTTTTCGCTTTGGTAATCAACTTTTAGGCAACTTATTTATTTCAGTTAGTTGCCAATACAATATTTCTCATTTTAGTTTTTCAAGTTTCTTTAAGTTTTCATCTAATATTTATCTGATGTATTTCAGCTTTATTGTTAATTGCCAAAAGCATTTTAAATATTTTTAGTTTTAGTTAACAAACTGGCAATCGTCTAAACCGTCTTGGACCAGCAACAAACCAGGTAGAAGCTAGTCTTAATGTAGGGTTACAGTGGTTTCTGAAACTTGGTAGCTGGTGCCATTAACTAATGACATGCTATTTTCCAAAACCCAGAAACTAGCATAAGATTTTATAGAGAATACTCAGGGGAAAAAAAGACTTATGTGGTGCTGTGAGTAATTTCTCTTAGCTGTTTAGCTAACTCTCACCATTTTGCTTCATTCAACCACATGTCCTCCTCTCAAAGGCCTTCTAACACATGTCGGCAATCATGAACACGCACAATGAGTCACATGCAGAGAGCGTTCCTGATAGGCCAGATTTGGGCTAGGCTAAAAGGCGTGGGCCGCTCCCCTGACTCTTTCCTGCTGTCTACACAGTCAGCGAGACAGGTATGACACATATTCCAGTGACATCTGTCAGGATCTTGAGATGTCTGTCAAGTTATGTGTGGTATTCCACAGCACCTTTAAGCAGAAGCCTCTGTTTGCTAACTAGGAGAAAGAGTTGAGTGTGATTTTTCTCTCCTGTAGCATAGGGCTGCAACAAACGATTATGATTATGTGAATGATTAATTGAGCACGTTTACATATACACCAGTAAGCTGATAACTCACAAATATCAGCTTATTAAAATAACCAGTTTTCCCTGTTTACATGCACATCAGTAACCTGCATAAACTGCATTTGCATGACTTCATTAATAAATCATGTTATTTCGCTGTAGTGATGTCAAAATATAATAATTTGCGTATCTGACTCTGAGTATTCCATACATTTGTCAGTTGTGAGGTTAAATTAATCTTGCAACATGTCAGCGGGAAATGTACAGCTCATATATTATCCTCTCATGCAGTTAATAGTCTGCTTTTGTGATATATTTCCTTCTTTCTTTACTGCAAGACGTTTGCTTTGTCTAGATGCGCTTAAATCTGCACTAACGATGCGTTCCTGTCACGTATCACACATGCACACTTCAGAAAGCGGGTTATTGCGTTTACATGCCGCGTGAAATTGGAGTAAGAGGCAAAAAACTACCTGTTGCGACCGGTTTATGCTTACGCCGTTTATGACCTTACTCCGATAAAAGAAAATGGGTTACCGCGTTTACATGACCATGTGCGTTTTCGGCTTATTAAGCATAATCGGCTTAAGAACATTACTGGAGTACAGAACTGCAGAGCTTATGCAAACATACACATCGCTGTAATCAGATGTGTTCTTAACTGCTGCTTTCTCACCGCCGTGTTTATTTCATTATTGAGAGGAAAGCATGCAGCATCTATTCACATATTCATCCAAACGCTGGAAAATATCTTCTTCTCTTGAATTGCATCCAGGAGGGCTTAATTACATTCTTGCGCTACAGCGCCACACTGGACAAACCGCATTATTGCAGGCTCTTACATTAGGTCATATGAGATCAAACGACTACTCAACAACAAAAATATTTGTCGACAATTTTTTTATTGTTGATAATGTCGACTAATCGTTTCAGCCCTATTGTGGAGAGAGAAATCTATCATGTACAGTGGTGGCCAAAATTATTAGAACACTAGCATTTTCACCAGATAAAAAATGGAGGTTTTTTAGGAGGAGGCAGGAGGTTTCTTGAAGCGTCTTGGAGACACAGTTCTTCTGGATTGAGTCTGTCTCAGTTTGTTCTGTTTCTTCACGTCATTCCAGACAGACTGATGATGATCAGATCAGATCTCTGTGTGGAGCACAAAAATCTCACTGCATTATTACAATTAATGGCAGAATGAATGTTTGGGAATATAAACTGATATTTCCTACTGACACACTACAGCAAAAGATAGAAATAACTGACTTGAAACCATTTTTTATCTGGTGAAAATACTAGTGTTCTAATCATTTTGGCCACCACTGTATATACTGTGTCGTTTTCTCAACACCACACCTCTTTGCATTCCTGTCACCGTTCCCTCGCTCGCTCTGTGCACTTTGTGGCGTTTGCGAGTGTTTGGGCTTATAGTTGTGGTGCTCCGTTCTGACCGTTTCTTGAAGCTGAGCCCATGTTCTCCTCTCTTCTCTTCCCAAAGCAGCTAATCTACTGCAATTACAGCACTTCCCCTCGTCCCCCACTCTCTCACGCTCTCCAGCGAACACACCGCTTGTGTTCGTGTGTCAGCGCAAACACGCCACCTGCGTCTTTCTTAATGTTTCTTTCCCTCTCTTCTCTTTTAATTGTGCCGTTATGCGTCAGCTTCAGACGGTGGCTCCTCTCGTCTGTGTCCTAGCAAACGTGGGTGTGTTCTTATAACCCGTATATGCGCTTTTCTCTTCCTAATTAGTGTGTGTGTGTCCATTTTTTGTGTTTCTAAGTCATTCTTTGGTATCCGTGTCAAAGCTTCAAAGGCCTTAAAATAGGTCTTTAATAGCAGAGTGTGTGTTTGGAGCACTGCGGTTATGAGCTATAAGCAGGGCAGGACTGTATTTATAGCAAAGCTGCTTTGTAAGGAGCCGTGGAGGAACATCAGAGGAAAACAGCAGCCTTCAACTCGACTCGTTTCAGTTCTGCGGCTCGTTTCCCTCAACCGGAGATCACTGCCCTCTCATTCGGCCCAGCTGAGAACTCATGAAGGACAAAGACACACACACTGAGAGTTCACCTCTGTTCCCTTTATGTTGCTCACATCTGGATTCCATTCAAAGTGACATCTATTATTAACTTGTTCCTTTTTTAGGCCCTACACTCCATCTTTCTCCATTAGATACGCTCCTGTTGGCGTTGGTCGACTTGTTCTTTGTGTATTCCTCGTTTTTGATCATCTTTTGTTTGCTTTTTTAATTAAATTCTGCTAACCATCCAAAACCAAGCGGGAAAGTTTTGCAAGTTTAGCTTTTGGCAGTCAGCCCCTGCTGGTAGATGCAGTAACTGCACCATCTGGCATCTTTCTCCTTTGACAGCCATTCAAAAGTATCCATGTATCTACTAAATATACAATATATTGCTGTGAGGCCTACATATATTTTCCATGGGATGCACAATATTTATTGTAAAAAAAAAAATTATAAATGTAAGACTTAAGTCTTGTGTAAATTTCTAAAATGTTCAAAACACTCATAAACTAATTACATTATTAAATTGTAAATATACATTATTATTTTGTGATGCCTACTTATATTTGCCATGGGATGCACAGTATTTATTGTATATTTGTTATGAATGTAAAACATATAATATATATCAAAACACTAATCATAAACATTGTTAAATGTAATATTATAAATATATTCTATATATTTAATTTCATTGGATGCACAATATTTATTGAATAATTAGTATATATGTGAGGCTTAATTCTTTGTAATTCTTTTAAGAACGCTAAAATTCTATTACTGTTAAAATATAGATTTGTCTTGCTTTTGTGATTTTTATTAGGTTTTTTTAATGTCGGTTTAGTTTTAATTTATTTTTATTTACATTTTAGTAAATTTAGAATGTCAGCGTATTGTTACAATGTTGCGGTGCCTATCGGAAGGATTGATTTTATTTTCAATTTATTTAAAATACAGAAGTCAACATTTGAAGTGGATCAAAACCTTTCATCAACGTTGTCCTAAAACCTAAAACCAAAATGCATTCTTGTCTTAGAACAACTTTGATGAACTTTTTTGATCCACTTCAAACGTTGACTACTATAGAATGCTGTGTGTGTGTAATATAATATAATATAATTTTATTTGTAGTAAATGGATGGTTGTTTGTTTGTTTATATAATTAAAATATGCTTGATTCTAAAATATGAACACAATATCTATGAATATTAAAATACATTTATGTATAAATGTAATTTATATAACATTAACAATGAACATTTTTTTTAAATCTAGGTTTATGTTAAATCATAAATATATAATTATTTAATTTATGTCATTGACTGTTATTTCTTTTTTGTTCATAATACAGTATCTAATGTAAATTTTGCCAGCTTGAAATGTTAAGACCGCCTTATTAAAAACCTGCACTAACCAGCATAAACCGCCCTGGATCACTTCGACTCATATTGGCCCGAATTAATCATTTTAACACATTGCCAACCAGTTTAAGCTAAGGTTATGAGTATCCGTGGAAATTCATGGTTGCCTAAGTTGGCATTTTCAGCAGGAACATCGGAGAACATGATAAATGTGAGAGATTTTTTTAAAGCCCAAGAGTCATATTGGATCAGTGACATTTAGATCACATTTAATACCGGCAAAAACCCACATTTGCTCTCTCTTTTCAGACGTGCACGACAGTATGGCGAGGTTTCGCGCCGTTGGGGTGTGGAACTACACTATGTTGACCCTGGCGGAGCATGAGAGGGTTTTGTACGTTGGAGCCAGAGAGCACATCTTTGCTCTGGATCCCAACGACATCAGCAGACAGCTCCGACCACAGGTATGCATTATGTTTCATTCAGGAAACCCCTAATGCACCCAATAAATATTAATCCACAAGCCATCACGCAAAAAGTGCATTAGCATTTTATCATTCAAAAATATCTGCATTTAAAAATGACTCACTCTTTCAATGCCACAGCCATTTGTAGTAAATTGCCAGTTGCAGCAGGTTTTACATGCAGAGTGCCATTTGCTCGTAAAAGTCACGTCTCTTTCTCTCTCAGATTGAGTGGTCTGCTCCGGTGGAAAAGAAAAGAGAGTGCGCAGCGAAGGGGAAGAATAACCAGGTAGAGGCTGATGTTGCATCCTTTATGTTTTAACAGCTTTACTTTGTCTGAAATGCATTTACTCGCCCTTCCTCTCACCTGTTTTCTCTTTGTGTCTCTCTCTCTGTCATCGCCGTCTTTGCAGACTGAGTGCTTCAACTACATTTGCTTCCTGCAGAACTACAACCACACACACCTGTACACATGCGGCACGTACGCCTTCCAGCCCAAATGCACCTATATTGTGAGTGTGCGCTTTTATCTTGGACTCAGAAATCCATCTGAGCCATGTGATCGAGCGGAATTCGTTTGGAATTGTTAGGATTTTTTACAGAAGTTCCATGCTTTTCTGATGAAAAACAGTGGATTGAAATATTCTTGCAATTTTTAAAGAATGTAAATTTGAGTATATCTTAAAAAGTAATTTGTTCCTATGATGGCAAATCTGAGTTTTCAGCAGACATTAATTACAGTTTTCAGTGTCACACGATCCTTCAGAAATTAAAGTGCTTAGTTATTAATAATCAATGTTGAAAGGTTTTCACTGCTTAATATTTTTGTAAAAACAGTGATATGTTTTTTTTCAAGATTCTTTGATGAATAGAAAGTTCAAAAAGAACAGCATTTATTCGAAATGGAAATAATTTGTAACGTTATAATAACAATGTTATGTCTCTGTCACTTTTGATCAATTCAATGCACCTTTGTTTGTTGAAGAAAAGTATTATTTTATATGTTTAAAAAAACTTTTGAATGGCAGTGTGTCACGATTTACACAAAAATATTAAGCAGCACAACTGTTTTCAACATTGATAATAATCATAAATGTTTCTTGAGCAGCAAAT
>NW_015546078.1:558082-597486 GCF_001515605.1 Sinocyclocheilus anshuiensis
GTGTGTGTGTGTGCGTGCGCGTGTGAGAGAGAGTGTGCGTGTGTGTGTGTGTGTGCGTGCGTGTGTGAGAGAGAGTGTGTGTGTGTGTGTGCGTGCGTGCGTGTGTGTGTGACTGTGTGCGTGTGTGTGCGCTCTATCCATATGTGACTATTTCTGTCTTTGATAGAATGCAGATCATTTCACTCTGGATAGCTCCGCCCTGGAGGACGGCAAGGGAAAGTGCCCCTATGACCCCGCCAAGGGTCACACTGGCCTCATTGTGGGTGAGTCACACATGCAAAAACCTGCATTATTATTCTTGTGTCTTGTGTGTGGGTGTCCTTTTGTGTTCGGTGCAGCCCGTGGATGCGTTTATGCCTCCTCTCTTCCCACACTCGGGAGAGAATGGAGTCCCTCTTTAATATCTCATAACCGCAGGGCTGTAGACAGGAGTGCGTGCGTTTGCACCTGTTCCCGCTCTAAGCGTTCTTCTCCTTTCCTAGACAAAGAGTTGTACTCCGCCACCCTCAATAACTTTCTGGGCACAGAGCCTGTAATCCTGAGGAACCTGGGACAGCAGCATTACAGCATGAAGAGTGAATACCTGCCGGCGTGGCTCAATGGTAAGTCTGATAACACACACACACACAAAATATAAATGTGAGCCTGGAGCACAAAAGCAGTGTTAAGTCGCTGGGGTATATTTGTAGCAATAGCCAACAATACATTGTATGGGTCAAAATTATCCATTTTTCTTTTATGCCAAAAATCATTAGGATATTAAGTAATATCATGTTCCATGAAGATATTTTGTAAATTTCCTACTGTAAATATATCAAAACTTAATTTTTGATTAGTAATATGCATTGCTAAGAACGTCATTTGGACAACTTTAAAGATGATTTTCTCAATATTTAGATTTTTTTGCACCCTCAGATTCCAGATTTTCAAATACTGTCCTATCCTAACAAACCATACATCAGTGGAAAGCTTATTTATTCAGCTTTCAGATTTCAAAAAATCGACCCTTATGACTGGTTTTGTTGTCCAGTGTCACATATATCATGCCTCTGCTGAATTCGTTTGATTATCACCAGAACAGTCAATAAACCATGTTGCTTCTTTGGACATGGAGTTTTTTGGAATATGATCCTACGTTGCTCTCGTAATCCTCATATTATACACATAGATATTATACATAATGTAATATTTCTTGGATTTTATTTGCAGTTAAATTACTGGTTTTAGCAATTAATTATGATCATTTTTACAGTGTTTGTGTGTGTGTGAGTTTGTGTGCGCGTGTGTGTGCGTGTGTGTGTGTGTGTGTGTGTGTGTGTGTGTGTGTGTGTGTGTGTGTACACATTCGTGTGTGTGTGTGTGTGTGTGTGTGTGTGTGTGTGTGTATACACGTTATTTAACAATTTCCAAAAATATATAATATGAAAAATAGAATAATAATAATATAAAAAAATTAACAGCGTTTATTAACTGAGAATAGACATGGATATGGAGTTATCTGGATTCAGTTGTTGGCAACTTGACACAATCCTGTATTGTTTCATTCTCCAAAACTCATCTCTGAGTCGTTGTCATAGCAACAGGTCCATAAGCTCAGACCTGTTTTTTTAATGGAAACAGGATTATATTTTGTCTGTTTAAGTCTGTCCCAGTCTCTGCATCATTCCTGTGAGCGCACCCTGTTGAACCAGAGGATGCAATAATGCACTATTATTATTATAATTATTTTAATAATAGCCTAATTTTAAATAAAATAATCATATTGTTGACAATAATAGGCACAGCTGTTTTTCTTAGTGTGAAGTACTTCTTCAGTTGTGAGGGAGTAATTTCTGTCTATATAATATATATAATATAATATAATGTAATATAATATAATGGTAACACTTAAGTTTAGGGACAAATTCTCACTATTAACTAGTAGCTTATTATAATGTATATTACTAGCATATTGGTTGTTTATTAGTACTTATAAACCACGTATTAATGCCTTATTCTGCATGACCATATGTCAGATCCCTTAATTATTAAACCACATACCTAAACTAACAACTACCTTACTAACTATTAATAAGGAGAAAATTGGGAGTTTATTGAGGCAAAAGTTGTAGTAAATAGTGAGAATTGGTCCCAAAACTAAAGTGTGACCAATATAATATAATACTATATAATAATATAATATAATGATATAATATAATATAATATATAATTCGTGCTGTCAAACGATTAATCGCGATTAATCGCATCCAAAATAAAAGTTTTTGTTTACATAATATATGTATGTATGCTGTTTATATTTATTATGTAAATATGAATACACACACATGCATGTATATATTTCAGAAAAATATGTTATGTTTATATATTAAATATATTTATTTATAATATACATTTTATGAATATAAACATAAACATGTAAATACATGTAAATATTTTCTAAATATATACTGTATGTGTGTGTATTTATATATACATAATAAATATACACAGTACACACACATATATTATGCAAACAAAAACTTTTATTTTGTATGCGATTAATCGCGATTAATCGTTTGACAGCACTAAATATAATATGATATGATATGATATGATATGATATGATATGATTAATATAATAAACAGTCAAAAGTTTGGGTTCAGTAAGATTTTTTTTTTAATAATTGACTACTTTTATTCAGGAAGAGCACATTAAAATTGATCAAAAGTGACAGCAAAGACTTTTACATTGTTACAAAAGGTTTATTTTTAAATGTAAAGAATCCTGAAAACAAAACAGTATCATGTTTCACACAAAAATATTAAACGGCACCACTGTTTTCAACATAATACATGTTTTTTAAGCATTAAATCAGCATATTAGAATGATTTCTGAAGGATCATGTGACACTGAAGACTGGAGTAATGATGCTGATGAAGATTGAGCTTTGCATCAGAAGTACGGTATTAAGTGATGTACAGGGAACATGGTTCTGATCTTTCTAGCAGGGTTAATCCCGAGGTGGAAACTTAAGATCTTTTATCTGTTCATCGAGTAACCACCAGCCCTTCTCTGTGAAGCGCCGTGTCCCCAATTCCAACACGTCTTTCCATATCTTTCCCTGCTGTCTGGTGCAGAGCCAAACTTTGTGGGTTCGGCGCTGGTCCGAGAGAGCCGCAGCAGTAAAGATGGAGACGACGATAAGATCTACTTCTTCTTTAGCGAGAGAGCAGTGGAGCTGGACTGTGACAGCGATCTGACTGTGGCGCGGGTGGCACGTGTGTGTAAGGTGAGAGTAAACTCTGAAAACACCAGAAGGCTACAGAGTAAAGCACGTGTAAAAATATACATGCTTTAAAATATATTTTTATACTTTTTAAAATGTGTTTGGTATCGCAGGACTATTTAAAATTAGTAAAAGGGTCACTAAATAATTGAGAGACTAAATTATTTATATAAATATATTGTAATAAAATATAAATTTTTATTTTTTATTATATATTTTTTTTTTTTTTTTAATATTTAAAAAAATGCATTTGTTACACAACATGACTATTTAAAATTGTGTTAATTGAAAGATTGCATGAATATTATTATAAAATATATCTGTATACTGCAATACATGCTATTTATTGTTGCTTGTTTCTGCCACAGAATAATGCAATAAAAAAGTAACTTGCAAGATATAAACGCAGAATTAAAAAGTCAAAATTGTGAGATGTTATCTGAGAAAAAAAGTCAAACTTGTAAAATAAAATTACCAGTGACTTTTTTAGCTTTTTCATCCGGTGGCATAGAATATGCATTTTTAAATATATTTTAAAAAATGCATTTGTCATACCACATGACTGTTGAGAATTACTGGTGAAGGCTAAACAGTTTTCATGAACTCATATTAACTGAAAGATTAGATGAATATTATTTTTAAAAGTTTTTATAATCAAATATATTATTAAATATATTTGTATACTTTTAGAAAAGTGTTTGTCATGCTTCATGCTTTATGCTTTTGTCATGCAATCTAGCTCTAGGGTGATTGTACCTGTATGAAGTGTCGTGTTAAAACCTCTGTTAAATGGCTGCTTGCTTCTCATTTCAGGGAGACCTGGGGGGCACACGGACCCTGCAGAAGAAGTGGACCACCTTCCAGAAAGCTCGGCTGATGTGTTCTTTCCCCGAGCGCCACATCACCTTTAATAACCTGCGTGCCGTCTTCACCTTGCCCGGGACGGACTGGAAGAGCACCAGCTTCTACAGCATCTTCCACGCGCAGTGGTGAGCGAACACACACTACATACACTATACTGCCAAAAGTATTGGAACCCCCCTTCTAATGAGCAGGTTTGACTACTTGAGTAATTTCCATGAGTACGAATCTTAATGTTTAAGCATTGTGTGCTTCTAATTTAATAGCAGCAGTTTGGACAGGAGCCTTTTCTATTCTAACATCACAATGCCTCTGTGTTTAAGGCAAGGTTCAAAAAGAAAGTCCTAAACCTAGCTGAAGACTTTGACATACTTTTACATTTACATTTAGTCATCTAGCAGACGCTTTTATCCAAAGCGACTTACAAATGAGGACAAAAATACAAAAAGCCAACAAAAAAAGCTTCTTCTTTTTTTCACTTAAATGCTGAACTTTTTTATCAAAGAACGCATCACGGTTTCCACAAATAATAAGCAGCACAACTTTTTCCAACATGCATGATTAAATCAGCATATTAGAATGATTTCTGACGATCATGTGACACTGAAGACTGGAGTAATGATGCTGAAAATACAGCTTTGCTATTACTTAAATAAATGACGTCTATAACTGTATAAAAATGGAAAATAGTTATTTTAAATTGTAATCATATCTAACAATGTGACTGTTTTTTCTGTATTTTGATCAAATAAATGCAGCCTTGGTGAGCAAGAGAAAAAAATATCTTGAGATTGCTGTCAGCATGCTTATAGAATTTAAATCAATTGAAAAAGAAAGGAAGAAACTTATGTTGCTTTTTTAACTGAAAACATATAAAAAGCTTTGCTTTTCTAGTTTATATATCTGATCACATTAACTTTACCAATGGACCAAAGTAGAAGAAGGCTTCATTTCCCGTAATTCTTTCTTCTTATTATTCCAGTTCAAGCGGGGTGTATTTTAAATTTTATGATGCTGTTTAAAAAATACTTTAATATTTAAGGCCAAGTTCAAAAAGAACACCTCTGCTGGGACTTTAAAAGCAGACCTTGAGCCAAAAACTCATCACCAAACACCTGTGACTTGTACATTAGAACAGAAAAAGGCACTTCCAAAACTGTGGCAACAAAGATGGAAACATAATTAAAAATGTATTTCCATCTCTGTTGCAACAGTTTTGGAGGTGTCTAAAATGACTGTATTCATATGTACAAGTCACAGGTGTTTGGTGATGAGTTTTCGGCTCAAGGTCTGCATTTAAAGTCACACCAGACCAGTCAAGTTCTTCCACACTGACTCAATCAATCATTTCTGTTTGAACCTTGCATTATACACAGAGCCATTGTTGTGTTAGAACAGAAAAGGCTCCTGTCCGAACTGTTGCTATAAAATTAGAAGCACACAATTCCCTAGAATAGCATTATATGCTTAAAAGCACTAAGATTTGTACTCATAGAAATGACTAAAGGAGTCAAACCTGTTTATTAGAAGGGGGGTTCCAATACTTTTGGCAGTATAGTGCGTTGTCTGTAGTTGTGAAAGTCGCTCTGTCCTCTGCTTGTATAAAAGTGTCACCGTGCCAAACATCCAGCCGTGTTCCTCAAGTGTAGAAAATGCTGCACTGTCATTATGTTGACAGTAAGGCTATTACTGTAATAAAGCAGCCAATGTAGCGCAGTCATTTAGTTGAGACTGACTCTTTCTCTCTCTCTCTCTCTCTCTCAGGGGGGATGTGGACGTGTCTGCTGTGTGTCAGTACCAGATCGGAGAGGTGAAAAACGTGTTCGACGGGCCATATAAGGAATACAGGGAGTCGTCTCAGCGATGGGGCCGATACACTGGCACCGTTCCCAGCCCTCGACCCGGAGCGGTGAGCTCAGCAGCCGCTGTCTGTGACTAAGCAGTCGGCTAAAAATAGATTTCTGTGCATACAGTCATTTTTCAGCTCGTAACTCAGAACCGATTACAACGGTTGAGTGAGAGTGCACTGTAAAAAAATAAATACGTAAAGTAACAGAAAAAGTACTGGCAGCTCATTGCACACAACATTATCCATTAATTTTACAGACATTTCTGTTAACTCTAAAACACAATACAATGAATTGTAAAATTCAAAATACTGTTATAAAACGGAGAGTTCCGGTGCTTGATTCTGATTGGCTGAGCCGCGTTCGAAGCTGTTGTAAATGACGCTACAAAGTAACACACACCTTTGTTTACATCTGTGTGTTGCAACCACAACTGATTCTGAGTTACGCAGTATGCAAGGATTTTTTTTTATAATAGATACAAAGAAAACAAGTAGATAGAATAAAAAAAGAGTAAGGGACGCTAATGTTACAGGGTCTTTTTTTAAATAAAAATAAATAAGTAAAAAGAATAGAAAAAGTATAGAGAACGCTAGTGTCAGAGGATCCTTTTTTATAATAAATAAAAAGAAAACAAGTAGATAGGATTGAAATAGAATAGAGCGTGTTCGAGGGTCAGGTGTTTTTTATTATTATTATTAAAAAAAGAAAACAAATAGAGTTAGAATTGAAGAGATGTTTCTTGAAGATGGCTAAGACTCAGCTGCTATTTGTTTTTTGTTTGTTTTTACTTTATTCAGCGGGAACATATCAAATCAATCAAAACAGAAAGTAAAAACTTAGACTTTTACAAAAAAAAAAAATATATATATACAGTGGGTACGGAAAGTATTCAGACCCCCTTAAATTTTTCACTCTTTGTTATTGCTTTTACTTGAATAAATTACATCTATAACTGTATATTAAAATAGAAACTGTTATTTTAAATTGTAATCATATCTTAGAATATGACTGTTTTTTGCTGTATTTGTGATCAAATAAATGCTGCCTTGGTGAGCAAGAGAAAAAAAATATCTTGAGATTGCTGTCAGGATGCTTAGTAGAATTTAAATGAATTGAAAATGAAAGGAAGAAATTTATGTTGCTTTTTTAACTGAAAATATAAAAAAAAGCTTTGCTTTTCTAGTTTATATATCTGATCACATTAACTTTACCAATGGACCACGGTAGAAGAATGCTTCATTTCCCGTAATTCTTTCTTCTTATTATTCCAGTTCAAGCGGGGTGTATTTGTATGAAAAAAACAAAAGTTAAATTGTAAAATACTGGTCATATACAGAATGACATGCTATATAAAGTTAAATAAAATCCCTTATCAAGTTAAAAGACCTTCCTATCTTGTTCTTTCCACAGTGCATCACAAACTTTGACAGGGAAAACGGCTACAACAGTTCTCTGCAGCTGCCTGACGCCACGCTAAACTTTGCCAAGAAGCATCCGCTAATGGAGGACCACGCAGAAGCTCGCCCCCTGCTGCTTACTAAAGGGATCAACTTCACCCGACTAGCAGTGGACAGAGTGAGCTCTCTGGACCAGAGATCCTACAGCATGCTCTTCATAGGCACAGGTATGCTACTGGAAGTGAAACACGTAAATGGACTCATGTATGAAAAATGACTGCAGTACTTCTTTGTCAAGAGGGTTATTTGACAGTTTCCTGCATTGTCTTCATTGTTCCTTTGTCCTTTTGTGCACAAGTGTGAATAGAGCAGCCAAAGAAAGCATTTTATTAGCCATAATGTTGCATCTAAGTGGGAAAGTCACCTCCGCCAGGTGATTCCTTTCATGCAGGAAGGTCAGTCCTTCAAATAAAAATTGAAAAGATGTATTTGGCCTTGGCAATCTCGCATAAACACATTCAAGGCTCAACCTCTTTAAAGCATCCGATGAGTCCAGTATTGCATCAAATGCACTCAAAAGACAAATACAGTACAGCTAGTGTAACATTTTAATATATATGCTTATATATATATATATATATATGCTTCAAAATATATTTTTATACTTAAAAAATGTATTTTTCATGTCTTAAGACTATTTCAAATTACTAGTGATGGCAAAAAGGGTTGAATGACATTAATTGAGACTGCATGAATTTGTGTGTGTGTGTGTGTGTGAGAGAGAGAGAGAGAGAGAGAGAGAGTGTGGGACAGAGAGAATCAGAGTCTTGGATTGAGGATTAAGGGTGAACGTAGATAGTCTGACATGAGCAAAAGTGTCAGGGTGGATTTGTAAAGAACACTCTGTAGCTCTTCCGCTCTCCTCCGTTATCCCTTTTCCGCACTCTCACTTTTTTCTCCTGACGGAGAGAGGGGTCAGTGACACATTATCTGTGACAAGCACTGTGTGTTGAGGACGGGATAAAGTACACACACACATACGGAGTTATGATAGGTCACGGCACCAGCTGGGGTGTATTAAATTTTCCTGCCATAATCGGTGTAACCTTGTTCCTAAAATCCAATGACGGAAAAATATGCCATGTGTTGATGATGAATTAATGGACTATTTGTCTCTCCTCTCTCGCCTTTTCCCTCTCCTTCCCCATTACATTATTTCTCACCGTATGAATATAATCTATCCCCATCTTTCCTCCCGCTCTCACTGTTTGTCGTTCAGCGGATGGATGGCTCCAGCGTGTGGTGATTCTGGGTTCAGAGGCTCATGTGATCGAAGAGATCCAGCTGTTTGATCGGCAACAGCCGGTGGACAGCCTCACCATCTCACACAGCAAAGTAATTTCTGATCTCTTTGAGCGCAGCTCTCACGCCTGGCTAGCATTAACCGAGTCAAAAAACAGAATGCACTGATAGCTGAAAATAACTGACTTGCGTGTATTGTTTTGGTTATTCATTCCCAGTGTTGTGGAGTAACTATGTAACAGAATTACGTAATTTAATTACAAAATAAGGTTACACTTTATTTTAAGGTGCCCTTGTTAGTGTAATTATACATTTAAGTACTGAGTAATATTAATTAACTACATGTACTTACTGTATGGTTAGGATTATGATTACTTGCATGTAATTATGCATAATTTATTGTTATGATAATAGTAAGTACATGTAAGATGTGTAACAAGGACACCTTAAAATAAAGTGTTTCCCGAAATAAATGTAACTGTAATCTGTTGTTCTCAGTAGTTACTGAGAAAAAAAAATGTGTAATTAAAAATGTTAATGAGTGCAAAGGGGGTTACATTTCATTTGAGCGCAGCTCTCACGCCTGGCTAGCATTAACCGAGTCGAACAGAATGCACTGATAGCTGAAAATAACTGACTTGCGTGTATTGTTTTGATTATTCATTCCCAGTGTTGTGGAGTAACTATGTAACAGAATTACGTAATTTAATTACAAAATAAGGTTACACTTTATTTTAAGGTGCCCTTGTTAGTGTAATTACACATTTAAGTACTGAGTAATATTAATTAACTACATGTACTTACTGTATGGTTAGGATTATGATTACTTGCATGTAATTATGCATAATTTATTGTTATGATAATAGTAAGTACATGTAAGATGTGTAACAAGGACACCTTAAAATAAAGTGTTTCCCGAAATAAATGTAACTGTAATCTGTTGTTCTCAGTAGTTACTGAGAAAAAAAAATGTGTAATTAAAAATGTTAATGAGTGCAAAGGGGGTTACATTTGAATATTTTCTCACACACACAGAGATTTAATTGATTTCTTTCCCAAATTGCATTGGCTGCTCTAAAATATGAGACACCAATGTTTCAGGAGTCTAGGACACATGCTTATTTGATAAGCGTTTATTTCCTATTTGGGTTTATGTGTATGCTTTATTTTGTAAGATGAACTGTTTTTTCCAAAGCTTTGTTAGATGCCAGTGTTCCCTGTCATAACTATGCAAAGATTTGATTTCAAAAACAGTTTCATAGCTATTAAACTGTATCTTGTTATGATTTTAAATTAGTGTTTAACCTCTCAAAGTAAAAAAAGGTTTTAAAGTCTGATTTCGTGGTGGCTGTGCTTTAAATTAAATTATTATAATCTTAATTCATCTTAACACATCTCTTTCATCTTTATCTGACCCTCTAACTCTAGCACTCTCTATTCTAATTCTATTCTTTATAAAAAAATATAGAAAAACTTGCCCCTTGCACTCTATTTATTTACTAACTGCTTGTTTTCTTTAAAAAAAAAACTAACACTAGCTTCTCTAATCTTTTTGCTTTCTATTTGTTTTCTTTTTATTTATTATACAATTATAATTCTGACTTTCTGACTTCTGATTAACAAAAGCAAAAAAAGCCTCTAACACTTGCTTGCTCTATTCTTTTTCTATCTGTTTTCTTTTTATTTATTATATGATTTAAAAAGAAAACTTGCTATGTGTACTGCATTAAGCTAACTGAGACTTGTGATAGCACTTGCGTATCATTGCTCTTTTGTTGATTCTGAATGCTTCTATTGTCCTCATTTGTATGTCGCTTCGGATAAAAGCGTCTGCTAATGTCTCAGTGTAATGTAATGTAATTCAAGTGATGAAGGATTCTGAAAGTCTGACAGTAATCAGTGTTGAGTTCTACTGTAAAGTTAACCCTGCTTGGATTAAATGTTTCAAAATTAATAATAGTTGAAAACATCAAATCAAATGTAATCAGTTACATTACTTTAATAAAGTAATTGAAATAGTTACACTACTTAATTACATTTTGTAATCTGTAACTGATTACATTTCCAAAGTAACCTTCCCAACACTGTTCATTCCCAAATCTTTCCATTCGTTCTCCATAGAAGTATCTGTACATTGGCTCACGCTCGGAGGTTCTTCAGCTGCCCTTGGCAAACTGCAGCCGGTACCATTCACAGCCAGACTGCCTTCTGTCCCGAGATCCATACTGCGCCTGGGACAGCGAGGGACGCGCTTGTGTCCGCATCGACCTCCACCGCGGGTGCGTTCTTCTATCTTTGAGTTGGTTCTGCTGCTAACAGCCTTTCCGTGTTGGGGAGGAACTAGTTACATTACACAGAATGATGTACTTATAATACACTTTATTTTAAGGTGTCCTTGTTACACGTGTTACATGTACTTACTATTATACTAACAATAAATTATGCATAATTACATGCAAGTAACCTTAAACCAAACCCTAACCCTAACTTTATAGTAGGCCTAAGTACATGTAGATAATTAACATTACTCAGTACTTAAATGTATAAATACACTGCAACAAAGACACCTAAAAATAAAGTGTAACCCAAAATAAATGTAATTGATTAAATTAATTAAATTACAGTTACTTATGAAAATGTTAAAGATTACAAAGGAGGGTTACATCTGAATACTTTCACACACACATACAGATTTGATTTATTTATTTCCAAAATTGCATTGTCTGCTTTAAAATATGAGACACCAATGTTTCAGGAGTTTAGGACACAGAATAGGACACATGCTAGTTTTATTTCCTATTTGGGATCATATTTTTTATTGGTTACACTTTATTTTAAGGTGTCCTTGTTACAGTGTAATTATACATTTAAGTACTGAGTGATATTACTTAACTACATGTACTTACTATAAAGTTAGGGTTAGGATTAGGGTTTGGTTTAAGGTTACTTGCATGTAATTATGCTTAATTTATTGTTATTATAATATTAAGTACATGTAACGTGCATGGCATTCGTTCGAAATTTAGAAAAGTAATCAAATGTAATCAGTTACATTACTTTAATAAAGTTACTTACTACATTTTAGATAGGGTAACTTGTAATCTGTAACCTACACTCTTAAAAATAAAGGTGCTTAAAAGGTTCTTCACAGTGATGCCATAGAAGAACCATTTATGGTTCCACAAAGCACCATTCAGTCAAAGAACCATTTCTTTCTTACCTTTTTATAATCTGAAGAGCCTTCTTTCACCACAAAGAAGCTTTTGTGAAACAGAAAGGTTCTTCAGATGTTAAAGGTTCTTTATGGAACCATTTAGACAAAAAACGTTCTTCTATGGCATCGTGAAGCAAAGTAACACTGCATCCTTTCACCGTCATCCATCCGCTGCTTTGCTCATTGTGCTCTCCTCTTTATTTTATTTCTGTTTCTGCCACTCGCTCCTTTCCCGTTCCACCCCTCTGTTCTCCTCCGCAGGACCCTCTTTGTGCTTTTAAGCTGCATCTCTATAGCACTGTGTCTAACAGCCTTCTGACACATCGTCAATATTTGTGCTCCCCCCCACAGCTCCACATCCACACTCTCGCAGGACCTCATGCTGGAGAGGTTCAGCCGAGGAAAAGCCAAGTTTGAGAAGCCTTTCTCCATCCCCAGTCCTGGTACGTCCGACGTACGCTGCCCCCTGCAGGCCTGGACCCCTGTAGTGAGCAGTTCTCCATTAGAGGTCGCATGCACTTCAAAGTGTCAACCAGATTACTGACAAAACAGCAACAATGACTGATATATACAGTGCTTAACACATTTATTAGACCACCTGTCATAAGAGAAAACACTGATGTTTTAGGAATCTGTCTTAAATTCCTGTCTAAAATCTGTTTAAAAATCTGTCTAAAATTAAAAATTGTATTGTCATTTATTAGGCAAATAACAGACTGAAACAACTCAATAGTCTTAATGAATTCGTGTTTGTATACAAAAATGTGAGCTGGCACATTCAACGTCTCTCCGAAGTCAGATATTAATCAAGCATAACGTTTTTTAATTTTTTTATTTAGTCATTTATCAGACGCTTTTATCCAAAGCGACTTACAAATGAGGACAACAGAAGCATTTTAGACATTTTTAACATTTTACAATTAAATCTTATTTTTCCGTTAAGGACTGCAAGTAAATAACTGTAATTTGGTATCTTAATAAAAATAATAAAGTGCTTTATTATTTTTCTGCCTTTCATGTAAAACAACAATAATTATATTTTGGCATTAGAAATACTACTGTGGATACTGGTGGTCTAATAAATGTGTTAAGCACTCTATGAACCAACATATTTATATTGATATTAATGAAAATGAATTACATTTTAAAATTTACAATTTTACGTTTTTTTTTTGTAATGAAAATGAAGGTGAGACCTATATACATATATATAATTGTATTATTATATTATTTAAAACTAATTTCATTTTAAAATTACCTTTACTTTTTTTTTCAATGAAAAAAATATTACAAAAAAAATAATACCAGACAAATATTAACAATGCAGAAAAAATAAAAAAATCTAGAATATAATTTTGTTTCAAATAATTTAATCATTGTCAATAGCTGAAGAGAAACAGTCAATTTTTAGCAGAAACCATTACTAAAAATGCAAAATGTAAAAAAAAATTAAGACTATATCATTACATTTATTTAATTTTATTTGTATTATTATTTAAAAAATAAAATATCATATATTAATGTTGTTGTTGTTTTTCTCCCCAGAACATTCACATTTTTAGCAGAAACTGTTACTAAAACAAAATGCAAAATATATATTAAAAAATGTATTATTACATTTATTTAATTGTATTTATTTTTATTTTTATTAAAAAATATAAAATATCACATATTAATGTTGTTGCTTTTTTCTCCCCGGAACATTCAAATTTTTAGCAGAAACTATTACTGAAACAAAATACAAAATGTAAAAACAAATTAAGACTATATCATTACATTTATTTATTTGTAATATTATTTTAAAAATGAAATATATTAATTCTGTTGTTGTTGTTTCCCCCCCCAGATCATTCTAGGTTGCGAAATGTAACTGTGGTTGTTGGGTCGGATCTGGTTTTGCCCTGCCATCTGGTTTCCAACTTGGCCCAGCCTTTCTGGGAGCTCAACGAACGTGAGCTTGCCTTGGTGGAAGGTGGGGCCCCGGGGCCACGATTCGACCGAGCCCTCCGCGCTCTCGTCATTCCCCAAGCCGGGCCCCTTCAAGCGGGCCGCTACATCTGCTACTCGGAGGAGCAAGGCGTGAAGTTCCAAACGGAAAGGTACCAGGTGGCGGTGGTAGCCAGCGCACCTGTCTTCATGGAGGCCCGTGCTCCGGATGGCAGCATGGGTTTGTTCTGGGTCCTGGTGATCACTTTGGGTGCCGCTTGTCTGTTGCTGCTCATTGCATCGTTGTATCTCCGTAGAAGATTGAAGTTGGCACTGGGAAAAGGGGCAGAAATGAAGCCGTTGGAGAGCACTTTGGTGTACCCCATTACTTTGCCCAAAGAGACTCCAAGCCGGCCGTCATTTGTGCCGAGCAAGATGGCAAACGATGATGATCGCTTTTGGGAAACGGGGGCGAATTATTACTACTCAGACGGCTCGCTAAAAATCGTGCCTGGGCATGCATTGTGCTCCACCGGAAGCTCGGCATCGCCGAGTGCAATTCCCGGTCAGCCTATTCACTCGCCGAGCAGGTTGAGCCTCACCAACATTCGGAGCTCAAACACCAACGGATACATCCGGCTCAATCTGAGCTCAGCCGGAGAGGAGAGATCCGGCATGGGAGCGGCGGGAATGGGAATCGGGATGGGCGGCCGAGACAGCGACTACTCCAGTCCGTTCAAAGAGGAGCTCCGTAAAACTCTGCAGCAGAGGAGCGTGCTTCCCGACGCCAATCCCGAGGAGTCTTCTGTGTAAATCCCGCAGGAAAACGACAGAAAACCTCACCTACCTCCCTCCTGCTTGGGGAACTCTCTTCATCCGCAAACTCTTTCTTCTCTGTCAGCACTTCCATCTCCCGTGCCATGAGGCCACCGTGCTTCACGACATTCCCTTGGATTATTCTCGGTGAGAACACACTACTAACACTCGACCGAGCTTTTGTAAATGACTGTATTTAAAGGACCAGACCGACAGGGCCTCGTGTTGATCTTGGCTAAACGCAGGTACATCTCTGAGAGGAGCCCAACCAGCCAAATGTAGCCGTCAGTCTGATCTGACAACAGATCCCAATCATTTGGCAAGCTGCAAGAGGACGCAGAGTTTATTTTTGACGTCTTGAGGTCGCTTGCCTCAGGTGTTCGGACACGTTTTTTGCACCCTTTGAGAGAGGAGACGAGGACATGCATAAGCTCAAATCGCTTGATGACAATCACGCTCGAGGAAAGCAGAGGAAAAATTATTAAAGGGGAAAAAACAACTGAGTGAGCTGTAAACCCGAAACAAGACTTGAATAACGAACAAATGCTTTGCCTTTCTTTCTTCGCAGCTCAAAAACTTTTTTAAACATTGTCTTTTTTCTGAGAATGTGTACTGAGACTTGCAGAACTAATATATAGTGAGGTTTTTCCATGTCTGTTTATTGCAAGGATTTCTTCTTCTTCTTCTTTTACGATTGATAGTCTCATCTGAAATGTGAAAGGATTACCAGTGCTAGTAGCATGCAACAGAATGTTGCACTAAGACTGTGTTGGATGCGACAGCAAGTGCATTATTGTATATATTTGGCTTGAGTTGCCAAATGAAGTACAACCCCAGTGTTTGCCTACATGATAAAGCAGGTGAATGAAGCCACATGATGGAATGAAACCTTCCTTCTGGAATGGTATAGAAGACTCCGCCCACGTTATGAAGCCGAATTGTTCTGCATGAAAGGGATCCTTTACAGACTACAAGGAGCTGGACTTTTTGAAGAAGTCCAGAATGAATGGCAGAGGCTACGGCTGATCAAACGCAGGTGAGACTACGCCAAATCGTATATTTGGGATGTTTACTTGATTTGAAATTATTATTAGTTTTGTTTGAAATTATACATTACCGTTTCAAAAATTGGTTTTTTTTTTCATGTCGAGTCTCTTATGTTCACCAAGGCTGCTTTTATTTGATCAAAAATGCAGTAAAAACTGTAATATTGTGAAACATTATTACAATTTAAAAGTACCGTTTTCTATTTTTCTGCCCTGAAAGTGTCTGAAGGTGAGACCTATATACATATATATAATTGTATTATTATATTATTTAAAACTAATTTCATTTTAAAATTACCTTTACTTTTTTTTTCAATGAAAAAAATATTACAAAAAAAATAATACCAGACAAATATTAACAATGCAGAAAAAATAAAAAAATCTAGAATATAATTTTGTTTCAAATAATTTAATCATTGTCAATAGCTGAAGAGAAACAGTCAATTTTTAGCAGAAACCATTACTAAAAATGCAAAATGTAAAAAAAAATTAAGACTATATCATTACATTTATTTAATTTTATTTGTATTATTATTTAAAAAATAAAATATCATATATTAATGTTGTTGTTGTTTTTCTCCCCAGAACATTCACATTTTTAGCAGAAACTGTTACTAAAACAAAATGCAAAATATATATTAAAAAATGTATTATTACATTTATTTAATTGTATTTATTTTTATTTTTATTAAAAAATATAAAATATCACATATTAATGTTGTTGCTTTTTTCTCCCCGGAACATTCAAATTTTTAGCAGAAACTATTACTGAAACAAAATGCAAAATGTAAAAACAAATTAAGACTATATCATTACATTTATTTATTTGTAATATTATTTTAAAAATGAAATATATTAATTCTGTTGTTGTTGTTTCCCCCCCCAGATCATTCTAGGTTGCGAAATGTAACTGTGGTTGTTGGGTCGGATCTGGTTTTGCCCTGCCATCTGGTTTCCAACTTGGCCCAGCCTTTCTGGGAGCTCAACGAACGTGAGCTTGCCTTGGTGGAAGGTGGGGCCCCGGGGCCACGATTCGACCGAGCCCTCCGCGCTCTCGTCATTCCCCAAGCCGGGCCCCTTCAAGCGGGCCGCTACATCTGCTACTCGGAGGAGCAAGGCGTGAAGTTCCAAACGGAAAGGTACCAGGTGGCGGTGGTAGCCAGCGCACCTGTCTTCATGGAGGCCCGTGCTCCGGATGGCAGCATGGGTTTGTTCTGGGTCCTGGTGATCACTTTGGGTGCCGCTTGTCTGTTGCTGCTCATTGCATCGTTGTATCTCCGTAGAAGATTGAAGTTGGCACTGGGAAAAGGGGCAGAAATGAAGCCGTTGGAGAGCACTTTGGTGTACCCCATTACTTTGCCCAAAGAGACTCCAAGCCGGCCGTCATTTGTGCCGAGCAAGATGGCAAACGATGATGATCGCTTTTGGGAAACGGGGGCGAATTATTACTACTCAGACGGCTCGCTAAAAATCGTGCCTGGGCATGCATTGTGCTCCACCGGAAGCTCGGCATCGCCGAGTGCAATTCCCGGTCAGCCTATTCACTCGCCGAGCAGGTTGAGCCTCACCAACATTCGGAGCTCAAACACCAACGGATACATCCGGCTCAATCTGAGCTCAGCCGGAGAGGAGAGATCCGGCATGGGAGCGGCGGGAATGGGAATCGGGATGGGCGGCCGAGACAGCGACTACTCCAGTCCGTTCAAAGAGGAGCTCCGTAAAACTCTGCAGCAGAGGAGCGTGCTTCCCAACGCCAATCCCGAGGAGTCTTCTGTGTAAATCCCGCAGGAAAACGACAGAAAACCTCACCTACCTCCCTCCTGCTTGGGGAACTCTCTTCATCCGCAAACTCTTTCTTCTCTGTCAGCACTTCCATCTCCCGTGCCATGAGGCCACCGTGCTTCACGACATTCCCTTGGATTATTCTCGGTGAGAACACACTACTAACACTCGACCGAGCTTTTGTAAATGACTGTATTTAAAGGACCAGACCGACAGGGCCTCGTGTTGATCTTGGCTAAACGCAGGTACATCTCTGAGAGGAGCCCAACCAGCCAAATGTAGCCGTCAGTCTGGTCTGACAACAGATCCCAATCATTTGGCAAGCTGCAAGAGGACGCAGAGTTTATTTTTGACGTCTTGAGGTCGCTTGCCTCAGGTGTTCGGACACGTTTTTTGCACCCTTTGAGAGAGGAGACGAGGACATGCATAAGCTCAAATCGCTTGATGACAATCACGCTCGAGGAAAGCAGAGGAAAAATTATTAAAGGGGAAAAAACAACTGAGTGAGCTGTAAACCCGAAACAAGACTTGAATAACGAACAAATGCTTTGCCTTTCTTTCTTCGCAGCTCAAAAACTTTTTTAAACATTGTCTTTTTTCTGAGAATGTGTACTGAGACTTGCAGAACTAATATATAGTGAGGTTTTTCCATGTCTGTTTATTGCAAGGATTTCTTCTTCTTCTTCTTTTACGATTGATAGTCTCATCTGAAATGTGAAAGGATTACCAGTGCTAGTAGCATGCAACAGAATGTTGCACTAAGACTGTGTTGGATGCGACAGCAAGTGCATTATTGTATATATTTGGCTTGAGTTGCCAAATGAAGTACAACCCCAGTGTTTGCCTACATGATAAAGCAGGTGAATGAAGCCACATGATGGAATGAAACCTTCCTTCTGGAATGGTATAGAAGACTCCGCCCACGTTATGAAGCCGAATTGTTCTGCATGAAAGGGATCCTTTACAGACTACAAGGAGCTGGACTTTTTGAAGAAGTCCAGAATGAATGGCAGAGGCTACGGCTGATCAAACGCAGGTGAGACTACGCCAAATCGTATATTTGGGATGTTTACTTGATTTGAAATTATTATTAGTTTTGTTTGAAATTATACATTACCGTTTCAAAAATTGGTTTTTTTTTTCATGTCGAGTCTCTTATGTTCACCAAGGCTGCTTTTATTTGATCAAAAATGCAGTAAAAACTGTAATATTGTGAAACATTATTACAATTTAAAAGTACCGTTTTCTATTTTTCTGCCCTGAAAGTGTCTGGCCAGCCAAAACCGTAAGTCGTAGAAACACCAAATTTGGCAGGATTGTCCCAAATCTCCCGCACTACTCAGGTGCACAAACACACCCCAATCAGACCATAGGTGGCGCTATAATGGGTATTTTTACGTTTTTGCTCATATCTCCACAACTATACAGGTTACAATCAAAATTCAAAGTTACAATCTGATTCTCTGCGTCAAGCTGAACAAAATGTATATCTCGGATTTTTTCCATGCATAAAATTATTCCACCACTTTGAGCTGTTTTATAAATCATCTTTTTCGAACTCGTTCTAGACCATTTGTCCAATTGACGCCACATTTTGTATGTATCATCTACAGACCCTCGTGACAAAAAGTTATCAAAAGAATTTGGATTTATCAAATGGTTTAGAAAATGGTTTAGAGCAATGGCTACTAAATGTATTGGCGGATATCTTCTAAACGGTTTGACTAATTAAAATTATTTTGATAACTTTTTGTCATTAGTGTCTATAGATGCTACATGCAAAATTTTGGTTTGAAAATGGTTGAAATGGATTAACTTTGCAGAACATGCATTATAGTTTCATAAAGTATAATAAAACAAGTTTAATCATTTTCTAAAGAAATCTGTGCTCTCCAAATTTATATTATTTAAATTATTCTGAAATTATTTCAGAAATTATTTGTCAAGTTGTCAGACATGACTGCGTATATTACGGTCCAGTTAAAATGAAGAGACAATATTATTTGTCTATTGACCCAGGTGAAAAAGTGCAGTAAAATACACTTTATTCACTTTTTTTCCACAAAAAAAATATAGCACTTTACTAAAAGTATACTTACTGTTAAATTGTGAATTTTGGTACACATCTAAATGCATATAAATGAATAATCCATTCATGTGCTATTAGTGTGGGAAATAACAGAGGATTCAAATGTGAGTTCAGCAAAAAATAGTTTATTAGAGGAAGCAGAGAGCAGCAGACCGAGATCAAGATCTTGGGTGCAAGAGAAATAGTCCACTGGTAGCGCTGTGACTGCAATGAACAGTCCAGGACCGGAACCAAGCAGAAATCCAACCGTAACGACAGCCAACAGTCCAGGGCTGCGTTTCCCAAAAGCATTGTAAGCCTAAGTACATCGTAGACCCATTGGCACCAATGCATCTACGATCAACTGAGCTTACGATGCTCTTGGGAAACGCAGCTCAGAGCAGGAGCGAGGAACAAGGCCAAAAAGAGCTAGAGCGCTTCCAGGACAAGACACCACAAAAACACCAACGATCTGGCAACACAGAGTAAGAAGCAACGCCATTAAATAGCAGAGCTGATGAGCCAGAGAGGGAGAGAGAGACAGTGAACCTGCGAACCGTGACAATTAGAGCAATTATAGTAGCCTAAGCACAGTAACCTACAGGGTTTTACTTAAGTAAAAACACAGAGTAAGAAGCAACGCCATTAAATAGCAGAGCTGATGAGCCGGAGAGGGAGAGAGAGACAGTGAACCTGCGAACCGTGACAATTAGAGCAATTATAGTAGCCTAAGCACAGTAACCTACAGGGTTTTACTTAAGTAATGCATTTCTACTGTATTTTTCATGAAAATCCCAATAGAACTTGGTGATAGTATATATAAAAACCCACTAAAATTGTATGTAAAACGATTGTAGCACACTTTTAAGCAATGCAATTATAAAACACGTCTGGCACTTTATATGACTACACTTAAAATCAGTTTAAGTGTTAGTGCAAATTAGTGTATTTATATTAAGTGTACTTAAGTAGCACAGTTGCGAAACTCTACTTATAACTATCACATAACTAATATATTTTAAATAAAATCAATTTAATTTAAACTTAGGATAACTATATAAAAGTGTACTAGCATTGAACAAATTTTTAAATCATTCAAAGCACACTTTTATGAAATACACTCATAAAAGTCCTCTGTATATTTTTGCAGTAGTATACTTTATTACAATGCACTAAAATCACTTTAAATCTCAGTGGTATTTAGTATACTTTTGCAATTGCACTGAAGTACTAGTGAAGTAGAAATATACTTTTAATTAGTGTATTTATAGTGTATAACTATATTTAGCACAAAAAAATAAGAATGTACTAAAAATGTACTTGCTGGTATTTAAGTATTTTTTTAATGCATTCAAGTATATTACTCCAGTCTTCAGTGTCACATGGTCCTTCAGGAATCATTCAAATATGCAATATTTATTTGAGACAGACATTATTTGTTAAGTATTCATTTCTTTAAATACACCAAACCTTTGAACGGTAGTGTATAAAACCAGCAAATTATTGATATGTGAGACAGACTAAAAGATATCCTGTGTTTAATAATATAACAACAACACCAACACTAATAATAATAATTATTATTATCATTATTGTTAATTTTGAATATTTTTATGAAAAAAAGTTTTTAATGGTTTGTATGTGTTTTGTTTAAATATCTATAAAAAGACAACAAAAACACTGTTAATAGACATATTTAGATTTTTTCTGAATAACCTATAAAAGCTAAAAACTGACTCTCTTTTGTCTTTCAGTGTGGGCTTTGCAACTCTTAAAGACTAAATACAAAAACAGGGTGAAAACGGAAAGCAGAGGACATTTCATTCCGTTGACTTTGATTGTGAAGACAAATGAAGGAGATTTTTTTATTTTTTTCGTGACCCTGCGGGTGGAGAGGCACTACGATGCTCATCACGGATCCATACTTTGCTGCATGATGTTCTGCAAAATATATCGTATCAGTTTCAACAACAAAACAATAGTCTCGTGTATTTCAAAAAAGGAAGAGAAAACAACAAGAGTTTTCGTACCTGTGCCTCTTCACCTCGGGTGAAGCCAAAGCAGACTGCAGACATGTTTCTTCTGTTTCTCGTTTCTTTTTATTCTCTATTTTTATGTTCTGGAATTTGTCCATTGCACAGAACTGACAAGTGTTGTCTGAAATCTTCGTTACTACTACTCTTGTTTTGGTGGAATGCTGTTCTTTGTGGCATGAGAGCTTTACGATTTTCTCAAGCGGCTTTCCATTCTGTCATTGGCTCTTTTCTAGTCTACAATCTAGTGTGCGCAGCACTGCATAAGAGGGAAGTTTACACTTGTCAGAAAAGATCTTTGTACTAAAAACAGCGCCGAGAAATGTCAGATTAACAAGGACACAATCCTTTCTGCCAGGACTTCTCAGGATGGGCTTCTGACTCTCTTGAAATTGTGAAATTTCACCGTTTTTTTATTTCACTGTTCGCTTTGATAAGCCTGTCTAATGACTTAAAGTCAGACGTAATTTCACTGAGCGACCAAGAAGTGTTGCATATGCTTGCTTGCATCATGCATTGCTTTTTTTCCTGCTTGTTTAGAAAAAAATCTCAGTTCATTTCATCTCACATGCCTTTAAACCTGCTGTTACTTTGTGAGTTTTTGTATTACGAAAATCTCTTTTTTTTTGCAATTCAAGATATCTTTTAAAAATCTTGCTGGTATTTTTTTTTTTTTCTTTTTTTTAGGTAATTATGTTACGTAACTTATTTTGCTTGTAAAAAAAGTTGATATTTATTACCATTGTACACATGCTCTTATTTTTTATATATGTATATATCAACAGAAAATAAAAGTAGAGATCAGTTCACAGCGAGTAGGTTGTGTATGCTTATTTGAGTGTTCCATTAAAATGCCATTGAAATGTCAGGTGTTACATTTGCTTAATGCAGAATGTCTATGTAGTGCTTCTGCTAAAAATATATCCATTCAGTGTTTGGCGAACCTCATGGAGTCCACACACAACACTTGGACAATAACCAAAAGTGAGGTCTCTGCTGCTTAGGCTGGGCCTCCAATTCACAGCCGTCTATAAAAGATGGAGAAGAAGAGAGAGCCATTATCTACAAAATATTTGCTTTCTAAGCTGACACTGTATCTTTCTTCTACCTATACTTGTGTATTTTTATTTTGTTTATTATTTTCTTATTTTTTGAAAGGAATTAGTATACTTTTATTCAGCAAGGACACATTAAATTGATCAAAAGACATTTATAATGTTACTTTTTCTATTTCAAATAAATGTTGAACATTCTATTCATCAAAGAATCCTGAAAAAACGTTTCCACAAAAATACTAAGCAGCACAACTGTTTTCAACAATAATAATAAATGCTTCTTGAGCATCAAATCAGCATATTAGAATGATTTCTGAAGATCATGTGACACTGAAGACTGGAGTAATGTATCGCAGGAATAAATTACATTTTAAAATATGTTAAAATAGAGTTATTTTAAATTATAATAATATTTCACAATATCAAATGAGCATAAGTGACTTCTTTCTAAACAAAATGTTTTAAATGTAGTGTAAGCCTGAGGAGAAACAAAGTTCTGGTTATTTTTTTTATTTTTTTTTTGATTGATTATTTTTATGACAAGTCTCTAGACAGCAGAATGATAAATAGTAGCGTAAAAACATAATGTAAAATCAATAAATTCAATAAATATGAGTGTCCTGTAGGCATAAAGAATATTTTTACTGAATTTGTTTATACTCTGTTCCTTTTTTTAACCAGAATAGGTTTCAGAGGACATGTAAGAACTGGCATTAATTTTGTATATATAAAACTATTTTACTTTTTGGCAAATTGGTGGCAAATTTGGTGGCAATTGTACAATCTCATTCATAAGCTTTTGTACGATATTTAAACATTTATTCATTTAGCTGTTTTCAAACAACAAATATAACTAATGCCCCAGACTTGACCTTGAAGCAACATTAATTACTCCATCTGCCAACGTCAAAAACTTGACCCAGATGCTTATATTAGTAAACTCTCTAAAGCCACAATTTTACAACTGTGCCGTATTGCCAAATTATGTTCCTGTGTCAGCCCAAAAGATGCAGAATCATTAGTGCATGCATTTATTATCATAACTCTCCTTGACTACTGTAATGATCTTTTTTTTGGACTACCATATCTCCGGTTTGCAATAATATATTCAAAACTCTGCTGTGTTATGGCTCCTATAAGCTTGGGAACTCTTAGCCCCTGTCTCTTAGGACAATAACCACACTGCACGGATTTAAGCCTAAACTCAAAACCTATTCGTTGAACCTACTACTGGTCGTAAAAGCTGTTATGTTTCTCTGTTTGAATTTGATTGTTTGCACTACTATTGTGTCATGTCTTGGACTTGGTCAAATGTTTACATTTAAATGATTACGTATGAAATGATTGTTTGTTGAGCTATATAAATTAAACATATTATTATTCTTATTATGTGACCCTGGAGCACAAAACCAGTCATAAGGGTCAATTTTACGAAATTGAGATTTATGCATCATCTGAAAGCTGAATAAATAAGCTTTCCATTGATGTATGGTTTGTTAATATCGGACAATATTTGAAAATCTGGAATCTGAGGGTGCAAAAAAATCAAAATATTGATAAAATCGCCTTTAAAGTTGTCCAGATGAAGTTCTTAGCCATGCATATTACTAATCAAAAATTAAGTTTTGATATATTTACGTAACAAAATATCTTCATGGAACATGATCTCTACTTAATATCCTAATGATTTTTGGTATAAAAGAAAAATCTATAATTTTGACCCATACAATGTATTGTTGGCTATTCCTACAAATATACCCCAGCAACTTAAGACTTGCTCCAGGGTCACTTATTATTATTATTATTATGTTTTTTTTATTGTTTTTTTTTAGAAACATTTCCATTGACCTCCTACAACCACAGAGGTTTCCAGACCCCATTTGGAAATCCTAATCAGTTGTTAGTGGGTAGATTCAGCCAAATTGTCAGCCAAAAATGCACTGTATAAAGCTCATAAAGACAAAACCTGATTTGGGGTGACCCTATAAAGTCCTCTAACAACCTCCCCAGGCCCATTCCGGCCATTACCTTGAACCATATGATAGATTTCTGCAGAAAATCCAGCCAAACTCTTGGCTCAGGAGTCCATCTCCCACCGCAATCATGATTGTTCCCCGTTACGCAGCTTCCAGTAACTACCGCCCGCTGCCACAAGACAAACAATGTTGTTTTATAGGCCTAGAGCTTGAGGTTACAGCATCTTATTGATGGGGATAACAATAGTGGTGATGATCAGGGCCCGTAGGCTATTCACAAAACATCTTAAGGCTAAAAGTAGCTCATAACTCACCGATTTAGGAGAAAATCTTAAAAATAATGGGTGTGTCAGTCCTAAATTTAGGACTCCTGAATTTTGGCTCTAAGAGTATATGACAAAGCATTTTAGTGCTAAAACTAGCTCATAAATCTGTGAAACATTAGAGAAGAGGACTAAGAACAAACCACAAACTATTCTAAAAAGCCTGTTATTGCCGGCAATCTGCCTCGGAACGTAAACATTTTAGAAACATTTGACGATAGGTATCGTCTTTGGTTTTGGAGGTTATCCTTACTCCAAATTTTCCTTTGATTATATCCTTGCTTTCATTAACCAGCTTGTAAGAAGTAACAGCGGTTCTTGCGTCCAGTTTGGTTTTCTTTTACGTTTGCATGTCTTACTATCAGCCATGATTATTCTACTCTGCTAATTAAAAGGCTGTTTATATGCATATTAAGGCTGACAATTAGCTGAACATATATACCTGTTTAATTAGTGACACTTAGCCTGCATTTTAAAATCTTTATTTTGAATGTGGCAACATTTTTATTTTTAAACCTTTATTTGAATATGGCAACATAATATCGCGCTCTACAATAATTCTATGAATGAATCTCTGACAGAGACTATCAGCCAATCACTGTGTGCATAGTTAATAAGCACGCTGACATCATCCATAGCAACGAGCTCAGCCCCGCCCCCTTACTCTGAGCTTAAGACTTCTCTCTATTCCTTATAGTACAAGTTTATCTCAGCAGCTTTGTGAATAGGTTTTAAGAGAAAACTCTTTCTTTTTTTTTAGCATTTTTTGAAAAGTGTGTGAAAAATTGTGTATTATGGTCGGTCACAATTGTGACCAGTGGGATAATGTGTATACTGAATTAACATATTTCTGCAGTCATAAAAATGGTTATATATCTTATCCCTGCTATTTTAAACGCTTTGATCACATTCTAGGGTTACTATTAACAACCATCAACGTATTTCAAAATTGTTACTTTTTTTGTAACATATATCATCACATTTTTAAATTAGTGCTACCAGTATTACAATATTAATATTCTAACTTATTTGTAACATTTGAACTTTTGATTTAGTGCAATATTTTGTACTGACATTAGGGACTGCCAGTGAATGGCTGTTGCATGCATAAAATGCAACCTTTTTATTCGGACAGTGTATGATTTCTATTAACATTACAGAATAGAACATGATCAATATTATCTTTCAACGTTCAATTTAAATAAATGTAATTGCACAAACTATGTAGGCTACAATTTCAATTTGTAACATCAATATTGTAACGTATTTGTAGCATTTGAACTTTTAATTTAGTGCAATATTTTGTCATTGCAACATTTTAGTGCAGTCTTCACTAACAACTGCAATTGGATTTATATTGTATACCTAAGTTCACTCACTATTGTGACTCATTCTATGACCACACTCAACAAAACTGAATATATGTGACTTCATATATTAATGCTAGACACCTTAATGATAATGTGTACCAAAAATCTTTGTCAGATCTTTACTAGTCTTTCGTTTTGGAGCTTTGATGCAGCCATCATCTTCTCATGTTGCAAACCGGAAATAAACTGCTTTGATCATATGACAAATCATGTGACACTGCACATATTTAATTTAGACCCTTTATTTTTCCCATATTTGCAGGAAGTACACTAAAACATCAGTCAGTAAGGTTTTTAGAGCTTTATAAATGAAAACCTTTTTTAGAGTCACTATCGTGACCGGTGGGATTAAATGGGTTAAAAGCAACACTGTGCATGCTGGCAAACATTTTTCATCAAATTAGTTGCAAAATTAACTTGCTTGTTACATTACTGCAGAAGTGAAATCTAGAGATTTCTTTCATGCATCTAGTCAAAGGCTTACTCACAGCATGCGTGTTATTTAAACTGACCTTATTTTTCATTACTTTGAATAACTGCACAAACATATTCACATTTTCACACTTTGTTGAAAGGTCTCCACAATCTCAAGACTGTTTCTGAATGTCCTGCTGGCGTAAAGTCTATTTACAGAATCATTTTCTGTTCATATTTCAGCAAAAAAGGCTTCACAGTCAATGCAAGAATTAACATAAAATAAAGTATTCTCAGCATTTACTCACTCTCATGTTTCCAGATCTCTATGACAAAATGAGAATACAATTTTTCTTCTGCTCTTTTGCCAAAACAGTCTCATTACGACTCTTTTATTTTGGTTTATTGCTGCCAATTTTGCATGAATCTGTACGATCTGTTTAAGCCCCACTGTTTTGGTGAAGGAAATGAACAGAAAATGATTGAATGGTAAATATATCTTTACACCAACAGGACACTCAAAAGTCTTGAGATCCAGGAGGCCTTGAAGTGAAAGCAAAGAATGAAAATGTGAACGTTCTTGCAATCACTCCAAAATGATGAAAAATAAGGTAATTTATTTTTCATGTAAATGTTGAACATAAAAATGTTCAAATCCCTGCAAAATGCAAAATGTATATGTTTCTGCCTTTTTTTTCAGTGTCATTGCAATTTGTCGAATTGGTGGCAAATTCACATGAAGGATCAAATCATATGAAGTTCTCATGAGATTGTCATTTTGCATATAATGACCGAAAGTGACCACAGGCTGTCAAGCTCCAAAAAGGACAGAGAAATGATATAGCTCATATGATCAACAGGCTATATATTTCAAGCCCCCTGAAGTTATATGATTGCTTGTATGGCAATACATGCAGCAGTTTTTGACATGCACTTGCCATATGCATCTTTTCTTTTATATCAATTTCTGCCAATTTTGAAAGTACGTTTACATTCATGCATTTGGCAGACATTGTCTAAAGCAACTCGCAGTTCATTGGAGCTATACATGTTAATCAGTATATGAAACTGTGACCGTGATAGTGTTAAAATAGTCTCTTTGCAATTTCAAACGGCAAGCCTGCCTGCCTATACCTGCAAAAAGCACTGTACACCAGTCAATTAGCTTACTAAAATCTGTCAAAGCAAGGAAAGGTGACAATCGTAGGCAGTAAACATCCAAGATCAAAGAAGACACCAGACAGTTTCTTCAGACATGCACACTTAGCTCAGTCTCTCACCAAAAGAAACACCTCCAGTCTAACAGAACGAGATATTTCAAGATCAAACGATTTATTTCCTGCGAGATGGAGGCTTGTGCGCAGTGCCTGACTGAATATCTTAAGGAATAAATTATGAGTGATCAGTTTCGTTTAAAGCAGCTTTTGATCTTGCACTCTGCGACCTATAAACTGTGTCATTCTCTTTCACAGAAACAGATACAAAATGCAAATGTACTGTTTAGAATAACGTGGAAAACTATAATTACAAGCTGTCTAAATTACAGAAGCAGGATATAATGTGATTATCGGATCAGCTTTAAAACCCAAAATATAGATGTTTGTGTGTGTATTCTAAAGTTGGAGGCAAACTGCTAATAAGAAATCAAAGTGGCGTTCTGCAGCTCAGCTTAATGCTACCACAGGCATCAAGGAATTAATGTGAAAAACACAAGTTCTCAATAATGTCTGACAGAATTGGGCTGCACGGCGAAAACACGTCAAAGAGACGGTGACTCAGAGATCCAAATTAGTGGATATCAGCGGTGCTTATGGTGAAAGTCGATGCTAAACCAATTCTCTAACTTGGTTGTCAGATTTTCTATGTTATACAACAAATGCCAACAGACAATGGAGAACTGGGAGTACAACAAAATAAAATAAAATTAAATTAAATTAAATTAAATTAAATAAAATTAAATTACATTACATTTAATTTAATTTAATTTAATTTAATTTAATTTAATTTGATTTTAATGCTTGAATGTGCATGACTTATTTTATTTAAAATTTATATTTTCATTCAAAATTAATTTATGAACTGGGAAATGGCATCTACAAGCTGACCATTTTTCCTAAATGTAATAAAAAACATTTAAATGTCTATTTATTTGTCCATTTAAAAAGTAATTTATTTATACGTTCATTTTGTTAAATGTAATTTAATTAAATATTTAAATCTCTATTTATTTGTCTGTTTGAAAAGTAATTTATTTATATTTTCATTTTTAATGCAATTTAATTTAATAAAAATATTGAAATGTCTGTTTGATTGTTCATTTAAAAATAAATTTATTTATTTATTACAATTTTTTTAAATGTGGTTTAAGTAAACAAAAATGTTTATTTGCTCATGTTAAAAGTCATTTATTTAGTTTTTTAATTAATAAAAATAAATAAATAAATAAACGTATTTTTAAGTGGCACTCCTAGTCTTCCGGGACAAAGAAAGCCAAGTTTTACCTCTACAATGAACCTTACAAAATAATAATAATAATAATAATAATAATAACATAGCATTACCATGGTATATATCCCCCCAAAAAAACTTTTTTTATTGCGATATTGTGATAGTAACAGTATTATGAACAAAAACATGGTATTACCACAGTGCCAATTCCAAAAAGGCATAGTTAAATGTAAGTACATGAAAACATTTCAGGAATCAAAACAGTGCGTTTGATTTTGTCTGTGAAGGATTCATCTCTTGCTATTCTTAAATCTGTATGCCGCTTTTATGTCTCAAGTGACCTTTGCTTGTATTTGTTAATGCCACTTATGTTCAGTGTAGAATTAGCTTTGGTTTTTATGGCACACAGATAATGATGCTGGCAGGGCATAACAAACAAAATCAAAAAGGTCAAACGAACATGAAACAAAAATGCATTTTCATTATGAATGGTATTCATTCAACACAATCAGACCACAGCATCTCCAAACGTCACTCCGTCCATCTGCCAGATAAACAGGTCAAAGTCTTTATGATGCACAAACGTCTACCTGTCAGACCTCATACCTGTGAGTTTTCTGCTCCGTCCCTGATCACTAAATATATCTGTAAGAGCCTCCGGCAACTGCTAACACATGCAGATCACATCACTTGAATAAACTGGAATCAGCACTATCAATGATGTATCAGATGTCTGCTCTTAAACTGGTTCAAAAGTTTGGGGTCCAAGATTTTCATTGTTTTTATAATGCATCTCTAATGCTCAATAAAGCTGCATTTTTTATTTAAATTTTTTTTTTATTATAATTTAAAATTACGATTTTCTATTTCCATGTTTGATGGCAAAGCTGAATTTTAAATGTAATATTGTGCAATATTATTATGATGTAAAACAACATTTTTCTATTTTAATATACATTAAAATCCAATTTATTTTTTAGAATTTTCAGCATCATTACTCCAGTCTTCAGTGTCACATGATCTTCAGAAATCATTCTAATATGCTGATTTGCTGCTTAAGAAATGTATTTATTTATTATTATCATCATGGCTGAAAACTATTGTGCTGCTTAATATTTTTGTGGAAACTATTATCCAGGATATTTTTTTTATTTATTTTTTTTTTTAATGAACATAAAGTTCAGGATAAATATTTGTTACATTGTAAGTGTCGTTACTGTCACTTTTGATCAGTTTAATCCAACCTTGCAGCTTTTAAAGAATTAATTTCTTTAAAAGAATAAATCAAATCAAATATTATTGACCACAATCTAGTAGTGTACTGTACTCGTGAGCAGTGTTGGGGGTAATGCATTACAAGTTACGTAATCAGATTACTTTTTTTAAGTAACTAGTAAAGTAACACATTACTTTTTCATTTAGAAGGAAATATCGGAGTTACTTTTTCAAATAAGTAACGCCAGTTACTTTGTTTCCATGTATTGAGTGACAGCTCTGGTGTTGCCATGGTGACAGAAATCAGGAGTAAGTGCAGAGCGTTGTGATCTTACTGCAGTTATAGACTAAATATGAACATGTGTTTACTCATCTCACTGCACAAAAACACATTCAGTGTTCCTCAAAATGAATAAAAAGTCAAATGCAAGCTCAGAATATTATACAAACCTGCAATAATTAAATATGTTAGATAAGACAAATATCATTTATGTATTTAATCCCATTTTATTTGCTACTGACCTTCGATGATCCAATTCAACCGTACTAATAAGCACAAATGACACATTTGTGTTTGATTTTAGTTATTGCTGAATAGTGTTGAACTTTCTTCTCCTGCGTCATATTCTTCATGCGATTTGTTTGCGCTGCGCTCTCTACTGTACAGACGTGAATATACATTTCCTTCAGCCCGAGACAGATTAATTTCACTTTTCTTATGAAAGGGCTTTTATGTTTGTAAAAGAAGATCTTTTTTATATTAAAAACAAACAAGCAAGCCCTGCCCAGATTTAAAAAGTAACTAAAAAGTAACGTAACGCATTACTTTCCATAAAAAGTAACGTAATTAGTTACTTTTGAAGGGAGCAACGCAATATTGTAATGCGTTACTTTTAAAAGTAACTTTCCCCAAAACTGCTCGTGAGCTCTACATCATTCAACCATACTGTTCGTTTTTGTTGTTGTTTTGCCATAAGGTTGCTGGCAATAAATGTGATATTTTCAGAACACCAGGCTACTTTTGAATGTCCATCAATGGAAAAAACATGCTTTTGGGCTACATGATGATGATGTAGTTATTATGGCATGTACCAGCAGGGGCCAAAGCACACATCCAAACTCTGCTGCCCTGAAATATGCCTGCACATGTACAGTAGACTGTAAAAAAAACATTAATTTGAGTTGAATATGTTCTGCTGAAAAGATGTTAATAGTTAACTGCACTCTATGACTGGCACAGCATGCAGAGAAAATTGCTGCTACATCACTTTAGAAATTTCAGCTCGAAAATAGCAAATGATAACCATCATTTATTTTTATATACTTTTAGACTGTACTTAACCGCTTAATATTCTACATATTTTATTGTACAGGTTTAGCGAATATTTATTTATTTATTTTGCTATTACAGTTACATACTGCCTATAACATCTAGCACATTCACATTTTATTTAGAAATTGTTTCTAAAATTAATTTTTGCGATATACATAACTTTTAAAACGTCTCCATTGGATTGAAAGTGAGCCTGAATATGATTGGCCGTTTGAGGCACATGATGCATTTGCTTAAACCTGATTGGCTGATTCATATGAACCGTTTGTTGTCAGACGGACAGCTAGATGCGTTAGAACTAGTAATAGTTTTAACGTGGGGTAAGTTTGAATATTTGTTTTTACATATTTAACGGAACTTTTCGATATCTAAACAAAGCTGTAGTTGTGTTTAGTTACACAGCTGTGTAAAATAATTCAGATACGTGACGTTAATCTTTCTTAAAGTAGATGTTACACATCGCTAGCCTGATGTTTTGAGATGCTAGCAGACGTTTTAGCATGACACTCTCTCATCTTCTTTTCATTTATTTCCTCAGATCTCATATCTTATGAATGGAGGTTTCTGAAGCCATGGACAGCAGAACACCACTGGCAGCCCTGTATCTCTCTCAACGGAGCAGTGAAGCTGGAGATGTGGATTTCTCAAAACTCACTCCATCACAATTTGGCATATCAACAAACAGCTTCTTGCCGTCCTCCAAGATTAAAGGTTAACAACAATAAACTGGTTCTTCCTCATGTATCACTGATTACTTGTGCTATTCTGAGTTCTTAAGAGTGTGAAAATGATTATGAACACTTTTTATTCACTTATTGTGACTTTTTATTTTTGATAATTTTTGAATGTTTGTATTGCAATTTAATTGTATTGAAGCACTGTTAAAGGGACAGTACACCCAAAAATGAAAAGACCTTCGTTCATCTTCGGAACACAAGTTAAGATATGTTTGATGAGCTCTCTGATAGCGCTCCCATAGACAGCAAGGATACTACCACCATCAAGGCTCAGAAACGTAGAAAGGACATCATTAAAATAATCCGTGTGACATCAGCGGATCAACCGTAATTTTACAAAGCTACGAGAAAACTTTTTGTGCACAAAGAACACACAAATAACGACTTTATTCAACAATTCGTCTCCTCCGCGTCACCATATAGTGCCATTTTGGAGAGTATCACATGCATAACTTTCCATTCTCTCCTCTGTCCCCCTCCACCACCTCCTACCACTTCTATAACAGCTGATAATTTCGCCACATTCTTCACAGACAAAACCAGAACAATCAGTAGTCCAACGTATGCTGTTCTGTGTCAGCTGCACCATACGCAGATACATTGTTTACATCATTTACGCTTTGATCTGAACGTAAACAGCGTATCTGTGTACATGCATATGTTGTTTACGTATGAGATACTCTCCAAAATGGCGCTATAGGGTGACGAATTGTTGAATAAAGTCGTTATTTTTGTGTTCTTTGTGCACAAAAAGTATTCTCGTAGCTTCGTAAAATTACGGTTGATCCGCTGATGTCACACGGATTATTGTAACGATGTGCTTGCTACGTTTCTGAGCCTTGATGGTGGTAGTATCCTTGCTGTCTATGGGAGAGCTATCAGAGAGCTCTCGGAGTTCATCAAACATATCTTACTTTGTGTTCCGAAGATGAACGAAGGTCTTACGGGTTTGGAACGACATGAGTGTGAGTAATTAATGACAGAATTTTCATATTTCTTATCCCTTTAATACTGAGATTTCTCCTCAGATAAATCCAGAGTTGCTCAACTGAAGGCCAGGAGGAGATCCACGATTGGGGTCCGGGGATCTCCAGAAACAAACTCCCTCATCTGCTTCAGAGCCAAACAAGCAGCAAAAACTCCTCCACGAACACCACAGGTAGACGGATGGTGTAACACAGCTGATTTTGCTTTAGGACCCAGGTTTTTTTTACATTGGACATCAAGTGGTGACCAACAGTGTGTTTACCAAACAAAATGAATCATAATGCATTTAAACATTGAAGGAAAAGTTCACCCCAAAATGAACATTTGAAAACCTGAGCCCATTCAAGAGGAAGATGCGTTTTGTTTTCATCACTGGAACAGATTTGGAGACATTTAGTGAATGGGTGTCCTGTAAATTAGAGTCCAAACAGCTGATAAAAAACATCACAATAATCTACAAGTAATCCACACCACTCCAGTCCACTTGCAGAAGTGGAAAGCTGTGTGTGTGTTAGAAACGAATCCATCATGAAGGCGTTTTAATTTTAAACTGTTGCTTCAGGCCGTAATATGCATCCATAATCAACAATATTGCAGCCATCCTCCAGTAAAAAAAAAAAAGTCCATCTCCTGTTGTCCTCACACATCATATAATCATATTTGCATCATAATGGTTCTTGATAGGCTTGTTGCGATAGATGGTGTTTTCGGTTATACCTGTGTTAAGCCGCAACACCGGTTACGTCATTTGCCTACCGCGGCACCACCCCCCACCATCATTTTGATTTATTTATAGTAACAAAAAATAATTTAGCCTAGTTCAGTTAGAGGACAGACACTTTTAAAAACTAAATGCTCAATGCAGCGTGCCGAACCGGAGCAGGAGTCAGATTTTATTTATCACGTGAGGAGAGTGAGTCGAGCTGACTGACAAGAGTGAGGAGAGAAAGACAAGACGATGGCAGAAGATGGCGCCTGTTTGGCAATATTTAAGATTTTGAAAAGCCTGTTGACTGGAAGTTTATTTAAACATTAGTTTCTTATTTATTTGGTTCCACAGTGTTTGCTGATTACTTTATTTAAACTTTGTGTATTTTATTTATTTTATTTTACATCAAGGTGTATATGCCATGCCTCCAAGCTTTCTTATTCGTTTTGCAAATAAAGTTCGGTTTCTTATTTATTTGGTTCCACAGTGTTTGCTGATTTTCAGTTTTATATACCTATTTAAACTTTGTGTAGCCTAAGTAATTTGTTATTTTATTAGGCATATATGGTGTGTTTTTATTCATTTTGTTAATAAAAGTTCTATGAGTTTGATGTTGTTGTTGCTTGAATTGAATCGACTCGGCCGCTAATTTGAAAGTGAAAGTAAAACGCGCACCGCGCTTTTTCAAGCTATTTGAAAGCCAAGAAATCAGAGGAAAAGAGGGAAAACTCAAACTAACAATTGTTTGACGCCGAATTGCGGCAATTCAATTGCCGCTAATTTGAAAGTAAAAGTTAAATGCGCACAGTACTTTTACAAGCCATATGAAAGCGAAGAAAAGAGGGAAACTCAAATGAACTAACACCCCCCCACCCCACCCCAATGGTGATACCGGTATTACCGGTGTTGTCACACATCGATTAACCGGTGGGAAAATTTCCTCACTGTCACAACCCTAGTTCTTGACCTGTGCATATCTCTCCTCTGATTCAGACAAGACAGCATTTTCACCGGAGAAAGCAATATTATGGATAGATATTTTACCCTGGTCCCCGAAGCAAAAGTTCAAAGTTAAAAACGGCTTAATTATGAATTTGTTTCTTACAAACATGCAGCTTTCCACACAAGCTGTTAACCGATGGACTGGAGTGGTGTGGATTATTGTTATGTTTTTATCAGCTGTTTGGACTCTCATTCTGACGGCACCCATTCACTGCAGAGCATCCATTGCTGAGACACTGATGCAATGCTACATTTCTACAAATCTGATGAAGAAATAAACTCTACATCTACATATAGATCTACATATAAAATCTACATCTTGGGTGTCCTTTTTGGTTAACCGTTTCTTTTATATTACCATGAACTACACCCAGTTACACAAAATTATCTTCACGTTAATTTTGTGAATGCAAATGTGATTTACCAGCCTAACCCATGGAATATACGCTGAGCAAATTATGTTCTAGTAAGCCATATTACCAAGTGACAAAGTTTGAGTTTGATGTCAACACTTACAGATATGAGCCTATTTAATTTGCTGTCCAAAATGCATGATAATATGTGACCCTGGAGCACAAAAGCAGTCTTAAGTCGCTGGGGTATATTTGTAGCAATAGCCAACAATACACTGTATGGGTCAAAATTATTGATTTTTCTTTTATGCCAAAAATCATTAGGATGTTAAGTAAAGATCATGTTCCATAAAGATATTTAGTAAATTTCCTACTGTAAATATATCAAAACTTAATTTTTGATTAGTGATATGCATTGCTAAGAACTTCATTTGGACAACTTTAAAGGAGATTTTATCAATATTTAGATTTTTTTTGCACCCTCAGATTCCAGATTATTAAATAGTTGTATCTCAGCCAAATATTGTCCTCCTATCCTAACAAACCATACATCAATGCAAAGCTTATTTATTCAGCTTTCAGATGATGTATAAATCTCAATTTAAAAAAAATTTACCCTTATGACTGGTTTTGTGCTCCAGGGTCACATATAGCTATTTGCATTTAGCATTGTTTTTTTCCCCCATTGTCTACAACCCACTAGTTATACCTCTGGTATAAGACAACATGCATGTGTTTCAAAGAGTGGACCACATTGTTTGTCGTCATGATGGTGATGATGAAGGCTGTTTGTATTTTGCAGTTGTGACTTTGTGCTCTGTCCTCATGAAGCTTTTGCAGGGGAGTCCATTTCTTTCACGCTGTGACTCTCTGAAGAAGAAGATGGCTGCTTTCCAGTGTCTGATGGAGGAGGTCGAAGAGAAGGATGAACAGAAGATAAATGAGGAGAATGAGAGTGATAACCAGTCAGGTTTCAGGAGTGGCCATTCAACTGAGACTGCGCTACTGTCAGTCACGGAAGCCTTGCGGATTGCAAAAGCTGATTCCAAATCATCAGTTCTTATTCTGCTGGATCTTTCTGCTGCTTTTGACACTGTCAATCATCAGATCCTCCTTTCTGCCCTCTCTTCAATGGGCATCACTTTGGATAAAAGCGTCTGCTAAATGACTAAATGTAAATGTAAATGTATAAAAGCACTTTGGCTAAAGATGGTAAGAACGGTCAGTCTCTCCTCAAAATGTTGACTGCTGCCAACACAAAAACAGAATGTCTTTCAGATGCAGTCTTGTAGGACCAGGTGAAATTGAAGGAATTAAGAGAATGTCATACCGTCATTGCTTGCCATTTCCAGATAATAGAACTTATTCAGAATAAGCTAATTTGACGCAGCTTGATTTCTTCCATTGATCCCAGTTAGAGCACGGCAGGATGATGTGTGCAGAATAAATCAACTGATGATTATGAGTCTTAAAATAAACATGTTCACATTTCAGAGAGCTTTCAGTGTTAATAAAAAAGATTGAAAGAGCATATCCAGTCTTTCACTTAGAATAATCTGTGATCATTTCAGGTTTTGACATTATGAATATTTAAGCTTTTTTTAAAGTATAAACGAGACATTTGAGGGATGACAGATCGCATCTAATTTTTAAAATTCATAATGTCAACCTTGAAGACTGGATGCTTTTTTTTTTTATTTTTTTATTTTTATACACTGAAAGCACTCTGAAATATGAACATATTTGTGACCCTGGAGCACAAAACCAGTCTTAAGTGTACATTTTTCAAAATTGAGGTTTATGCATAATCACCATCTGAATAAATAATCTTTCCATTGATGTATGGTTTGTTAGGATAGGACAATATTTGGTCGAGATACAACTATTTGAAAATCTGGAATCTGAGGATGCAAAAAAATCTAAATATTGAGAAAATCATCTTTAAAGTTGTCCAAATGAAGTTCTTAGTAATGCATATTACTAATCAAAAATTAAGTTTTGATATATTTGCGGTAGGAAATTTACTAAATATCTTCATGGAACATGATCTTTACTTAATATCCTAATGATTTTTGGCATAAAAGAAAAATGTATAATTTTGACCCATACAATGTATTGTTGGCTATTGCTACAAATATACCCCAGCGACTTAAGACTGCTTTTGTGCTCCAGGGTCACATTTATTTAAGTTTATGAGCAACTGTATTTATTTTGATTTATATGTTAGATGTGGAGTTCTGTCTTTCATGCTGTGCTTTAACTAGGATCAATGATGGACTCGAATCATTAGAAGCTATTTTTAGTTCTGCAGAGTTCTCTCTGCATGGCTTTTATGCATTTTAGTCAGCTACTGTTGAGAACAATTAGCAGTTGCTGATTCACTTTGATTTTAAAATCAGCACAGATGAATTATTTTCTTATGTGGCATGACCCATAATTTCTGTAAGTCATCTCTTTCTGCTACTTGCAGGAAAGGAGAACACGCTGATTACACATAGCCCATCAACTTCGATGACGCCTCCTCCCTCAAAGAAACGCTGCCGGGCCCCACTGAGAGAGTGTGAGGACAAGATTACTGAGACGCCACTCCCCTACTCCACCTTCACAACACAACAGGAGCAAGAGGTAAACAAATCAGCATTTAACGGTGTCATGTTTGATATGTTTCTGAAGTTTATCATTGCTATAAACAGATAAAGTGGCACAGGTAAAGTGCAACCAATGGATGACATGCTAACTCAAACAGACTTTGCGGTCCACATAAGTTGTGTTCTTTTGTTTTTATATGGTTATAGTTGAAATGCATTGAGTCTCAAAGCCAGAGGCCTCTTTCAGACTTGGATTCGGATGCAAAGAATGAGCTTCTGTCTTTACCCATGCTGTCAAAACCAGACATTAAACCAGCAGGTAAGGGAACTCTGAGTGCTTGAAAATGTTTTGAAATTTTAAAAGGCCATATCATACTTTTTTATATTGCTATATCATTCATAAAAACCACCATTCAAAACTTTGCGGTCGGAAGACTTTGTTTTTGGAAGTGTCTTTTGCTCACCAAAGCTGCATTTATTTGATAAAGAAAATAAATCTATACTGTGTATGTGCGTGTGTATACAGTGGTGTGAAAAAGTGTTGGCCCCCTTCCTGATTTCTTATTTTTTTGGATGTTTGTCACACTTTAATTTAATAAATATACACAGTACACACATATGCAGATGCATTTAAAAAAAAATAGAATATTGTGAAAGTTAATTTTTTTGTAACTTTCAAAAAGTGAAACTTTCATATATTCTAGATTCATTACATGTAAAGTAAAACATTTCAAAAGTTTTTTTATTTTTAAGTTTGATGATTAGAGCTTACAGCTCACGAAAGTCAAAAGTCCAGTATCTCAAAATATTTGAATATTTCCTAAGATCAATCAAAAAAAAAAGGATTTGCAAAACAGAAAAGCTTAAGTTGTTTAAAGTATGTTTATTTCTGCACTCAATACTTGGTGGGGGCTCGTTTAGCACAAACTCCAGCATCAGTGAGGTGTGAATGGCAGCGATCAGCATGTGGCTCTGCTGAGGCACTATTGAGCTTCAGCTCGGATCCACTGTTTCTCATCTTTCTCTTGAAAACATCCCATAGATCCCATATGGGCTTCAGATCAGGCATGTTGGCTGGCCAATCAAGCACAGTAATATCATGGTCAGCAAACCACTTGGAAGTGGTTTAGGCACTGTAGGCAGGTGCTGAAGTCCTGCTGGAAAAGGAAATCAGCATCTCCATAAAGCTTGTCAGCAGATGAAAGCATAGTTTTTTTGGATTGTGCTCCAAAATCTCCTGGTAGACAGCTGCATTGACTTTAGACTTGATAAAACACAGTGGACCAACACCAGCAGACGTCACGGCACCCAAATCATCACTGCTTTCTGAAAC
>NW_015546078.1:597585-599246 GCF_001515605.1 Sinocyclocheilus anshuiensis
ATCACTGACTTCGGAAACTTCACACTGGACTTCAAGCAGCTTGGATTCTGTGCCTCTCCAGACTTCCTCCAGACTCCAGATCTTGATTTCCAAATGAAATGCAAAATTTACTTTTATCTGAAAAGAGGACTTTGGTGCACTGAGCAACAGTCCAGTTCTTTTTCTCCTTAGCCCAGGTTAGATGCTTCTGACGTTGTTTCTGTTTCAGAAGTGGCTTGGTAGCTCTTTTCCTGAAGACGTCTGAGCGTGGTGACTCTTGATGCACTGACTCCAGCTTCAGTCCACTCCTTGTGAAGCTATCCCAAGTGTTTGAATCGGCTTTGCTTGACCGTGTTCTCACGCTTGCGGTAATCCCTGTTGCTTGTGCACCTTTTCCTACCCATTTTCTTCCTTGCAGTCAACGTTGCATATAATATGCTTTGATACAGCACTCTGTGAACAGCCGCTCTTTCAGTAATGACCTTCTGTGACTTACCCTCTTTGTGGAGGGTGTCAATGATCATCTTCTGGACCATTGCCAAGTCAGCAGTCTTCACCATTATCGTGGTTTCAAAGAACAAGTGATACCCGGAATTTATACTGTAGGGATGGTCATTTAATGAAACTCAAATGTAAATATTCTAATATTTTGAGATACTGGATTTTTGACTTTCGTGAGCTGTAAGCTCTAATCATCAAAATTAAAACAAAAAAAAACCTTTTGAAAGGTTTAGTTTACATGTAATGAATCTAGAATATATGAAGGTTTCACTTTTTGAAATAAGTTACAAAAAAAAAGAACTTTTTCGCACTATTCTAATTTTTTGAGATGCACCTGTATATTCTGTAAACAAACTTATTTTGGATGCGATTAATCGTTTGACAACACTAATATATATCATATTGAGGACTGCGTAAGTTATGGTGAAACCTCATAATGTAGTTTTTCATAATCACAGGGAATGGAAAAACTGGTAATATAAGAAATTTAATTTTTTTTTTTAACTGTGAGCTGTTCTTGCTTTTTAGTTTTAGTAAATTGTCTTTTTCTGCTGGGGGCAGATTTTGGGTTCTGAAAGTTGCAGGGTTGTTTCATAGTACATTGGACTCTTGCTTAAACTATAAAGAGAAAGATTTGTTGATAAAAACATAAATTACCCTTTTAACCATTTGTTTATTAAAGGGGTCATATGATGCTGCTAAAAAGAACATTATTTTGTGTATTTGGTGTAATGAAATGTGTTTATGCGGTTTAAAGTTCAAAAAACACATTATTTTCCACATACTGTACATTATTGTTTCTCCTCTATGCCCCGTCTTTCTGAAACGCGTCGATTTTTACAAAGCTCATCGGTCTGAAAAAGCGAGGTGTGCTCTGATTGGCCAGCTATCCAGTGCATTGTGATTGGCCGAATACCTCAAGCGTGAGACGGAAATGTTACGCCCCTCACATACTGTTGATGCCCTGTCCGGCCGGAGCGACGAGACATAAACATTAAAACCCATTACAAACGAGGCATTTGTTGCATCCAGTGGGGACATAATTACTGATTATAATGACTTATACGGTCGTTTTACGCTTTGCGTTGCGTTGCATTGCATCGCGCCACGTAAACATAAAACTCTGTCTGCATTTGTGATCAGAGAAATGACAAACAACAAGTGCTACTCTACTGCCCAAA
>NW_015546078.1:599950-603726 GCF_001515605.1 Sinocyclocheilus anshuiensis
GTGATCGGAGAAATGACAAACAACAAGTGCTACTCTACTGCCCAAAACTCGCGTTTGAATCATCAGTGGCAACGAAAAACACAGCGGCCTAGCGTGAGGGGAAGCCCTGGCTTACCGTGCACTGAGGCCAGGATAGAGGGAGCTGAGGCGGGCTGGACTCCGCTTTGTCCACGGTGAAAGTTGATGTATTCCCTCAGCAACCAGCACAGATCAGCTCTAGGCATGACGAAGCGGATATTGTCCTCTTTTGGAAGACCAAACAAAGTAGTTTCGCTTTCAAAACGAAGCACACAGCACCTTCACGACATGGCTGCAGCGTCAACAATACTACAGTGAGAATAAAAGTTACGCCGCCTTTGCGTGAACATTTGGGCGGCGTTATGCAAATCTTCCCACATAGTGAGGTAGATATGTGGGGGCGTGTTAGAACGAGTTGTTTTAGGTAGGCGTGGTTAACTCTTAACTTTTATAAAGAATATCTCTTTGGTTTTGAGACTTTAGTCTTTGCAACTTTACAGATCTTCTTTATGCACCAAGAGCTTAGGAAAAATTGAAATCGTATCATATGACCCCTTTAATAGCTGATTTTGTTTCAAATCCTAAACCAATCTTTTTTTCTTCTTCTAGATGAGAACGTGGTATCTTCTGTACGCAAGAAGAAGTGTGTTCGTTTTGGGGCCCCGCTCTCTCCAGAGTTCTTTGACAAATCTCTCCCTCCCAGTACCCCACTACAGAAAGGAGGTACCCCAAAGTATCCTCCGTCATCTACGGGCCCTAAACGCTCTCTGCTGAAGACCCCTCAACGGTCTGATCCTCTTCCCCAACCTGACTTCAGTAGTCCTCAAAGCAATGGAGCCTCTCCTGTCCTGGTTATTGACAGACACAATGCTGGACTGGTGTATAGTGATGAAGTATTTGAAGAGATCGAGAAGGTGTGACACTTACCAGCTTCTCCAAAATAACTTATTTGATTGTAGATGAAGCATTAATGTGACCCTGGACCACAAAACCAGTCATAAGGGTCAATTTTTTTTAAATTGAGATTTATACATCATCTGAAAGTTGAATAAATAAGCTTTCCATTGATGTATGGTTTGTTAGGATAGGACAATATTTGGCCGAGACTAGGGGTGTGCGATATATATCGTAATTGTTGTTTTAACGATATGCGATTTGACATTGAGTATTTAGCAAAAACCATTCAAAACCCCTACAGAGTGCATGCATTACCTGAAGTCTAGACTAGTGCGCATGCGCATTTAGAGTGCATTCTTTGAATGATTCAGTGTAATAAAATGCATTTACAATGATCACAAAATTCAAGATATGCTGACAGAAAATGTATATATTTATATCATTTCATATAGTTAATCAATATCACACAGAGTGCCATTGAATGATTACAAATGTAATGTTGATTTTTTTTTTTATGACAGTACAATAAACAAGAAGTTAATTAAGAGACTTACATTTTAGACACCGTATTGGCTGTTTTTGCGCTATTTCGACAACTAAAATAATTCCAAACACAGCCACAGCGCTGTTTTGCGTCTCTGAGCAACATGATGGTGATTCGTTCTTGAATGAATCAACCATTTAAATGAAACGGTTCAATCGCAATGACTCACTTATTAAGAGTGATTTGCTATTTCGACAACTAAAATAATTCCAAACACAGCCACAGCGCTGTTTTGCGTCTCTGAGCAACATGATGGTGATTCGTTCTTGAATGAATCAACCGTTTAAATGATTCGGTTCAATCGAAATGACTCACTTATTAACAATGACTTGCTGCCACCTACTGGTGGTTTTAATTTCACATTTAAAGTTTCTTTTTATTATTGAAATAATATTCAACGTTTTGTTTAATATATCAAAACGTTATTTATGCATTTGTAATTGCAGGTTAAATGCATTCATGTTCTGCACTAAACGGTAATGTCTTATTATTCTAATTCACTGATTAAATGTAAGAATTTGACTCAAAAGATGATGCACACTTTTAGAAAAATGGCTTTATAAAGTTAAAAATGCCCATAAAAGGTAAAAATCTATTTAAACTTATTGGAAAAGATTAATTTCTATCACTGCTGTGAACTGACCACCGCACAGAATATGAAGAATATCAAAAACTTCTGGAGTCAGCTGTCCACGGTTGTCCTTAAGGTATCAGCACAATAACACACTCAGCAAAAATATCGCCTAATTTGCATTATCGATAAAATCACAGAAAATATCGAGATATTATTTTTTGTCAATATTGCACACCCCTAGCCGAGACACAATTCTTTGAAAATCTGAGGGTGCAAAAAATCTAAATATTGAGAAAATCATCTTTAAAGTTGTCCAAATGAAGTTCGAAGTTCTTGGCATAAAAGAAAAATCTATAATTTTGACCCATACAATGTATTGTTGCTGTTGCTACAAATATACCCCAGCGACTTAAGACTGCTTTTGTGCTGCAGGCTAACATATCAGTGTCTTGTAGTTTTAGTCCATAATTACAGACTGCTCTATAAAGTTTTGAATTGGTGAGTTTTTGTGGCTTTCTTCTGTCCATCATCTCAGATCAGTTTTCCCAGTATGAAGGACGAGTCTCCCTCAAACAAACCTTCTGAGGACGGCAAAGGTGAGTTGTGAAATGTTTTTTAAGACATTAAGGTTTAGGAAAAAGTTTCTCTTCGGTCTGTATTCTAATCGTGTATCTAAAACTGTAGATGCACTCTCTGCTGAGGACCCAGGGCAGCCCCAGGCTGAAGACGTTGAAGTTATGAACGCTGCTTTTCGAGAGGAAGAGGATGTACCATTAAATTCACAGACGGAGGAAAAACTAGCATGCCCCACTAGTGATCAGCCACTGGCTCTCTCCGGTGAGTTCAACTTTCTTCCACTGTTTGTTTGGGTTTCATTTAGGAACGCACATTAGTCTTCATCTCAGCAGCTCAGTCCACAAAGTCTTCCTCTGAATATGCTGCGAGTTTGGGTTGCTTAACGTTCATCTGGGAAAACAGTGCTCGTTATCTCACTAGATTTGTAATGTAAATCATTTATAAACCTGTGCAAACACAGGAGAATATTTCTAGATCAACATATTTCTAGATATGCAATTTGTTGAACATCGCTATTTCAAAATAAAAGTTTAAACCCTCACTCTGAGTTTGCATGTGACCAAATATTAGGGCTGAACGATTAATTGCATTTGCGATAATATCGCGATATGAGAAAACGCGATTTTTCAATCGCAGCGGTTGCGATTACACTCGGTCACGTGACACGCAAGAGTGAAGAAGTGTGTTCCACTTGAAGATCGATCGGTGTATGACATCAAAGTACGGCGAGAGAAAGCATAAGGAGACGTCCGCTCTCTTATAGCTCTCGCAGTACTTTGTTGACATACACCCATCGGTCTAAGCAGCGCTGCTTCAAGTCGAGCGCCGGCCATCAGCAGAAAAAGAAAATAAATAAAACAGTAAACAGCCAAAGGACGTAACTTAGAATGGGAGATGGATCGGTTTGTGAAAGGGAAGAGAAAAGCCATAGATGAAGTCGCACAGACCCAGGCAGGTGCTGGTCGTTTAAAAGCTAAATGCAGAAAATATGATGAGGCATATCTTGCTCTCGGCTTCACTCACCGTGTCTATACCAGATGCTACAGTTGTCACGTCGCGCCACAACAGCTTTACTGTACACTGGACGCGACAAAGAGACCGTTGCAAATCATTTGAACTTTGTGTCAGTATGTCATAAATAGAACAAGGCATCAGTTTAATGTCGCG
>NW_015546078.1:603891-607681 GCF_001515605.1 Sinocyclocheilus anshuiensis
GGCAGGTTTATGCAGGAAGCACAGCTTTTCCAAATGTAAACATCTAAAATGAATAAATAATAATAATTAATAATAATTTTTCACAAACTCTGTGTTGTGTAATTTCTGGTAATCAAATGAACATGCAGAACATTCGTATTTAAATCGTCTTTTTGCAGTTTTATATTCACAGACACAGTCTATATATATAAATGTACTGACCTGTTTTTTATTTATTCATCAAAAATAAGACAAATTCCATGAAATTCCGCGTTATACCGTAAATTCCGTTTTTATGACTGGATTCCGCGATTCCGTCCATGTTTTCTGCATCGTGGAAATCATAGGACCCTACTAATGTAGCAAACGAATATGGTAAGCTCATTGTGAGAGTAAAAGACGAGGACATTGTTGTTTATTTACTGAGCATTGAGTCTCTCCAACTAGGTGACAACCTAGCGTTAAATTACCACCGCACTGCCGTCTATTGGACTGCAGAAAGATACTAACTTTTCAGTCTGCTACGTTACTGACTGTACTGACAAACTATGCTGACACGGTGCCTGCGCCGCAACAGGACGCGACAAAGCGACCGTTGAAAATCATTTGAACTTTGTGTCAGCACATCATAAATAGAACGAGACATCAGTTTACTGCATCCAGTGTAGACAACATCACTGATTATAATTGGTTCTATTGTACACCGGACGCGAGCGGCGAGGCGCGACAAAATAAAATAGAATTCTATTGTATTTTGTCGTGCCGCGCGATGTGATTTGACAGATGTGATAAGCATGAGTTCTGGGGCGCAGCGCGGCCGGTATAAACATCAGCATTGACTGAGTGGTCAGCTCTGGTGGCCGTAACACAGGCTTTAAAGGGTTAGTTCACCCAAAAATGAAAATTAGGCTGTGTTTTACCCACCCCAGAGGCATCCTAGGTGTACATGACTTTCTTCTTTCAGATGAATCCAGTCGGAGTTATATTAAAAATTGTCCTGGCTATTCCAAGCTCTATCATTGCAGTCAGCAAAAATGAGAGGGGTGTACTCACTTCTGTGAGATACTGTAGGTCTGTTATTACTAAAAAATCAGATTACTCAATTGTCATAATAATCAGTAGATTACTTGAGATTACCAAGATAATCATTAGTTACAGCCCTAGATAAGTTAAATGTTTAAAAAAAAATAACTACATTGTTTTGCTTTTTGTGATTAAAGACAAATATTTTGTCATTGAAACTTTCTTAAAAATAGTATTAAAGTATCTGTATTTTGTCTCATCTCGTGAGCTAAGTGTCTACGAGCATGATATGGCTCATAACTTTCCAAATGTATGATGAAGCTTTTACTCTTCAGGTCAATCATATATTCATAAAAAAATCACTTTTTAAGAATAAGGAAAGCAATAACTTTGCCATAGTATCCTTTCAGGTTGCCACAGCTAAGTCATGCTTTGTATGTGCTGCACTTTATTTGTACCATTTTGTTTTATTTGTTGATTTATTAGAATTTGAAAGATGATAACGATATTGTGATCTCTGATTTTAGTCCTTGAAAACCAAAAAAGTAGTGCTTGAAAAGTCCTTGAAAGTCCTGGAATTTCATTTAGCAGTTTCTGTACGAACCCTGGAAAAATAAGTTAATGTTTATTTAAATTTGCAACAAACTATGTAATACATTATGTATGAAATGCATCTGATCAGTGTTTTGTGGACATGAACCAGTTTCTGCAGGTCTTAGAAAGTCTTAATTAAAAGGGTCTTAAATCAGAACAGAAAGTCTTCATAATTCATAAAGTTGGGGCTTTAAATATTGCATGCATTGCTAAAAAAAAATATGAAAAATACATTTGAAAAAAAGTTGTCTTCCTCAGTATTTTTCTTGTTTTCCAATACAAATTTTTAAACATCCCTAAATCAAGATATATTTACTTAAGATGCTAAATTAAGAGTAAAAGTCTTGTTTTCTAAACTTTTATCAAAATTAAGTGAATTTATGCTTAAAACAACAACATCCGTTGAAACAACTCATTGCGTGCTCTAGGGATGCAACGATTATAGATTTTGTTGGTACGATTATTGTCTGAGGAATAATCACGGTTTTACGATTATGGCGATTTATGCATTTATTAATTTCACAACATTACTAATGTATAAAATCACATGAACACTCTTTAGATATTAAAGCGTTATTTTTTTTTGCTGGCTTTTGAAACAGAAATAACACAGTAACCAACAATACAACACAAAATAATAATAAAAGACAAAGAAAAGTCCATCTCTCCTATTGGAATTTATGACCTCCATGACAGTATTTCTCTTTTGAAAATAACAAATGGAAATAATCACAAAAGTATTTAATGTTTTCAGTTTGTACATTCTTTACATTTCTTTTGGACCTGGGGTAGAGAATTTGGAAACATGGTGAAAAAAAATCTTATGAATAATACTACAACAGGGATAGTAAATAACAAAGTTAATGAAGTATTATTAATATATATTAACTTTATCCCACAGGGGAAACTGTTACTAATGATGGAAATAAACTGAAATATTATTGTAATCAACTGTCATCCATACATATTAATTTAAAAATCTTTATAATAATTCATATGATTTTACATGTGGCCTGAGAAAATCATGTCTATTATTTTGGCTTGTAAGATTGGAGATCACGCTGCGCACGTATACAAACATTCAGGAGGACACAAACTTCTTGAGAACGCTGCCCCGTGACTTTTATTAATAAAATAGATTAAATAGCCTACTGGAGAGACGCACAGATGCAGGTAGGCAACTGTTAAAGTGCGGTTAATCGCGAAACCGGTTAATCGCTGCATCCCTAGCATGCTCCCTGAAAATGTACATTTAGAGCACATTGTTTAATGTATTTCTTACATGTAGTTGTCTTTACTCTTAAAAAGTCTTACCTTTATAAAACCTGCAGAAACCCTGTATGCAAGACTTCATTAAGAGCAACTAGTTATTCAGACAACCCACCTAACTCTAACTTTGATTATGAAAATGTCATAGTTTGTTATTAGTTTGTTAGACATAGTTTGTTATTGTGTCTTGTGGAGTGCAAGTGAATGTGCATTAAGTCAAATAGCTTCCTCAGGGCAGTACTAAATTAAAAAAGCAAAATGCAACTTTTATGATCATTATTCATTTATTTTCTGATTCTGCAAGGAGAATGCAAACTCATGAGCAGAACTGTGTTGTTAAACTGATTTTATTACTTTAGCTGTTAGACTCTTAACTGTGTGTGTGTTCTCTTAGACAGTGTACGGAACGCCTCTGCCTCTATCTATATATATATATATATATATATATATATGTGTGTGTATATATATATAATGAACAGAAGAGTGTGTGAATATTTTGCTAATAGCTATATATTTGTGTTTATGACATCTGGCTTAATGTTTTCTTGTCAGCAGTAGAGGATGACCAGGAGTCTTCTGCTAGCTCTGAACAGACACTTTCATGTAACTCCAGCATTGAACCAACTCGCTCTTGCTGTAGAAAAAGAAAGGTGAGGTCTCATATCTACAGTCGCCTCTTTTTAATTTTAAACTGTAGATTCAGCTATTACCTTTTTTTTATCTCTCAGAGTTTGTGACAGACCTGTTTCATGTTTCAAAATATTTTTGTATAATATATATATATATTTTGTATATTGATACATACATAATCCTTCCTTATGTATGTGAGGTGTGTGTGTGTGTGTTAGTGTGTGTTAGTGAGTGTGTGTGTTAGTGAGTGTGTGTGTTAGTGAGTGTGTGTGTTAGTGGGTGAGTGTGTTAGTGT
>NW_015546078.1:607797-627223 GCF_001515605.1 Sinocyclocheilus anshuiensis
TGTGTGTGTGTGTGTGTGTGTGTGTGTGTGTGTGTGTGTGTGTGTGTGTGTGTGTGTGTGTGTGAGTGAGTTATTTTACAATTTGTATTATGGGTGTAATATTTCATCTTTATTGTACTTTACTTCTTTTACATTTTACAGAGTCCTAAAACTTGATTTCTAGGTTAGAAATCCCAGATTTCAGTGTATTGAATAGCATCAAAAGGCTGACAAAGATATAGTTTCAGTCATCCGGCTCTGTTCTGTTCTTCTGTTTCAGCAACCAGGGGAGAATGAGCCTGAGAAGAGGAGAAGCTCGCGTACGGCGGCAGCTTCTGCTTCAGGAAAGATGAAGGTGTGAAGCTTAAGAAGTGGATTTATACTTTGTACTTTTAGAAGTCAAGCTGACATGTGATGAGTTCTGGTGAACGGGGCTTTTTAAGCTCTGATTATTAACGCTGGCATCAAACTGAGACTGAGCCTGAAATAAGAACACTAATGTGACTTGGACTTTGCATTTGGTTTATAAATAGCATGATGCGTGATTTCATATGTCTTGAGCCTTTGAGCACATTTGTGTGAACTCTGTCAATGTTCCTTGCTGCAGCTTGTTTTCTTGCTTCCAGAAGACGTCTGGAGATAAAAGACGATTTGGTAATAAGGAGGTGGATCGTTCTCTGTATGGGAAAAGAGACTATGCCTCAATAAACCCTTTTCTCAGCCCTATATTTGAGATGATGTCTACCAGTCTCAACAGCACGCCTCAATCAGGAAAACAAATAGGTACCCTTGTCCAAGCCTTTCATTCATGACTTTTTAATGGTGTTGTTTTTATAAAGTGGTCTGATAAAACAACCATGGGCCGCCAAAACATCGTGGAGGTTTTAACTAAGTTGAAGCTCAAATTATGCTTACAGAGTAAATGTTGAACACCATTCCTTATAAAGTATTTTTGGGCTGATTAATGTAAATGAGATGATTTGGATGTAGTGGTAAAAGACCATGACTCTTTCTGTGAAAACTTGATATTTTTAACAGTTTCTGACTGATCTTTGCTGTAGAATGAAAGAATATTGTGGCACTGTTAAAGTATTATGCTATATTCCAAGGCATTATTTGCTAAAAAAAATTGATTGTCTCCTTTGCTCTAGATTTAGACCTTTAGTTTTTTTAGTCACTTCATCAATCGCAATATGTCACTACCTTTCAAAAGTTTAGGGCCAGTAAGATTATTATTTTTTCACAGAAACTAATAACAATGTAAATGACTGTACTGTCACTTTTGATCAATTTAATGCATCCTTGTTGAATAAGGTTTCAAAATATTTATTATATATATTTTTTAAATGCTGTTCATTAAACTTTCTAATAATCAGTGTTCACCAAAAATATTTTCAACCCTTTTGTAATTTTCAGCACTGATAATAATAAGAAAAATCAGCATATTAAAATGATTTCTAAAGAATCATGTGTCACTGAAGACTGGAGTAATAAAAGTTTAGCTTTGCCAATAAATGTGACCCTGGAGCACAAAACCAGTCTTAAGTGTCAATTTTTCAATCGTCATCATCTGAATAAATAAGCTTTGCTTTGATGTATGGTTTGTTAGGATAGGAGGACAATATTTGGCTGAGATACAACTATTTGAAAATCTGGAATCTGAGGATGCAAAAGACTGCTTTTGTGCTGCAGGGTCACATATGTCTTTTTCATCAAAGAAATGCTGCTTTGGTGAGTTTCTTTCAAAATGACAATCTCATTGACCCCAACCTTTTGAGCAGTGTTGTATATATAGGAATGCTTTGAGTGAAAAATGTGTTAAATTTCTGACCACTCCTCCTACAAAGCTATCGTGTGGCATTAGTTTTGGAATCTAGCACACAAGTTGCACTGACTAATTTTACAGTGTTTCATTGCATTGTATGGAAAAAGTATCTTTCAAAATATCTCCATTTGTGTTGCATGGAAGAACAGGTCATATGAATTTAGAATGACACGAGGCTAAAATAAACGAGGTTCTGGATGCATTTTACAATCTAAAGTTGGTAGCACAGAACTACATTATGCTGGTGTTTTGAACATTTAATGTAAAAGTTTTACTCTTCCAATGCAGATGGGACTCGCAGCGTTCCCCAAAGCAAGATTCGTCCCACGGTAAGTCTGGATACTACACGGACCAATGAAAACGAGCAGATGTTGAGCTCCATTGTGGGCATGGCTTGTGTGGAAGCCTCAGTTGGAGCTCAGGATCCTGCAGAGAGACTAAACTCGGCGTCAAAGGCTTCCAAAGCCAAACGTGATTCAGGGAGGCCCGTGTGCAAACATCGTAGCTCATGCACAGACAAAAGAAAGGAGCTTGGCAGTCCAGCTATTAGCGGTGAAACTGGGGAACAAGATACTGAGAGCCAAAAGCCATTTGGATGTACCTTAATGTACCAAGACAGTCCAGTGCATCATGAAACCGAGTGCTCTGAGAACCAAGAAACTGAGGCTTTAATAAGCTGCATGCTACCAAATGGAGACTCCATGAACATTGAGAGCTTGGAGCAGAAGACGCCAAGGAATAAAAAACATGGACCAGTCCAAAAGGCGCTGGAAAGCCCTCGTGGAAAGCTAGTTGAGAGCGGTCAGTCAGAGCGAGTTACTGATGAGAGCAACACTGGACCCACTGAGCCTAGTTTGGCCCCCTGGCAGCAGGCGGACTTCAACATCGACGACATCCTGAAACCTGTGGCAAAGAGTCGGGGTTCTGTGCGACGCAGCCTGAGGAACTGGAGGAGCGTGGACCTTCAGGCTGTGGGTCTGGCCTGGGTGGATCACACTTCTCCGGAGCTGAGTAAAGCGAGCCGGAGGAAGACGCGGGGAAGACTCAGCGGAGTTTCTGAGCCTCTTCTCTCTCGGGCCTCCGAGGAACCAGCACCAAACTCACCTCAATCATTTGTGTGTCAGTTAGCCGTTTAATTACTCTCAAATGAGCTTAGGATAAAATACTGCTCTGTTCTCTGGTGTAATGTTTTAAATTTCTTTTGTTGTTGTTTTTTTATAGCATTTTAGTGTCGATGGATGAAAGAAGATTGTATTATTGTTAATTACTACTGCTCATTAAATCTTCTCTTGGGTGAATGCATTGCTGTTTGAAGATGATGTTCCTGTGGTAATCTCATATTCTTTTGCATAAATGGCAATCCCAGTTTGCTTGGACAGTGGTGTTTGTTTTATTATTTTAAATTTGCCTATTTTGCAGTTCAGTCATAAGGGTCAATTTTTCGAAATTGAGATTTATGCATCATCTGAAAGTTGAATAAATAAGCTTTCCATTGATGTATGGTTTGTTAGGATAGGATAATATTTGAAAATCTGGAATCTGAGGGTGCAAAGTTGAGAAAATCATCTTTAAAGTTGTTCAAATTAAGTTCTTAGCAATGCATATTACTAATCAGAAATTAAGTTTTTATATATTTACAGTAGGAAATTTACAAAATATCTTCATGGAACATGATCTTTACTTAATATCCTAATGATTTTTGGTATAAAAGAAAAATGTATAATTTTGACCCATACAATGTATTGTTGGCTATTGCTACAAATATACCCCAGCGACTTAAGACTGCTTTTGTGCTCCAGGGTCACATATTTGCAGTGCATCCAAACCTTCAACCATTGTTTGTCGTTCACAGCGCTTAGGCAAGAAATTATAGGGCCTGCTTTAAATATTACATGGATGATTATCATATTTGAACCCATCAAGAGAAAAAATATATTTTGCATAGAAAAGGTTTTTTTAGTGTATGTTGTGTCGTTTATTTTGGCCGTCAAGCACATTGTCTTGTTACCATAATGCATCTAGTCAAACTTTGATTGTCAATGTTTTATTCTCATTATCCTCATTACTAATATACTGTAATTGCTTGCATTAAAACAGTAATTAATGCATAAAAAAACAGAACAGCATTTACAGTACAGTATAATTGCTAACTTCATGTAAGCATGTTTCACAGCTGTTTATCTAATTTAAATATCTAATTTCTTAGTCATTTATGAAGAAAATATTTTTACGAATTATGAATTACTATATAAAAGTGAATATATATATATATACACATATTTTTTTCTTAACTTTATGTATTGTAATGAAATAATCTATATATACAGTATTTATATATATAGATAACAAACCATACATCAATGGAAAGCTTATTTATTCAGCTTTCATCCAGACATGCTCTTGATAGGTTTCTTAACATTCATATAGGAATCACATACTCTTGTGTAATTGCAGTCAGTCGTTGCTCTTGTTTTGGAATAGGAGCAACACTCATAAAACATTGTGAAATGCAAGTGAAGTTCTCTCAGTACTTTAATCTGCCACTCTTCACAGTTGTGCATTGCACCTGTAATCGCAGTTCGTGCTGCGAAAGAGCTAATGGAAAATTCAAAGACTGAATGGAGCACAATAGGAGTTCAAAAGAACTATTTATTTACAATTATATTTACTCTACGATTTCAGTGTCCCACAAAACTGTCAATACGTATAAACAACCTGGAAATAATTACTCCAGCCATCTGCACCAGTCTCTATTCAGCTGTGTTTGTTTACTAGCACACACATTATGTTTTATGTGAATCAATCCTCAGCAGTGCTGCTGTGGTGTATCCATGGGAGAAATAGCACTGCAACAGCGTTTAAATATTTATGTCTTGTAGTCAGGCTCCAATTTCAGAGATCCAGAGGCATTATTTCAACAGACTTACACCTGTGCTGTATCTGATCAGTGGTTTATGACCAATTGTTCTTCTCCCAATGCAGCTTAAGATTTGGTTTTTTATTGGTATTTAGTTGGAAGGGCCTAAAATGGCATTTCATGCTAGACTGTTTTCTTTAGTTTTATTATAGAAATAACACTGCCATCTAGTGAAAGTAATCAGTTAGGCCTTCACATGCTCATACAGGCCTTTCACACTTTATTGTATTCATCCACTTGACAAAAAAACAAAAGGATGCGTGTTTTGATGACTGAATATTATTTTCCCCCAAGTTGAGAATAACGAGATTCACTTTATGAGTTTGGTTTATTACTTGCCTCAAGTTGTTCCAAACCTGTATGAGTTTCTTCTGTAGAGCAGAAAAGAAGATGTTTTGAAGAATGTGGGTAACCAAACAGTTAGTAGCCATTGACTTCCATAGTATTTTTCCATATACTATTAACGCCAATGGCTACCAGCAACTGTTTGGTTGCCAACATTCTTAAAAATATCTTTATGTTCCACAGAAAAAAGTAAGTCATACAGTTTTGAAACAGCTTGAGGGTGAGTAAATGACAGAAATTAAATTTTTGGGTGAACTATCCAATAAATCAATTAATCGATTGTGATTAGACAACTAATGCATTATTATATACTCATTTTGACCCTGTAGGTTAACACTCATGGTGTTGCTCTGTTTGCGTGTGCCGCTGTTGGGGTTAAAATGATTGTGCGAAGTGTGTTTTCTGTGGCGTGTGAAGGAGGGAAACCCTTCTCCCCCATCCTGCAGACCCAGTGAAGGCAGCTTAGCACCAGAACAATGGGGTCCTTTGACCAAACTGAGGCCCTTAAGACATGTGGCCTCCTGTCACCGTGGCAACCCCCCCCCACGAGACAGCTGGAGAGATAGAGAGAGACGAACAAAAATGGAGTCCGTCCCATTGAGCTTCAGAACTCTCCACTTTGTTCTGCCCTATTATTTTCTCGCCCACGCCTGTGTCCCCGTCTTCTTTATTTGTTAATAATGCATACATTTCAGATCCCTCATCGCCCATCATCTAGTCCATCCCGAGTGATGCTTAACCAGATCCTTAACAGAAACACTCATGCAGAATTGATGATGAGTGTCTCATTCCACAATTAGATTAAAGTGGTCTGAGGTCAAACGCTTGCTGTTGATGGGAGTGTTTGCGTTCTCCAAGTGTCATCTGCTGCGTCGCTCAATTATTCACAGTGTGTGTGAAGTCTGCTTCTGGTCTGTTACAATGTACATACTGTCACTTTCAGCGCAGCGTTAATTCTCAGTGTCGCCACAAGGGGCGCTATAGAGGCATTAGCGTAATAGACCTTATGTAGCTCCTCCCCTTTTCAGTTTGCTCTCCTTGTGCATTTTATGAATTTATGAATGAACCGCCCGTTTTAAATGGGTCATGACATGAGAAATCAAATTTGCCTTGATCTTTTGGCATGTAAGACCTCTTTGTACCATTAAAACATCCTGCAAGTTTCATAGCTTAAAACGTCCTGCTCATTATAAACAAAGCATTTATTTAATTAAGCTCCAAAAATGGCTTGTTTTGGATCTGAGGTACAAGGTGACGTCACAAGGGCACACACATTTGCATAAACACGCCTCCAGAGCAAGACATCGGCGAATAGTCATCGTCTCACCATAGGCCCCGCCCACTGGCATTCACTCGCTTAACGGCTGACACTTGATCACACTAAATGTGAGGTGTTTCGTCAAAAGCAAATAGAAATTACTATCACTACCACTATCTTGTCTACACACAAATCGTAAGTAAATGATTTCATAATGCTTTGTCTGGAAAAGACTGTTTTATTTTGATCATGTTGTCAAAACACTCATATGCAATAGCGAGGGGGGCATTGATACTGTTTCCTATTTAATGACGTTAGCCAATCATAACAGCGGCTGATTCCTGAGAAGCCTTAAAGGAGCCGCCCCTTAAAAACAGGTCATTTTAGAGAGAGGGTCAGAATGAGGGTTGAAAATAATCACTTTTCCACATATTTATTTATTTATTTAGTTTTGTGTGCAAAAAACTTTATTTGCATTATAAGTTAACCTCAAGGGACATTAAAATAATTTAAAAAAAAATCCATGTCATGACCCCTTTAAAATCTTCCCAGACATTTATGACATCTGCTTCAAACGTTACAATTCTCATGATAACTTGCCTTAACACTACAGTAAGTAAATACATATCACCAGCTAATTACTCATAAACTGCGATGCCATAGAAATATATAGAGCTGTGATAACATTCTAAAGATGGCTGCGCTTGTTTCTCTGATGCGTAAGGTCTATACGTCTGCTGCGATCTATTTCTCCTTCAGTTTTGCTGCTGTGATGATTGAGCAACAGTTTTGAGAAAACTTTGCAGAGCAAGTTAAAGTTGGTCAAACTGTCAGAATGTTTATAGCTAGCTACCTGAATTATATCAAGGGGTCACTATAGCAAACACTGGTTATATTTTCTTCAGGGTATCATGACGCATGCGCTGTGCCTTGTTTCCAGAGGAATGCACACACGCCTCAAATCTGACGTGGAGGAGATGAATTGTTGAATAAAGTCGTTATTTTTCTTTTCTTTGTGCACAAAAAGTATTCTCGTAGCTTTGTAAAATTACGGTTGAACCGCTGTTCGGTTTTATCGATGTCCTTACTACCTTTCTGGGCCTTGAACATTTCAGTTGTGTTGCTGTCTATGGAGGGTCAGAGAGCTCTCGGATTCCATCAAAAATATCTTAATTTGTGTTCCAAAGATGAACAAAGGTCTTACAGGTTTGGAACGACATGAGGGTGAGTAATTAATGACAGAATTTTCATTTTTGGGTGAACTATCCCTTTAAGATTTTATTTATTTATATTGATATATATAGCTAGTGTTAGTTTTTTAAGAAAACAAGCAGTTACTAAATGAATAGATTTCAAGTCTAAAAGAGGCAAGTTTTTTTTTAAGAATATAATTAGAATAGAGAGCGCTAGAGTTAGAGGGTCAAATAAAGATGAAGGATTAGTTCCTCAATTCTCAAAAGTGCTCTTTGTATCAACTCTAACCAAGATGGATTGATAAAAAAAATACACCTTTTCTTCTAGAAATCTGCATCACTCCTGATTAATCAGATGTTTAGGGCACGATCACCACAGTAAAACAAGAATGCACCACATGCAATGTATTGGCAAAATACTAATGTTTGCATACTAGCATCAAGGATCCCTGGCCTGATTTGACATTTACCTGGTGCCTCTGCTACAGAGCAGTATGAGGTTAAATGTCTTGCTAGAGGCCACAGTGGTGCTATAACAAGAGAACAACATCTGAACAGCTCTCCAGGTGATGGAGAACCCCTTTGGAAAGGATCCTACAAAGTTAGCGTTTGCAGCCCAGACCCCGGATCATTAGTTTCCCAGCAGCCCGAAGGATCCAAACAGCAGGGCTGCCAGTCTGTGCTCTCTTTATCTCTTTGAAATGTGCTCTCTTTACGTCAACTCATATTCCTCGTCCTGTGAGTGAATACCTGAGACGTGAGAGGGAGGATGTGCTCGCCGCATCTCCATTGGGACGGACTTCAGTAGAGGGATGTGGAACCCATGCCTGCTGCTCCATTATTAATGAACTGTTGAGTCCTCGGCACACTCTCTGTCTGCTGCGAAAGATGACAATGTGAGAAGTGTGAGCTCTACAGCTGCTGCATCCATGTCTGCATATGAGTGCTTTGTGTGCTCGTGCCTGCCGGATGGTTTTTGGGAGGGAATGTGTCACTTTATAGATACAGGACATTATCAGGGAGAGACCTGGAAAGGAAATGTTGCAGCTGGTGTTGCATTGCATATAACAGGCATTCCATAATCAGATTCCGTTTTTTCTAAAGTAACAAGTAAACAAATACATTTTTTATTTTAATTCACAAGTTTTTAAATAAGTAACAGGAGCTACTCTTCTATTTAAATCATTTAAGGGTGACTAAATAATGACAGAATTTTCATTTGTCAATCTATTTATATTAAGGAATTTTCCAGATTCACTACAAATCAGTTGAAATTGAGTAAATACGTAAATTTTTCATTTGCATTTTTTTTTAATTACAAGCATTTAAATAAGTAATGACAGTTACTCTTCCATTTATTAAATGTATTCAACACGAGTAAATAATGACAGAATTTTCATTTTGGGGGGTTGAACTATTCCTTTTAAGGAATATTCCGCATTCACTACGAGTTAAGATTCATTGAAAGTAATGAGTATTTTTTAATTTACATGTTTGTAAACTCACCATACTCTTACACTGTAAAAAAAAAAAAAAAAAAAAACGGTGACATTCCCTTATACACTGATAACCACCAAAAGCAGGAGGTGATGAGAAAGTCACATGATGAACCAAAGCCCATCACAAGCAGCTTTTAAATAATAACATATATAGAAGGTGCACAGCGTCATTCACACAAACACTAAACACCATCACGGTAACACACATGAAACTGAAATAATGCAATAAACATTAATTTAACAACATTAGGTGTAACACACAACCCTAATATACAAAACTGAAAAGAAAAAAACTAAGAAACATAGTTATTTCAACAAAAATCATCATATTTGAAATGTAACGCGGGGAATTCTGGGAATGTCAATTTACGGTTATTCACTGTAAATTATACAGTCTTTTTCACTTCCAAAAACGGTATACTACCGTAAAATTACATGTAATGTCCAATACAGTTTTTCACCGTATATAGTAGGGGAATTTACCGTTAACTATTTAACAGGTTTTTACTGTAGCATTTTTACAGTCTTTTACCGTTAAATTCACGGTCATTTTTTACAGTGTACTAACAAGTGTAATAAGTTACCCTTTTATTTATTTCATTTATTCAAAACAAGGGTAATGAATATTTTTGGGGGTTAAACTATACCTATATAGATTTTGAAATTCTGAAATGATTCACTCTCTCTCAAGTTGTTCCAAACCAGTACGAGTTTCATTCTTCTGTTGAACACAAAAGAAGATATTTTGAAGAATGTTGCTAACCAAACAGCTGATGGTAGCCATTGACTTCCATGGTACTTTTTTTTTCTTCCATAATATGAAAGACTTTTTTTTTTTTTTTTTGAAAATCTGTAAATGTTAAATACTCACTTTCCTAAGATTATGGTGAGTTTACATGATTTTAGTGTGAAAAATGGCTTACTAGCATTTTCCATGTAAAGTTATGCCCGATTTTACAACTTTGTTGCCATAAAACCTAAAATGACAACAACAAAAAAAAGATTTAAACAGCTTTACAGTTCAAACAACACACAAATTATAACAGAAGCTCTTATAAAATTATAAGTTTTATATATTTTTTTAAGGGTCAGAGTTATTTTTTGCATAGATCAACACACACGCGGTTGATTGAAATTAACTTGCATTCAACGCAGATTATTCCTTTAAGAAACCTTAAGCATCTGGTTTATTGCTTTTGGATGTATTCTATTCCAGAAGCTCAGCTGTAATGAGGTCACTTAAAAGTATTTGTGTTTTTTGTTGGTTTTTGTGTCTCTGATGACAGTAGAATCAGTTGAGCACACACTAGAGTAAATTAATCAGGGTTAGGCAGTGATGTCACGAGTTTGCGATGAGCAGAGGCAGACTGATGTATTAGATTAGTGATTGTCAGAGGTCAGGGGTCACGTGGCCCTGGGCCCCAGAGTCTGTTCTGTGAGGGCACCCAAAGATTAACTATCAAAACACAAACCAGAACAGCCCACCCACAGACTGCATGTTGATTATGATGATGAAAACATTCCATTATGACAAGAATGCCAGCGTTATTAGAGAGAGATTGTTGTGTAAATTAGATATCTGTTTATGAATGGAAAAAAAAAAGTGCAATGATAAATGACAATTTCTCAAGACAGTTCAGAGAACAAGAGAGCTGTCTCTGCGTGTCCTGGAAACTGGACATAATCCAACAACAGTAATGTACTGTCGAAGCTGATTTTATTTAATTTGAGACATTGGCCTTGTATTTTACAGCTTTTTTTGTTTACTCACAGAGCAGGAATGATAAATAACTACAATCAGCCAGCCGTTGTAATGCATTTCAGCTATTTCTGTCAGGATCTAATCATATTTGGATTTGTACTATTGAATTAGAGACACTTCTCACTGACTCTTAACTTCAATTTCATGGCGATTAGTCTCATTAGACCGACAGGCTCTTATATCAGAGTGCCAGAGCTGATATAACGAGCGGCATAAAGCAGTATTGGGGGTAACATGAATCTGGCTGCTACACTTAAACTTACAAAAAATGGCAGAAATCAATTTGAAACAAATCAAGTTACGTTCGTCCTGGAGGAACACGGACACGACCTTTCAAAACAGAACCAAAACACAAATTATTCAGTCAGAATTTTAAATAAAGTAAATATTAATCATGCTGGTCCATGTAAGAGTGATACACTTGTTTGTTGTAGGTGATTGTCAGGGTGTTGCTAGGGTGTTCTTGGTGGTTGCTAGGTGAATGCTTACCGGAGTGTCATTCCAAAAATTAATTAAAAATAAAATATATATATATATATTGGTCAGCAAATTTTCATTTTTGGGTAAACTATTCCTTAAGAAAATAAACATAATTTTATTTATTTTTTTATTTTTTTTGGTTTTCAAGAAAATAGAACTAAAAAGTTAAATCAGTCATCTGGACATGCATGGCTTTGAAATCACACATGAAATCAATAGAACAATAATGACGCAAACTAATTTTGCATTCAAGCTGAAGTGCATAAAGTTTTGCCGTGTGCTTTGGGGATACAGCCTGACGTCACGTGACCTCAGAGGTCAAAATCGGCATCATTTCTACTGAAGAACAAGACATATGCACGCTGATGAGCTCTTAAGGGGAACATTTAGTGGGAGCTCCAACTCTGGAGGCCTGTGTGAAGGGTGTGAGTGTGGGCAGGAGGAGGGGGCGTCCTCCACTCACTCCCAAAACAGGAGAGAGAGAATGAGAGAGGCACACATTGTCTGCTAGGCTCAAAAGAAGAAATACCCGCCAACAGCCCCTGCTGGAATGCATGAAGTCTAAGGTTGCATTGTTGTCTGCAGTGTATCCTGCCCTGTAAATATATACTGCACTGTCACATTACCCTGTGAAGAACATGTAGTGTATGTCTCTGTTTCCATCCTCCTATTGTAATTATAATGCAGACTCTGAGTAAAGAGCTCTCCTTTTCAGAATGATTTTTTTTCTAATAATCTGACGGTGGGCTGCCAGAGGGCCAAATGCTCCATGACCTCTTTTCCTTGTTCTGACTGTCCTGTGAAACCTGAGATATCGCCCCTTTGAGAATATTCCACGATGGCTGGGGAAGAAAGACACGCTTTACTCTATGATAAACTATTTTTATTTTAAAATAAAATAAATAAAAAAGCAAATATATCGGACAACTAAAAAATACAGCGGGGAAAAAAACACTGAATAACTTTGAACTCAGAATAACTGCAAAGTGAGTTTTATTGTGCAAAGTCGAATTAAAATGACTGTAATTAGAAAGAAATTCATAAATTCATTCATACAATTCAACTAATGCCTACCTAGAAAAGAAAAGCTTTATCAAGACTTTATCAAGTTTATCACAACAAACTTTTAATGTTGGCTTGACAAAGCCGTGTTTACAAGTTCTGAAAAACTGGATGGATGGATGGACGCAGATGATCTGGTGCTGCTGTCACCAACCCCACAGGGACTACAGCAGCACCTGGACCTGCTGGACAACTACTGCCAGAACTGGGCCCTGGCAGTAAACCTCAAAAAGACCAGCATTATGGTCTTTCAGAAAAAGCCCAGATGTCAGGAACACAGATACCAGTTCAGTCTAGAACACACGATGCAGTACACTTACCTCGGCCTGATCATCACTGCATCGGGGAGTTTCAGTTTGGCAGTGAATGCTCTCAAAGATAAAGCTCGAAGAGCTCTATACGCAATCAAGAAAAAATTCCAAAATATTGAAATACCGCTTCCAATTTGGTGTAAATCTTTGCTAGTGTGATTCAGCCCATAGCGCTGTATGGAAGTGAGGTTTGGGGTCCACTCAGTGATCAGAGCTACACTAGATGGGACAGACATCCAACAGAAGCCCTACACACAGAATTCTGCAAGATGATTCTAAAACTACAAAGAAAAACACCCAATAACGCATGCAGGGCAGAATGAGGCCGATTCCCATTGATTATTAATATGCATAAAAGATCTCTCAAAGCAGTAACATTCAAGTCTGGATCCAATAAATTCCAGATGGAAAAAAAATCGCCATATGTAACCACTTTTCCCCATTAAATATGTTTTAGGCTTGATTTACTTGGAAATGTCACATTACAAAAGCAAAATAAATATGTTGGAAGCACAACTTAATATTGAGCACAAGAGGAACACTGTACCATAATATTTGCTTTTGAAATCACTGCAAACCTCCAGAATTGTCAACTGTTTCCTCGACAAGGGGACATGAACACCGGTCCTACAGCCGGCAGAAGTACACTTGAGCTACAAAGAGGAGTACACTTCTGTGTACTTGAGGGACTGAGAAGGAAAAACAGAACTGAAGTATAGTGTCAGAGAGATCCTGCTGAAGCTGCTCTCTGCTTCCAGGCTTTGGGCTGAACCCCGTCTGTAATGGTATGGATGAGCTAGAGGTTTTGGATGAGTTGTTAGTGAGGATAGGTCTCTCAAGCTGGCCAAACTTCAGTTTCAGGAGCACTAGTTTTAACTGGACCGTTTAAGTTCACATTTAACTTCCATAAAATTGTAGCTAGTCAGGTTTAACTAAAGACGCGCAGTGACGAATTAGCGCTGAAAAGGCATGGACACAGTTGTTTTTGCGCCTGACCTTATTGAATATGCATTTTTAGGAGTTTCCCTTTCAGACGCAAAAGTTATGGGAGGAGAATATGAATGAATCATGCAACGTTTTTACATTTGCGCTCGTCAAATTACTGGCATTTGCACCATTATTTAACACCCCAAAAGCATGTTTTGCGCTTGAAATGGCTGCAATTATTGTTGCTGGAGGAGGCCCCGCAGAGAACAGAGAGCGCGTGGTAGAAGGGAGAGGATTTTTTTCCACACATATTAATTTATTTTGAATGCCAGATGAAGACATTATCCGAACATATCGTTTGCCATGTTATTTTTAATTTGCTTCAGGAAATAAAAGATGACTTGGAATACCAGTCTAGCAAAACTTCTAGTAAACCTTCATTTTTGGCCTCCGGTTCTTTTCAATGTACTGTGGCATATTTATTTCTTTATTCTTTATTTGCGACTACGCTCATTTGCGCTGCGCTTGGTATATTGTGTTGTTCGATATGTAAATGAGATGTTGCGTCTGTGCTCTTTAATTTGCGCATTGTTAGTAAATCACACGCAGAAATTTCCCCTCCCATCGGTGCTGTTTTGGAATTGCGCTCTAGCACTTATTTGCCCTGTTTAGTAAAACTGGCCCCTAGAGTGCAACTTGATATTTTCATATTTTGGCCTTTTTCTTCAAGCTTTTGTCCCAGGAATCAGGCCATTTATTCATTTGAGCTTCTGCCCTCCGGGAAGCTCAAATTAATATTTATATATTTTTTTGTCTGTTACTTAAAGGAATAGTTCACTCAAATCAGTGCTTATCAGTGCTTGATCTGTGCAGATTCCTCTCCTGATTTAGGTGAGACAACTTTTTCACTGGAGAAGCAATGGTTTGAAGTTAACACGTCTTAATGCTGGATTAGTTTCAGCTTTTGTCTTCTCCAGATGTTAACTGATGGACTGGAGTGCTGTGGATTACTTGTGGATTATTGTGATGTTTTTATCAGCTGTTTGGACTCTCATTCTGACGGCACCCATTCACTGCAGAGCATCCATTGCTGAGACACTGATGCAATGCTACATTTCTCCACATCTGATGAAGAAACAAACTCATCCTAATCTTGGATGGCTTGAGAAGGGGAAGTACATTTTCAGCAAATTTTCATTTTTTTGGGTGGACCATTCTTTTAACATAATTTTGTCTTTGATGTCTGCCAAAATGTAAAGGCATGAAAGATCATGAAAACAAACACTGGAATAACATGCACTCATGAATCATGTACAATGTGACCACTAGCATATAAAGGAAGTAAATCTGGTCTGTTTTGAATTCATGTTGACTATAAAGTGCGAGCCAACAGATAGGTTAGTTGAAGTGGGTGGGGGGCATGTTCTCTCAGTTACATATTTCTGGAAATTTCCGTTGTATGTCTCCGTCTGCTCCAGGATGGGAGGGGTGTGCGTGTTATGGAGAAGTAGAGAGCAGTGGTTTGGGACTGGAGTTGGGGTTTGAGAGTTGGCCATGAGCCAGACCCAGCAGAAAGCTTGCTGGTTCACACGGACAAAAGCAGTAATGAGTTCCAAGGATGTCTGTGGTGGACATGACTGTCATCATCCACCCCAACCCCCTTCAACAGTGTCCGATCCATTGTAGACAAGACCTAAGTTCAAGGTATAAAACAGACTTTGGCCACCTCAGGGACACTGAGGTGCTCTTAAAGGTGCTTTTAAATTTAAATTTAAAAAGCGTTAAATTTTTAACGCTTAAAAGCGTTAATTTTAAGTGTGATTTAGGTGTCAAAATAATTTCTGGGACCACTGCATTGTTTTTGAAAGAAACAGAAACTGAACATTTTCTCTGTGGTTTTTGTCCATAATGAAAGTCATAGGGATTTGATGTTGTTTTGACCCCAACGTTCTTCAAAATATCTTCTTCTGTGTTTCATAAAAGAAAGGAAGTCAGGTTTGGAATGACATGAGGGTGAGTAAATAATGACAGAATTCAAATTTTTGGATAAACATTTTGGATCTCTTTTAGCAATTTGCACTGTTACAAATAAAATACATAGAATAGAATAGAATAGAATAGAAGGTTTGTTTATCAGCAATCAGCTAAGGCCAGTGGAATTTATTCCACTTACTTACAGTGTGATGGCACATATGTGCTGCATTGCATCTTAAGTTACAGGGACGGTCCCACTGGAGCAACCTAGGGTTAAGTGCCTTGCTTAAGGGCACAATGATGATACGAAGTACAAAGATTGCCCTTATAACCTACAACCTGCTTTCACTGCTCCCAATCTTTATCCACAAAGCCACATTAGAGAAACCAATGTTTGACAGAGGTCTTTTAAAAGCTCAAGTACACACTAGCACAGGTTAGAGGATGTTTTTCTAACCCGAATTGTGCTCGCAGTTTTTCAGTGTATGGTTTGGAGCAACGCAGATGACCCCCCCAAAATAACATCTTCTTCTCTAAAAGAATGTACAAATTGCTTTTGTGTTGCAGACAAGGTTAGTACTGCTCTTCTATTCCACTGCAAGTTGTGTGCTTGCACTTCTTTTCATTTACCAAATAAAAATGCGTTGATCCTAGTTAACACTTCATGCTTATCACAATGGGACTGACTCAACAGTTAAACTAAATGTTTTAATTAAACTGTGACGATCTTTATTTGATGAAGTCTGTGCTGCAGGGCAACTACAGCTCGCCCACATAGTGTTATGAAAGTCTTTCAGATGCCATTGCTACCTCCTCATAGTACAGCTTTATTTATTTTTATATGTGTGTGTTTCTATAGTGACAGTGCTGGTAGCACTCGAAAACAGGACAGCCCCTCATTCCTTGACAATGTTGACATGATGCTGTTTTCACACTTTCACCAGCATACATTCAAATATTAGAAGGACTCCCAAAATTGAGGATTTATTTCACATAACATTCATCATGAAAAAAAGACTACAAGAATTTTTAAATATTACTACTGAGTATTTCAGAGTATTTAAAGGGGTCATATAATGCTACATGCACTTTTACAAGTTGTTCTCCTTTAAGGAATTCACCCAAAAATGAAAATTTGTTGAAAATGTACTCCCCCCTCAGGACATCCAAGATGTAGATGAGTTTGTTTCTTCATCAGATTTGTAGAAATGTAGCATTGCATCAGTGTCTCAGCAATGGATGCTCTGCAGTGAATGGGTGCCGTCAGAATGAGAGTCCAAACAGCTGATAAAAACATCACAATAACCCAAATCGCCTCTGGCCAAAATACCACTACATAATCCATAATAGGGCTTCCTCCATTGATGACATCAAAATCCACCAGCATATTGGTTTAGATCTGTTTCAGAGTGTTTTCACTTGTAAGCGGTGCCTGATCTGTGCATATTTCTTTACGGATTCAGACGAGTTCATTTTCAGCAAATTTTATTTTTTGGGTGAACTACACCTTAGAGCAGTGAATCTCAACCTTTTGGTGTACCGGACCCCAGTTCAATTCAGAACCATCCTCAAGGACCCCCAGAACAAAATTGCCTCATCTATGTATGTCTTTGTGAGGACCAAATGTAGTCAAGTATAATTTAAGTTAGTTGACCATATCAGCATGGCCATATCATCAGCTATATTGGATTTTTCTTTCATGGGAACATGTCAAAATATGCTAAATGTATACAAAAATTCATACTTTATACGGACCCCCTGGCCTTACGTCAAGGACCACTAGGGGTCCACGGACCCCTGGTTGAGAACCACTGCCTTAGAGAACCCTTTAAACATAAAGCCAAGCAAGAAACCAAAGAAAGTTAACAAATACTGAGGCTTAAAAAAAAAACACTTTAATCTGGTCAGATTGGTGCTTTGGTTGAGTTATAGTACCTCTGAGCCATGTTGGCACAAATGAACCATGAAACATGAATATTATCAAGTTTTATCAATTTATTTTTTTAAGATGAAGATACTGTTTGTGCTTGTCAAAGCATCATAGTGGTTTTAGTACTGAAATTAGTTTATAATATATCAGTGGACATAATATTATTCAAAACGGAGTATATACAAAGTAACTGTGCTGTGCATGATGTCTCTTCATAACTGCAGTTCATTGAAATAAGTGGAATTATTTGAGAAGTATGTTGAAGACTTCTCACAAAGCCTGTCAGGTCTCTTCCTCATTTTCATCTTGCCCAGAGTAATAAAAAGAAAGCAAAGAGGGCAAATCTGTCTCCTTGACTGTGTATCAGTAAAAATGTCTAGATGATACTGACACTAACAGTTGAGCGTGGCGCTAGCAACGCCAAGGTCATGGGCTCAATTCGCAAAAGCTGAAATATGAAATAAAAAATCAATGCAATGTAAGTCACTTAAACGCGTCTGCCAAATGCATAAAAATGCAAAATGTCAAAATGTAATAGTTTAAATTCTTTCGAAAGACTACAGCTTTAAAACAAATGGTCACAAATAGCTTAAAAATGCTCTGTCTTTAATACAACTTCAACCAACAGGTGAGCCAAAAAGCTTGATTTATAAATACACAAGCTTTGACCAAAAACAGGCTGATTTAAAATTCTGAATTCAGTTCCCTTATAGTAGTTCCTGTTCCTGAAACAACACACCTGCCAGCTACCTCTGCATCTGACAGCTGTCCGTAAAAAGACAGGCACGACTGCAACATTCATAACTTCCTGACTGCTGTTTGTAGATATGTATAAAGTATACACATTTAAAGCTGGCTGTCTGGATATCTTTCGAGTCCTCAGTTTACTTTACTCAGGAAGTAATACATGCAAACATATGATATGAACATGCAATGGTCCACTGACTGGCGATGTGAGTTAATGGCAAATGCACTGACCGCATTTTATAAGCTTAATTTCGGCTTTCATTTACATGTTTTGGCTCATTGCATATAACACTGGTTTCTGCCATGGCCATTCACACAAGTCAGTCAGCACTATAATCACAGCTGATGTATCAGATGTCAACAATTAACTGATTGTTTTACATTTTAGAAAAGAAATTTGAGGGAGGCATGAATGTCATTGTATATGTTATTCTATAGCCTATTACGTTTATATTTTAAACACCAAACAAATGGCTTTGATATGATGATCCATACAGAATTATTGTTTAATAATACAGATGTTGCAAATAATAAAAGCACGTTTATTACATAATCGCAATTAGGCTATTCTGAAATAATTACAATTAAAGTTTTCCTCTTCTAAGATTTAAGAATGGTCTAGGGCATGCCCTGAATACTAATTATGCATTCATAATATTAATATATTCACGCAGCTCAAACATTACAGCAATTACAACGCAACTACATAATGTCATAAATATTCTGTTAATGTCTTCTGATGGCACTATTGCAATAGCTTCACATTTCCCGAGTGGGTGTTAAATTGAAAACATCTCTGGCGTGGGTCACCTGTCGGCACTGCGGGAAATTTACATAAAGCTCTGTAGCAGTGACTCTCGCATGCATTGCTTACATAGCAACCTAAAATAAAAACATTTGCTTTGTCACAAGCGCTTATGCATTTTTCAGTGCATTGTGAATCCTCTTGGAAACAGGAGCAGAATGGCTACGCAGAAGCCTGATGGGAGGTGTGGAGGGGCCGTCTTTGATCTTTAAATACCCTCTAACATTACAACCACACTCCATCGCTTTGATTTCTCAAGGCGCGACTGCAACATTCAGACGCTCCCTAAGCGCGCCACATCGCCTTTTCTTTTCTTTTTTTTTTCTTCGCTTTACCATCTGTCCCTTTCTTCCATTTCACGCAGAAGCAGCGGACACTCGCCCTTCAGATGTGTGCAGCCGTATGCCTCCCC
>NW_015546078.1:627398-643448 GCF_001515605.1 Sinocyclocheilus anshuiensis
CTTTCTTCTCTCCTCCCGCTGCAGTCCCTTTCTTATCCCATCGGATTCGCACTTTGCAGACGCTCCCTAAGCGCCGACGGTCCCCCCTCCCCCCGCGCACAGCTCCTGTTTCACTCAAAGATGGCGTCGGCTCTGGAGCCACTGCTCTGTGGCTGCATTTTTGGGCTTGTTGTTGTCTGTGTTTCGAACGCGTTCTGGCACCTTCCCCGCGTCCACTCGATCCAAAATCCCGGTGAGTACCACGTGTAGCGATTTAAGTGCTCTCGGTTAGCGAGTCCGGTTCTGTCTTTCAGGGAAGAAGCGGGAGAAGGGAAAGCGGGGGAATGTTACGCGGAGATGAAGGGGGAGGGTGGGGAGAAGCTAACGTTAACCGAGGCCTAGCTACTTCCCTCACGGGCCTCGTCTCCTCCCCTCACGGGCCTCGTCTCCTCCCCTCACGGGCCTCGTCTCCTCCGCCACCGCAGACTTGGTTTACAGTAAGCGGGGAAGGAAGTGGAGAAGCGTGAGGGTTTTTTTTATTTTTATCAAGCGCTTCTTCGAGGCAAAGCGAGGGAAGGAAGGAATCTTAACGATCTTTTTTTAACGGCTGAGGCACGCGCTAACCGTGCTCCGTTAGGACGCGGGGTTTCTTAACGGACAATAAGAATGGAAAGGTCCAGAAAAAGCCGTTTACTTTCACCGTTATGGTGTGAAATCTCGTTGGAGGGAACGTTGTCCTTATTCTCAGCTGCACGTTGCTTGTTGTGTTTTGAAGCTAACAACATCCGCCTAGTGCACTAGCTTCGCTAACGTTACTCAAAAGTTTACATCGTTTGGAATGGAAAAATATGCTTAAATAATCGACACTAAAGTATGTTTTCTCGTGTTTAGCCACTATTAAGCTGCTGTGTCTAATACTGTTTACATTTGTTTTCAACGTTAAAGCCCCGTTGCTGTGTTGTTTACTATTAGCCATGTGTTGACATTTCGTGCTTTCCTTTCTGGAGCTTGACATGTGATTAGCACCTAATTTAAAGATAATTTACAGGTGGCCACTTGTCACAGTGTTGTGAAATCGCTGAACTTTAGTTGCATTTAGATTGTTGTGTACATAAAAGAACCACTGATTCGGTTTCATCCCATTCATATCACTTTGTTTCAGGCACTGTGAGCTTTAGACGTATTTCTGATATAACCCTTTTGTGTGCCTTCACTGGAAATAGTGTATTTTAGTGTTTTTACTCTGTTGCACGTTTGGTTTATTGGGTTGCACTTTATTTTAGTGTTCTTGTTACAGTGTAATTACACATGTACTGATTTATATTAATTAACTACGGTGTTAGGCTTATGTTTGGTTTCAAGTTTGCTATAGTAATAATATCAAATTACACAAATACAAGGAGAGTAAAATAAAATGTGTTGCTGCTGATAATGGCTTTAACTTGTTTAAACTGTATTTGAATGCAGAGCGTCAAATCAACTGTGCATCAGTTGATGCATGTATAGTGAACATGCAATGTTTTAATATTGTACTTGAATTAATTTCTGAAATTATATCTACAGCTACAGTTGACCCACCTTTAAACCTAACAATCCCACGTAACCTGTACCTAACCTTAACCGTATCCCACCTCAATACCAGTAAAAGTGTTTTGCAGTACAATAAGAATTAAGCGCGTAGTAAAAGACTCCTAATATAATTTTTGAAGTGTAGTGTGGAGTTGTAGTTCGCTGTCACTGTGCAGTAGATGCACGTAGATTCGTTGCCCTTCTTTAGCGAGGCCTGTGTGTTTCTGTAGAACTGCCATTTCTATGGGCTAGATGATTAATATAGATGAGTGTTCAAAAATGTTGTTGTTGCAATGTGTTCTGTGTGTTTTCCAGAGTCTGATCCTTTCATGTTTTTCGTGCAGGTTGCAGGAGCTTCTGAAGAATACTACTCTGTAGGATGATGGTCAGCCTGCGTTGCTTTCTGGAGTAAGGGATCTGTTCTGGACCGCTTGTTCCAGCTGCGCTAGGAGGTTCAAGACAGGCAGTACTTTCACACTTGCATTTCCTTACTACAAAAGTGCTGCTACAATTCTTTACAAAGATGCTCCATCTAAACGGATAACACTAACCGTCAGGATCGAGGATTCTACCAGACTGACTGCTTTGAGACGGGCGGATAAGACGACACCCAAGGCTCTTGCAACTCTACTTTCTCTTGGAGTAGTTGCTGTCTGTTGCATTCTTTGCTTTGGTGTGGCAGCCCTTCAGAAGGAAGGGTCACTGGGTTAGAGGGATCTGTTCTAGGGTGGGGGGGGCGGGGGGATTTTGGGAGCCTATGCTATGGTGATCGGCTCCCTCTCTAACAACTCCTGCTCAGGCACAGAGAGACTTACTACACCTCCCCGGGACAAAGCATAGCCTCCTGGACGAAGAGAGAGGAGGAGGAGGACAACGACGAGGCAGCGCCAGGGCTGAGGCCACTGGGTGCTTCCTAACGGTTGTGAGAGTGTGTTGGGCCTTGGCCCAGCAGTGTTACAGCAGCCATGGTGAAGCTGGCCAACCCGTTGTACACCACCTGGATCTTGGAAGCCATCAAGAAGGTAAAAAAGCAAAAGCAGCGCCCGTCCGAAGAGCGTATCTGCAATGCTGTGTCAATGTCCCATGGGCTTGACCGCAAGACGGTCCTGGAGCACCTTGAGCTCAGCGTTAAAGATGGCTCCGTACTCAAGGTGTCCAATAAGGGGCTCAACTCCTACAAGGACCCCGATAACCCTGGACGCTTGGGGTTCACAAAACCTCGGGCGGGAGGCAGTTCCAGCACCTCCAGCTCGAGTAAAAAACCTGGTTTGGACTGGAACAAGCTCATCAAGCGCTCTCTAGAGGGGCTTCACGAACCCGGCGGATCATCCCTGAAGAGCATCGAACGCTTTCTGAAGTGCCAGGCAGATGTTGCAGGTTATCTGTCTGGCAGCGGCTCTATGGGGCCGGGCCTTTTCCACCAGCATCTCCGACTGTCTCTGAAGCGGGCCGCTTCTCGCGGACGGGTGGTAAAACAAGGGCCGCTCTTCCGGTTGGTAAGCAGGAGTTCTCATAACGACGGGACGGGCTGCGTTTCTCTGGATTCTCTGCCTCCGGTTCGTCTGCTGCCTCATGAACAAGATCGGGTGAGTCGATGAAGCTGTTTCCATTGTTTGGTGGAAGTTTTGTGCAAAGCACATTTTCGGTTTCCCTGTCTGATGACCAGTATTTACATTTTCACTTCTGTTTCGAATAGCGGCTCTCAGCTGTGACATGATTTGAGTAAGCAAACAGCTTTCTGAGACTCGCTAAGACGTCCAGAAATAATTGAAAGCAAGTCAAAGTGCATGTTAAATTTCTGAAATTGACTTTTAGGCCTTAACATGTTCAGATGACTTCCTAATATAGACCGATTTGGTGTAGACGTCACCGTTACGTCACTTGCAGCTGCGCGTGCATTGTGGTGGCAGAAAAACACTGGGAACAAGTGGAGGGAAACGGGTAAAATCCGTGGAATAAGAAAACAAAATATTTTTTGTGCCTTTGGATGTCAGAATTGGAATGAAAATCATTTTTTGTAGAATACTGTCATCAAAGACGCCACTTGAAGCTAAACGCAGACGTTTAAACGGACAGACTATGGATGAAAACTGCTATGGTTACTCTACTTTTAAAGCATAAATTTGATTTAAACAATAAGTCTACATAATATTCACATATGCAGTTCATAGGGGACATATGTGTCCCTGAACCACAAAAGCAGTCTTAAGTCGCTGGGGTATATTTGTAGCAATAGCCAACAATACATTGTATGGGTCAAAATTATAGATTTTTCTTTTATGACAAAAATCATTAGGATATTAAGTAAAGATCATGTTCCATGAAGATATTTAGTAAATTTCCTACCGTAAATATATCAAAACTTAATTTTTGATTAATGATATGCATTGCTAAGAACTTCATTTGGACAACTTTAAAGGAGATTTTCTCAATATTTAGATTTTTTTGCACCCTCAGATTCCAGATTTTCAAATATTGTCCGATCCTAACAAACCATACATCAATGGAAAGCTTATTTATTCAGCTTTCAGATGATGTATAAATCTCAATTTTGAAAAATTTACACTTAAGACTGGTTTTGTGCTCCAGGGTCACATATTGTATTAGCCCTACAGTTACAGCATGGAATACTATTTTAAACCTATTACTATAAACATTTTACATAACATTTACCTATTTTCTTACAAATCTGACTTTTTCTCACAAATGCAAGTTTGTCTCCTAGTTCGGACTTTATAACTCCGTTTAACTCAACAGTAGCGAGTTTGTCAATTCTGAGGAAAAAAAGCCAGAAGTGTGGGATTATAAACTCATGATTCTGAGCCAAGGGGAAAAGAGAGAATGACGAATTGTTTTTCTTTATCAGAATTTTGAGATATAATCTCGGAATTGTGAGAATAAAATCAGAATTTCGAAATATAAACTCAAATTTACCTTTTCTTATTCTTGTATTCCATGGCTTCCATAGACTGCTACTTGAAAACTGTCATTTTCTGCCACCAAAAAACATCATCGCTGTTTGCGTCTATAGATTTACAAGGTTTCATGTTCTGAGTCTCAGAGTACTACAGTTGACAGTCTGAAATGTAGGGCTGGGCGATATATGCGATATATGATATATATATATCTTGGTATTTTCTACATTTTCTATTTGGATTAAAAATATTTATTTATTTACTTATTTAAACATCCTGCCAAATGTTGTCCAATAAAACAATGTTAATATAAAAGGCAATGAAAACTATGCTGTCCATTATGTGCAAAGAAGGGGTTAAAATCACATAACATTCTAACATTACAATCTAAAAACAAAAATAATGCTTTTTAAAGCAGAAGTTCAATTCACTAAACTAAAAATTAAAGTAAAAAAATCTCAAGAGCACAGATTAATTGCATTATATTTCGATTACCCCATTACTGCTGTCTGCCATCATAAAATACACTTATCATAAGTTTAAAATTCTACATATGACAGAATTATTGTGTTCTTATTCTATTGAGCTCTGTCTGTTTGGCGCGCATGCGCACTGCGCTGCTTGTTCCCTTAAGTCTGTGAAGTTTAGCAGAGAATCGCATGAAGAAGGCTCATGCACTTCTGACAGCAAAATGGAAATATTTCCATGACTTTCTAAAATGTACAGATGGAGAATATACCTGTGAAATGTAAGTTATGCACTGAGGAAAACAGCACATCTCAAATGCATTAAACCGAACCAGCAGCGTCTCTGTCAGTGGCACATGAGTCTGTCAGAGCATCTGACATCCCGAGCCGCTTTAAACTATAGCCTACGTGTTAACTAGGGATGCAACGGTACCATTTTTTCAGAACCGATCCGATAGTATCTGCAAGATTCCGATCCGATACCAGCGCAGTTTTTTTAAATCAATGTAGAATTTCTATACTTCTGTGATCATCACTCTTGTGTGTGTTAAATACAATCTGCTAAATATAGACTACTTCATTTTAATGAAAAATAACAAATGAAAAAATATATAATCACAATCTATGGCAAAAAATACTACTATAAACTAGGTTAGTGTATAATTCAGCAGCAAAAGTTATTCTAGTAAAATCATGGGTGCACAATCATTTTATAAAAACAAATTAAACTAAACATTTAGTGAAAAAACATTATTTAGTGGGGAACAAATAAAAGTTACTGAGTATCCGATCGATGCATCCCTAGTGTTAACTATATCTTACGAGTAATTTTAAAGCCCTTAATATAAAGCATGTCTCATGCTCACACCGTGTTCTCTGCTATTATTCAGAAGCGCTCGTATCAAACTACTGTATATCGATATAAACGGTATTGCCTCATGCCATTTCGTACAAACTCACAAAAACATGGCAGAGATGGTCAAGAATGAGCGGTCACGTGAGTTTTGCTCCCTGCCGCCGAGGCTGCCAGCTGCAAGATGTGCCGCTGTTGTTGGGGAGAGACAGAGAGAGTGTGTAGTGGTGGAAGAAAAGAGCCACACATACCATACCATCCTGCACAAGATGGAGCGAGGGATGAAGAGAGAGAGAGAGAGAGGCTGAACTGCAGACATACAGGCGGAAAGAGCAGCACAATACACACCCACTTTTTTGTAACCTGATAAATAGCAGCTCTGCCTTATGCTCCCCAGAGGCTAAACACACACGCATTCACACCCACCCACCCCTCCTATCATATCTGATATGGGTCACATCCATGATGTGCACTGCAGGGTGTTGGCTGTCAGAATGATGCCATGCTAAATTTGAGCTCGGTTTCTGGCTGTTCATGTCTGTGGTTTGATTCGGGAACTAGATGTTGAAGTCGTTACGTGCAACCAAGGTTCTCCAAGTGTGTTGTGTCTGGCTCAGGAATCAAGGCTTCCACAAGTGGCCTGAAGTCACATGACAACTCTAGGCGTCTGCAGTAGAAGAAAAGGCTTAGAATTTGCCAGTGGCTTGTTTTAGATTAGATCACTATTGTGATGACAAGTGTCTTTTTTTAGGATGCACAGGAGCATTGCAGGAAAAACTAGTGGAAATGTTGGGCCTAGTTGTTGATGCGGTTTTATATTTATAACATGGAGCATTTTAACACTTTCGGTTGTGCGTAATTTAAAGTTTGATTGTCTGTCTTCCTCCTGCTGGTTTGCTTTTCCAGAGGTCTGTGTTTTCTTCCCAACTGTGATGTTTTTGTCATCTGTGTGAGTATTATCAGCAACTGTGTTATAGCCTTTGCCATACATGGCATAAATTGGCATTTCTAGGCCATTTACTTTGGCCTATTAAACCTGTAAAATGTTACAACCCTCTACATTGCGAGTAAATCACTCGCATATATGACTAAATCTTACTCTGGGCGACTAAATGATGTCTAATATTAGCCAATTGCTAATAAATTCTCAGATTTTACTCGCCAGTGTGAGTTGGAGGCTAAGTATAAGTTTAGCTCAGATATATTTTCTCTCGCCGAACACTCTCTGACTGAGCGCATCAGAGTTTCACTCTCCGCCAAGCGATCTGTGCTGTTTTTCAGTTTATCTGAATGGATGTGCAGCGCACCTGTATTTAACGTACTGTAAACTCTAGTGTGAAGGCGCACGATTGGCTAAATATTCCTCTTCACGAGTCCAATCTCTACAAAATGTTTAAAGTCATTGTCCAGTAGTGAAGCATGAAAGGAAAAGTCATTGAAATTCATTGGTCAAGAAGATTGGGAACCGTGAGGTTCATTAAAAGAATAGAAAAATAGTCACGTCACTATATGTGACCCTGGAGCACAAAACCAGTCATAAGGGTCAATTTTTCGAAATTGAGATTTATACACCATCTGAAGAAAATCATCTTTAAAGTTGTCCAAATGAAGTTCTTAGCAATGCATATTACTAATCAAAAATTAAGTTTTGATATATTTACGGTAGGAAATTTACAAAATATCTTAATGGAACATGATCTTTACTTAATATCCTAATGATTTTTGGCATAAAATAAAAATGGATAATTTTGACCCATACAATGTATTGTTGGCTATTGCTACAAATATACCCCAGCGACTTAAGACTGCTTTTGTGGTTCAGGGTCACATATAGTCATTATATTTTTGAACAGAATTTGATTGCTGTACTGCCATGCCTGCAGTGAAGCTGCATTATACGGAGAGAACATTATAAGATGAGAATGTTTAAAAATTGGCTTTGAGTGATAAGTGATAGTCCCACAAAATATATGTAATCGTAGTTTGAATTGATTTAATGTTCAGACCAGATAGTTTTTACATTGTGTTGCAATTCACATGCAGCGTGTGTCATCATTGCTTTTTACGCAGCCTTCACTGTAGGGTTTTTTGTTTTTATCTGGATCCAGGTAACTAAAACGAATTTAGTGCAAACAAAACACTTTGGACATGTTTTCCTCACAAAGTTATACTTTTACTGCAGGAATTGTCATTTGAGGGCATTGAGTTGTTTGTGACGCAGCTTTGATTTTATGCTTTAGAAGAATGCACTTGATTTTTCACTAGCAGGTGTGTTTGTCTGATATGGCGGCTGTCAGTGGTGCTGTTTTCTGCTTGACTGTTTATAGCCGTATATTGCTGACTCTACCCATGCAGCCTGTATACGATCATTGAGGGCTCTGCTTCAGTGCAGTGAGGACGGGAGCAAAACAAATGGGTGAGCACTGGCTGTGACCCCGATATGGAGGAGAGATTTGTGTAGTCAACACACGAATGACACACTCCTCCATTTAAACATGATCGCAGACTTGCTCACACGTTCTTCCTCTAATAGAGGGTCATTGCCAGGGCATTTGTGGGGAGTGAGGGGGGGCTGGAGTCAAACAAGGGGCATGGAGGTATAGATGGGAAGTCACATAGCTTTTGGGGGGTTATTATGAGAGCGTGTGTATATAGGACATTAAGTGGGCTGGTCCTGATGAGAGGGTTTTGTGTAAAAGTCAGCAGTAAGAAGGATGGGAGCCTCGTGTTGCCCTTTCACAGCTGAAAGCTCCAGGGTTGAAGGAAAGTTCCTCGGGCGGTCATTCTGGGGACGTGTGAAAATTCAGATGTGAACTTGCCGTCTGATGACGTTCAGTTCATAGTCGGCAGCATAATGTGAGTATGGACCACTGTAATGGTGATCAGGGCAAAACCTGGACATTTTTCTTCCTAATTATCCCTAGAAAGTGGTTTATCCACTATTCTAGTCAATTAAGTTGCCAGAAATATAATAAAAAGCAGTCTGCACTTCAGGTTTTCATTGTAAGGTTGTCATTTCATCAAATCTGTAGATGTTTTTCACTTATTTTTGTGGAAAATCTGCTGAATTGGTTTAAATGTTTTAAATTGGAGCTGAGTGTACTGCGCTCATATTGGAACCTGAAAGCATAATCGGATTATCCAGAAATATTTAATAAACAAAACACGATGGCAGGGCGACGTGTAGAACTTGGAATTCTGCCGAGTTCAGATCGCTGTTGTATCCACCATGTTTTACACACATCACCCACTTCCAGTTATTTTAACTGCACTAAAATGGTCTGTTATGCTGCTTGATATCGCAAACTAGTATTTGCCATCATATTTTATTATCGTAATTATGAACACTATTTTCGTAACGCAGATAGCAGTTATTTACTTATAGCAGAAGTCTTCAGAGTCTTAAACATTCACAGAAAATAACTTGCAAAATAAGGTGGACACTCCCTCCAATCCTCTGGACAGCATTGTTGAAATGACTTGCACCCCTCAAACCCATCAGTGCATATAAATGTGTACTTCACCTTATTCTTGTTTCAAAGTGAAGCTGTAGAGAATACAGGAGACATGCATACAAAACAGCACCGGACATTGATTATGTGCCAGTGTTAAGGTAGGTAGGTAAGGTAATCAGTGTTGGCCCTTTTGTCCTGACTGCTCTGTTGTGGCACGAGTTGACCAGAAACGCTACTAGAATGTAAAGAGGCTCACAGGACTTGAATGATAACCATTAGCAATACTATTATCCCTCTGTATACGTCTAAGATCACTGAGGCATTAGAGCATCAGAATGGTTGTCTACCCTGTAACTAAACCAGACTTTGATAGCCTTGTTTCTCGATCTATAGTTAAATTTCATTGGTATGAAAGCTATTTTTAATGGTTAATGCTGATGCAGTCTGGCAAATTATGTAATATCTGTAATATCACAATATTTACTCAATTCATGCAAAATTGAAATCAGAATTTTTTGACAAGGCTTTTGGTAGATTTTAGATCTTTTCTGTTAATCAGCCAAAATGCACGGTTATGAGCTGACATTGCTTTCTCAATATATTATGTATCTTTCTCCATGTTGTGTATTAAAATGAAAAGTATGTATTGTATTTGTTTGTTTTTTGTATTTGTAATATGGATAGTTAAATGTTTCACAAGTTCACAATTTTTGCACCTTGGTTTATGTACCACTTTGCGCTGACCCTTGTATGACCTTAGCAATGGTATGGTCGTCATGTCCTATGATGGATTTGAGCTCTACAAGGTTGAATGTGATTTAGCACACATGTTCTCTGCTTCATTACTCCCTGCTGTAAGATGTATTTGCAGCTGCATGCTATTTGTATCACTAGCATGACCTCCAAATTTGAATCCCTCACTTTAGTTAGTCTAACAGGAATGGTCTGCGTAGTACAATGGATTTTGGCTTGTTTGCCACTTCTGTTTGAGAAGCCACCCTGAGACTTGATAAACCAACCAGTGGGCTTCATTTCTCATTGCTTCTCAAGTCAGCAGGAGGCTTTTTGTCAGTTGCACCTGATCTGAAAGGTGTTTTAATGTTTGTGTTGCCATGAAAGGGCTTTTAGAAATAGAGGAAATACAGAATCTGCCAAGAATTTATCTGTCTGTCATACTGTTGTTGTTGTTGTTCGATCTGTCTATCATTACATACAGTGGGTACGGAAAGTATTCAGACCCCCTTAAATTAAGATTAGGGATGCACCGAAATGAATATTCTTGGCCGAAGCCGAACAAAATGAAACACTGGGCCGAATACCGAACACAGTTTTTCGCATTTTTTTCACCATATATTTTGCCTTTTTTTTACTATTGCATAAATTTGGTCTATTTTTGGCCAAATAATTTCGGTTGCCGAACATTCGGTGCATCCCTACTAAAGATGTTTTTAAAGGGCAGTTGACTCAAAAATAAATTCTGTTATAATTTACTTGCCTTCATGTCGTTCCAAACCTGTATAACTTTCTTCTGTGAAACATGAAAAAATATATTTTGAAGAATGTTGATGACCAAGCCATTTTGGCTTCCATTAGCGGTGGGCGATATGGCAAAAATATTATATCACGATTTTTGTCAGGAAAATCACGATTCACTGTTTTACCACGATTCTTTGTCATTTTGGTTTTACTATTTTGCAAGCTGTCTGAGCAGTACAGCCACATTAATTTCCCTATTTTAAAAACAAAGCCTTACAAGGTAACAGAATATAAAATAAAAAGGATTGGCAGATATTTAGGCCAGACCGGGAAATGATAAAAATCACTATTTTACCTTTGTTACAAAAAAAATTAGAGAGATACACATTACAAATATTTATAATATACAAATAAAACAAACAGTGATTTATTTTTCAGGTATTTAGCAGTAGCATTCAAGAAATGGAATGAACAAATATAAAAATAAAACACTGTTAACACTTCACTGTATAAATTATACATTGATTCTTATTGAAGCAACTGTACGGAAGTTCTTCACTCGAGAGCAGTGAGTGATTTTTCTCTTTGTTTTGTTGTTTTATTAACATTAAAGGGATAGTTCACCCTAAAATGACAATTCTGTTATTTATTCACTCTCAAATTGTTTTAAATCTGAACGAGTTTGTTTCTTTCTTTTATGTTGAACATAAAAGCTATGACTTCCATAGTATTTTGTTTCCTTCTATCAAAGTCAATGGGGACCAGCAACTGTTTGGTTACCCACATTCTTTAAAATATCTTCTTTTGTGTTCAGAACATGAAATAAATTAATACAGGTTTGGGACAACAACAAATGAAAAATGACAAAAATTACAATTTAAAATTTTTGGTGAACTATCCCTTTAATGACAATTGGCAGCATGTTTAGTGCTATTAGGCTACTGTCACTTTAAGACCTGCTTGCATCTAATAAACAGGCACGGATTAATTTTTCTCTCAACTGTTTACATAACCAACTGTGTTTATTGGTAAACCTTGTGTGTTTATTACCATATTTGTGCAATCAGACGCAAAAGATAACTTAGTCCAGTAATCAGGCGCTGTTTGACAGGCTTTTTAAATGCAGTCAGTAGGTGTTGTAGTTCATAAGTCCAAAAGAAGTGAAATAAAGTGAATGCATACATGATAAAAAGTGCCTCACATGGCTCCGTTATATTTTTAATATAACTTCGATTGGATTCATCTGAAAGAAGGAAGTCAAATATGCCTAGGATGGCTTGAGCGTGAGTAAATAATGGGCTAATTTTCATTTTTGGGTGAACTATCCCTTTAAGTATGTGCATGGTTCAGGTGTACGCACCTGTCAGAACACAACCCTCTACGGACACCTTGGCAATTGAATCGCCATTGGCTAGTACATTTTTTTGTTTACTCGCCAGACTGAAATACTAATATATATATATATATATATATATAAAAAGTTATGCCATTTTACAAACATATATAATGTTTGTAAAATGGTACAGCTTTTTAAATATCTGAAAGTACACTCTTAATATCAGTCAGACACTTAGCAGATATTTACGTATTGCGCAAGTGGGAAGCTCTGTTTCGGGGATTACGTCTCTTTATATCAGGCAACCCAGTTGTGTTCCTCTGCGGCCAGATTAAACCTTGTTATTGCCTATATATTATGCTCTATTCATAATTTTTTTAGAAACCTCGCACTTTTCTGCTCAATTTTAAACGTTGTTCTTGTATTCAAATTAAGTGCGGTTCACTGCTGCACACGTGCCACAATATCGATACAGGGCCAGCTGTATCGATACTCGTATCGTCAAATCTCTGTGACCATACATCGTCGTATCGATGTATTGCACACAGCACTAGTGGCTGGTAGATTAGCAAAATTACTGGCAACTACTCAAAACATACCTATATTTGGCTGGTGGTGAGTGTTAGTTTGATACCCTGTTGTGCAGATTGTATTATGTTTGTCAGTTAGTTATACACTGAACAGTTAGATCTTAATATAATATTTTTCCCCCTAATGATTTTCATTCAATAACAGCAGATGTTGAATCAAAACAATGTTGAACCAGGGCAGAGTACTGCAGTAAAATGAATTAGATTTTTATTTTGTGAACTTGAGCGACATGCGTTTTCATGGGTAAACCATCTGTTTGTTCATGATTGTAAACTGCAAAATCTTTCTAGCTTGATTTTGTTCATCAGATAAGATGCTAAAGGCAGTACGATTTCTATATCCTGTTGTAGCTCTGATTTGTGAAGTCTTAGTTCTGTCTCAACATGAATAGAGAAGAGACATTAAATGGTTGAAGTATACAACAGTATTCTGTTTAGCCTAGTTCTGATTGGATCTTTTGGCTGGGAGAAGTGTGTGTAAGGGTTTGGTTTTCTTTCTTAGAGACCCACCCTTGAGTATGTATGTGTGTGTGGACCTGAGTCAGAGGAAAATGAACCCAATAAATCACACTGTCCTCTCTCCTCCCTGCCTGGACCTGCTTTCTCTCTCTCTCACACACACACACACATACACACACACACACACACAACCCAAACCTTAGAAACATCCTCATGTGCGCACTGACCTTTTTTCTCCCAGCCTAAATCTGCCATTTCTTAATTCTTTCTGCAGCCAGTCAAGAACGCTATATGAACACAATATCCTTGCGTCTTTCTTCAGAACCGTAGTAGCAGTCTTTGTTTGCACTGTTGCACAACATCTGTATAGCTATATACATTCAGCTCCTCTTGAGCAGAACCTTTTCCACACATCTGTCTCCTTGCATTCACATGCATGTGTTTGTTTGTGCACTGTTTGTGGTGTATGATGCATACTGTGTCGTGGGTGGGACTCTCTTGGACACACTGAAAGATTAATGGTGCTCCAGAAGCAGATGGTGTGGCTTAGAATAAGCATCAACACATGCTTTTGTGCCCACACCCTGACAATAAACCCACCTCTAGCCCCACACATTCACTGTGATCATGCCCACTGCAGCCTTTGGTCCTCAAAACTTTGAGCCACTATGGTTTGTGTCCGTAAGATCTTTTGGGGGCTTTTTGATGCCCACTTATCGACTGGATGCATCCTCTGAAGCATTTTTTATTTTTATTTTGCTATAAATCATGCTTTGTGAGAGCATGGAGCTTTAAAAATGCCTTAAAACTCCCATTGAGTGATACCACTTTTTGTTGTAAAATTTGTGTTTTTTTTCTGAAGGAATTTAGTGTTTTGGGTGTAAATTACCTTTGAGCATAATTTGTAACATTTATGCACTACCGGTCAAAAGTTTGAACATTTTTGAATGATGATTATACTCAAGCCTGTATTTATTCGATTAAAAATATCTGATAATTGATCATTTGAAAAAAAATAATTGATTGATCATTAAATCAGCATATTAGAATGATTTCTGAAGGATCATGTGACACTGAAGACTGGAGTAAATGATGTTGAAAATTCAGCTTTGATCACAGCAATGCATTAAATTTTAAATTGTATTAATAGAAAACAGTTATTTGACTGTAAGCTGTAATATTTCACAATATGACTTATTTTACTGTGTTTTTGTGCAAATAAATATAGCCTTGTTGTGCGTGCGAGACAAACATGTTCAAAAACATTAAAAAATCTTTTGACTGGTAATGCATGCTGATTTTTTCTTATTTTTTCTTCCTGAACCAGAATGTAAAAATCAGTCTATTTTCTTCAGGCTTTGCTAAATCTGTGAAGAGATATTAGTAGTGTCCTCAGCTCGGAATTGAATGAAGCAGACCTTAATACAGTTCATAAAGGGCAATTAATTCATCCAAACTGTCCTCAATTACACAATATTCCGACCTCTGTTTCACCATATTATTTGGATCTATTTAGCCAATAACTCTGTCTTATTTGCTCTTTATCTCTGTTTTTCTCTCTCAGCCTGTGGCAGAGCCCATACCCATTTGTAGTTTCTGTTTGGGGACCAAGGAACAGAACCGCGACAAGAAACCCGAAGAGCTCATCTCCTGTGCAGACTGTGGGAACAGCGGTAAGGAAACGGTCAAACTTCATTCGAACTTCAAACATTTTCATTATTCATTTATATAATAAGACATTAAGTATACTATAAGATGTCTGCTGAGAAACTTACTAAGTTTTAAAGTCAAGAGTATTGGCCAAAATAATGTTCCCTGCATGCCCTTAAAGTCGTGACACGTTTTAAATTCAGTTTTGTCATGTTTTAAGGTCATACAACTTTCTACTGGCTCAGAGTTTTTTGTCGCACATTTATGCCAAGCTTATGATCTACTGTTAATGAATTATGACTCTATTTATTTGGTTTTCATGTTATAATATGTTGTAGATGGATGCAAGAGTTAGGGTTGGGCCGATATACGATGCCATCGCCAACATCACGATGTTGAGCCGGCATTGTGATCCCCCCCGCAATCCTCCGCATCCCAATTCGTGTTCAGAAAGGAAATTAAGTGTACTACAGAACCCCTAAAGGGAATAAATAGCCTACGAGATGGGATGATAAAATATTTCAATACTTTCTCTCGCAATTATATCGTTGGGTAATTATGCTGTATATAAACTGCGGGCATCAGGGAGCCGCTACTAATTTGCAGGGCATTGAAACCGCTTTCGAATGCTCGCTCTCATTTTACTTTCACTTTCGAGATTCGCGATCACACGGACTCTACTACGTAGCGGCAGTACTGGGAGGTAGGCTACTGCCACTACCACATATTTAACAAGATTAGATATTTGTCAGTGGTGCTCAGTATCTGCAAATCATTCGCCATCGTCCTATCAGTCAGGTCTTTAAGTATTAATTATCTGGTGCTATGGTGAAGACTAAGGCCCCGATCACACAGAACGTGTTTTTTGCAGTGAGGCGCCTTTTTTAAATAGTTTTCGGTTGGTAGTGAGCGTTCTGCGCGCTGTTTATGCTCCCTGTGCGCCTCGCGTTTTTGCAGGAGCGCTCTGAGCGCCTGAAGTTGAAAAAAAAAAAGCAACTGAGCAGAAAAACACCCGACATCATTTGCGTTTTTTCCCATTGTCCAATTGAATGAACGCAGAGGCGGGCCTTCCGTTGTGATGACGAAAGTTATACCATTGCTTAGAAAGTCCGGAGACTGCAATGATGGAGGAGAAACTTTTGGTGTCTGTCGCGGGTTACTCGGAGCTGTATTTTTTAAGGTTTCTGCTAATATGACAGTTTACTTAACAGCAAAAACCAAAGATTTAGAGCGCTTGCGCTATACTCCTTTGATTAGACTGACAGGACAGCTGATTTGGTGGTGCACAGCTCTTTTTTTTT
>NW_015546078.1:643458-647093 GCF_001515605.1 Sinocyclocheilus anshuiensis
GTATTTAAAAAAAAAATGTAGAAAAAAAAAAATCTTACAGATTATATATATATATATATATATATATATCTTTCTTTTTTAGGAGTCGATCACACAGCTCTTTTTTTTTTTTTTTTTTTTAAGTCACAAAAAAAAGGCAGTGCGGTGCACCGACCTAAAAAACGCATTCGGTGTGATCGGGGCCTTATTACTCTGTGTATGTATTTACTCTTATTACCCTTATTACTCTTATTTAGTATTAATTTTATTTGTGAAGGTCTTAAAAGTTCTAAAAAGTCTTAGTTTAGAAAAACTGCAGATGCACTGGAAGTAACTAATGTCGGAGATTAAAGAGTCGATATAGGGCTGTGCAATTAATCGAAAAACAATTTTGATTTTGGCCTCCAACGATTATGGAAATACAATAATCGAGATAAAACTATTATTGCGCCCCATTCCACCCCCTTTCCAGCTCTACGCGTTCGCTCCTCCATAAAAGCTCAATTACAATCAGTAAAATCATGTAACGTGACTTTTGCAAAATGGGAAGATAACGTTATATGCGCTCAGAGACGGAGCAGAACACAGACATGTAAAGTCATCTTTTAGCTCAAGCTGCGCGCCTAAATGGTCAAATACAGTCAAAAATGTGTTAGAATGCGGCGCTTGGTGATTATTCATGTATACCTTCATCTGTAATGTAATAAATGAACGTAAAGAGAGAAAATACACATGTAACAGTAAATTGGAATCTGTGCGGCTCTTAAAGTGACAGTGGCTAATATTCCTGCTGCGACTGTGTGCTTAATATTAATCAAAGACACAGCAAAAGACAAATTCAAAATCACACACTGCTCTTGAGTGAAGGACTTTTGTAGCTTTAATAAGAAACAAAGAAAGTTTAATTCTTACAGTGAAGACTATGCTGTTTTAGTTTACATCCCTCATAATCGTGTTAAATAACAGTGATTACAGTATTGACCAAAATAATCGTGATTATGATTTTTGCCATAATCGAGCAGCCCCAAGTAGATAAGTTGTTTTATTACAGAGTGGGACTGCATGGTCTTCTCATGGGGATGAGGCTTTATTCTAGTTATTTAAGGCTGTCTCGTGTCTTCTCAGGGCACCCATCCTGTCTGAAGTTCTCTCCAGAGCTCACAGCACGGGTCAAAGCTCTGTGGTGGCAGTGTATCGAGTGCAAAACCTGCAGCAGCTGCCAGGACCAAGGGAAAAATGCAGTAGGTTTTTTATTCGTCTATGTCTCTCTTATTGTTGCTGCCAGATCATGTTAATTTTGGCTGTGTCCTCATTTACAGCTCACCAAAGCTGCATTTATTTGATAAAAAATACAGTAAAAAGTAATATTGTGAAGTATTACTACAATTTAAAATAACTGTTTTGTTTTACAATGTTTCAAAATTATTATTTTTTCCTGTGAAGGCACAGCTGATCACACCAGTCTCATACTAATATGATTTAGTTCTGAAGAAACATTTAGTCTTATCATTAATTTTGAAAACGGTTGTGTTGTCTAATATTAGTGGAAACTGTGATTGTTTTTTTTTTAATGAATCGAAAGTTCAGAACAACAGCATTTATATGCAATAGAAATCGTTTTGTAACAATGCAAGTCTTAACTGTAACTTTTGATTAATTTAATACATCTTTGCTAAATAAAAGTATGAATTTCTTTAAAAAAATATAATTCTGGACATTTGAAGGGTAGAGCATATGCTTACATATGCAATTTACATTTAGTCATTTAGCAGATGCTTTTATCCAAAGCGACTTACAAATGATACCACAGATTTTAGTTTTGTAAATTTTTTGGGGTTTACTTTACAATTTCTATTTTATTACTTAACTTTAGCCCTGCGATCCTTATCACTTCTCTTCAATTGAAAAAAAAAAAGCTCCAAAAAGAGCAGTCACAATCTCCTTTAGTGTTCAAAATTCATAATTAGTGTCCTTGACTCTTGTGTTGTCTGTGTGTTTGTATTTTACAGGACAACATGTTGTTCTGTGACTCCTGTGACCGAGGTTTCCACATGGAGTGCTGTGACCCCCCACTGATGCGAATGCCAAAAGGTGAGCGTGCACACAATCAAATGCATGCCTTTTCTACGTCGTGCAATCATTGCATTTGTCTCTAGGCACACTCTATTAACCGTATATTGTGTTGATGTATTCATTTACACAAGAATTAGTTTTCTCTTTAATTACAGTTATGAGTAAAGATTCTTAATTGGTGTTCTGCAGGTATGTGGATCTGTCAGATCTGTCGGCCAAGAAAAAAGGGAAGAAAGCTCTTGCATGAAAAAGCAGCTCAAATCAAGCGGCGATATAATGCACCACTTGGGCGACCGAAGGGCAGGTATTATACACGGTTTGATTCTGTTTACAACCATATATGTGACCCTGGAGCACAAAAGCAGTCTTAAGTCGCTGGGGTATATTTGTAGCAATAGCCAACAATACATTGTATGGGTCAAAATGATTGATTTTTCTTTTACGCCAAAAATCATTAGGATATTAAGTAAAGATCATGTTCCATGAAGATATTTTGTAAATTTCCTACTGTAAATATATCAGAACTTAATTTTTGATTAGTAATATGCATTGCTAAGAACTTCATTTGAACAACTTTAAAGATGATTTTCTCGATATTTAGATTTTTTTGCACCCTCAGATTCCAGATTTTCAAATATTGTCCTTTCCTAACAAACCATACATCAATGGAAAGCTTACTTCTGATGCAATCTAACCACATGGTGAAATTTTTACCTACTATAGGTTTTGATACCATAAAAGCTGGGTTCATGCCATTTCCAAAACTGTTTTTATTTTTTATTTAGCTTGAACGTATCAAAAGTTATGGCTATCTGAAGTTGGCTAATCAATATGATTTTCAGGAACAGAATTTTGAGAAATACTGGTTTAAAGAAGAGAGGCAATGAAAATAAAAGCACAGCAGTCAAGTATCACAAGTAAAAGTCACTTTACTGTGGTAAAAGACTTATTTTAGTCACTGTACGTGTTGTAAAATATACAAAATGACCCTAATATACATTAAGTGTATATCTGTTCATAAAACATCACAGATTAAAGCATGTAGGCTATCTCCAATTCTTCTCCTGTTCTACTACTCTGGATTTATAATACATAACCAGACACTGTTAAGAACTGTAACTTGTAGTTTTGTGTTCTAAACTTGTAGTTTTATTTCACGCTGTCACCGTTTGAACTAGGGATGTGCGGGTCTAGTCGACTAGTCGACTAAACGGTACAGCTCCTACTAGTCAACACTGAAAACAATAGTCGATTACACGACAGAAAAAAAAACATGATTTTATCATTCAAATTACCATAATTTTAACATTGCATTTAAACATTTTTAAATAAGTTAAAATAAAACATTTGATAATTAATACATTATTTTTAAAAGTTTATCTGGGTGGAAACTACATTTTTACCTCAGACCTCACATGCGTTTTCTTCGTGTCAGTTGCAGTGAGTTCAGAAATGACCATGCGAAAGACGAGCAAGGTGTGGGATTATTTTGAATTAGAAGGAAACGGAAAAGTTTTGTGTAAACTGTGTAATGTCAAATTGTCTTACAATAACTCTACTGGAGCGATGCGTAATCATATTCA
>NW_015546078.1:647378-700935 GCF_001515605.1 Sinocyclocheilus anshuiensis
TGTGATATCTAAAATATAAAATAAGGAGAAGCCTAAAACAGTCCCGATGCCCGGCCCGCGTCTGAACTATGACGTGAAAATTGTCCCGAAGCCCAGCCCGAGGGGCGTAAAAAAGGGCTGAAATGCAGGGCTCTAGCTCTGATCTAGCACAAAGAAAACGATTTGACTGAAAATGTATCAGAAGAGATGAAAGAAAGATAGTGGTCATCTACGCAAACTTTCGTTTAAACGACAGTCAAATTAGTCGTCGCGCACATCCCTAGTTTGAACTAAATGAAAGTAATGCATAGCGTTAATATGGAAATGGTGCTGGTCTCTTTAAGAGCGCTATACTGCTTCATTACACAAGCAGACTAGCTAACGTTACCCCGAACTTTGCATGCTGTAGTTCACATACAAAATGATTGTATGCATATGTACAAGTCATTGGTGTTTGGTGATGAGTTTTTGGCTCAAGGTCTGCATTTAAAGTCACACCAGAGGTGTTCAGCTGGGATTAGGACTTGGCTTTCTGCAGACCAGTCAAGTTCTTCCACACTGACTCAATCAATCTTTTTATTTTATTTTATTTTTACCTCGTTTTATACACAGAGGCATTGTTGTGTTAGAATAGAAAAGGCTCCTGTCCGAACTATTGGTATAAAATTAGAAGCACACAATTCCATAGAATAGCATTATATGCTTAAACGTTAAGATTTGTACTCGTGGAAATTACTAAAGTAGTCAAACCTGTTAATTAGAAGGGGGGGTTCCAATACTTCTGGCAAAATAGTGTACAAGCTATACTAGCTATTCAAAATCTGTCTGCAATTTAATAATATTGACCTATTACTTTTGCTATTGCTTTTGACCATTAGGTATCCGTTACATAATTCATTCAGAATATGGAATGAGTTTGACTACTTAATCAGTTATATTAATAAAAAAATACTTCACTGGGGCAAACAAAAAATCCTAAAATAATAAATAGGATACCCCATAACACCAGCATTTCCAGCAGTATCCAACATTTCTCAATCATGATCTTACTCAGCTAAATGTGACTATTAGCTTAACAGCTGTATTCCTTGTTTGCTAGCTACCTATGCACATAAAGCATACGATGTTAAAAATGTTCTACATTATGAACCTTAACCCAAAAACCTTTAGCTTCATACACTGTAAATAATTGTGACCCTGCCTGTGGAAACCCAGCTAGAGTATTTTTTTTTTAAACAGTGGATGAGTAATTCACTCCTTGATTTGGTTAATAAAAGCCTCCTTTGAGATCGTTTTGACAGACATGTTTATTGTGCATTATTTTCAACGTGTTTATCGCTAAGTTTAGTGTGGCGAAATAGAAGCACATCCGTAATTCGCGTGCAGTGTATCTGGTTGCCATGACAACCTCACCGCCTCCTGCTGCTGCTGTATGTAAGCAGAGTGTGAATTTGTAGATTTTCTATAGCAAAACTAAAATGTGTTTAAAAGTGCGACTGACCAAATAGTCCGGCTCGGTTTGTAGTGTTAAGGGAAAGCACCTCCACAGCGCGTGCTAGCAAACTAGAGAAAGACAGCCTTTTTTGCTTGCCACAATAAAACGCTATTTTTCTGCATTAAACAAGCTAATTTTGCCAAGATATTTTCAGAGATGATAGACGAGATGTTATAGAATAATAATTGAATGAAAACTCAATTTTGACAAAAAAAATGGACTTTCAACCAATTTTTTGAATTTCCTGAAAATGTCCCAGCTCGACATCCGACGGGTTTTCCAAGATCGCATCACATTTATTCAGCTTTCAGATGATGCATAAATCACATTTTCAAAAAATTGACCCTTAGCACTGGTTTTGTGGTCAAGGGTCACATTTGCAGAACTGTGAAATTATTTGCATAAGACTACTACAAGTTTTGTTGTCCTCAGACCGGGCCGTCCCTTTAAGAAGCTTCGAGGTGGTGGGCGTGGCAGGAGGCGGGCCACTGGAGGCGTTGACCAATGTTCACAAGGCTCCTCCTCCCCACACTCCTCCTCCAGTTCCTCATGCGAAGGCTATCCCGGCGACGATCGCATGCTGTTCTCTCTCAGAGAAGACCATTCTGCGCATGGCGGCCTGCGTTTCAACAAGAAAACAAAGGGTCTGATCGACGCCCTCAGCAAGTTCTTCACGCCATCCCCGGAGGGACGGAAAGCCCGAGCTGAAGTGGTGGACTATTCCCAGCAATATCGTATACGCAAGAAGAGCAACCGCAAGGGCGAGCATGATGACCCGACAGGAGGTGAAACTAAACTGTTTAACTTTCAACATCTGTATTAGGTGATCCATGCTTGCATGATAAGGAAGGTAAATGCACTAAGAAATGGTAATTTCTCCCAAAATGTCGTGTGTGTGTGTGTGTGTGGTGAGATTAAAACTGAAAGTGTCCCACTTTATATTAAGTGGCCTTTAGGGATGCACGATATATCGGCCACCATATCGGTATCGGCCGATAAATGCTCATTTTTTCTGTTATCGGTATCGGCCCGATAAGAAAATTTGGCCGATATCTTAAAGCCGATAAATAATGCATTATTTCCTTCAGAGACACTTCAGATGCGTGCTGTTCGTTTGCAGCCTTTTGTGCAATTGTACGTTGTAATATTATGTTTATTTGATGTATATCTGATTTATCTCATATAGAATGCGTTTGGTTAAGTTAAAAGAGTGCTTCAGTTTACCGGTGATCATCTTTAGCTCAGCGCACGCAGCTCAAACAGCAGTGCACAACATTAATAACTATGATTGGGAATGTCGTGTATATAACATTCTAATGAGAACATTATTATAATAAAACGTTGTGAATTCTTTGGGTTTAGTTGCTGTGTTTCAGCGCGTTGTTATGGGAAGAGCGCATCCACAACAGTATGTACACTAAGTGCATTGCACCAAATTAGTAATTTAAATGTAAGTACATAGTGGTTAAGGCCACTTAATATAAACTGGGACCACTGGAAGGTATTTCTTGGAGTAATGTTGTGCTGACTTTTTGTGCTTTACATACACAAGTAACACTATGATGTGAGTGATGTAATTTTTTTTTATGCTTTTGCTGGAAGTCTCTAATGCTCACCAAGTCTGCATTTATTTGATCAAAATGCAGAAAAAACTGTAATATTATGACATATTACAATTTTTTTATATATATATTTTGAAATGGAATTTATTCCCCTGATGGAAAGCTGAACTTTTTTCAAAATATTTTTTGTATGATCCTTCAGAAATCATTCTCATTTGGTGCTCAGGAAACATTTCTTATTATCAATGCTGAAAACAGTTCTGCTGCTTCATATTTTTTGTTTTTCAGGAGTTTTCAATAAATAGAATGTTCAAAAGGACAGCCTTTATTTGAAATAGAAAATATTTTATGGTAACACTTTTTTTAAGGTGTCCTTGTTACACGTTACATGTACTTACTATTATAATAACAATAAATTATGCATAATTTCATATAAGGAACCCTAAGCCAAATCCTAACCCTAACCATATAAGTAAGTACATGCAGTTAATTACTCAGTTCTTAAATGTATAAGTACACCATAACAAGGACACCTTATATTAATATAATATTATAAATGGCTTTACTGTCATCTGATATTTGAAGAAAGAAGTCTGGGTAGGACATGAAAAGTACAAATTAGATCTGAATGTGCTGTCTCTTTTATTTAGCTTCATGTTTGTGCTCTCACTCACTCTTTGGCTGTGGTGTTTTTCTGAATCACAGACAATCAGGAGTGTGGAGACAACTGGCGGGAGGACGAAGACAAACTGCCAGGACACGAGAACCTAACTGAGAAAGATATGGAGCTCTTTAGGCACATTCAGGATCTGGCACTACAGGTACAGAACGGGACAAAATACAAATACTCATTAATTTGCTTTTGTTAAATGTCCCATCTGAATTTCGTTCATAAATAATCATTTTTTTCATTTGCTGAGAAACATGCTCCTATATGTGTGTGTGTGAGAGAGACAGAACAGAATGATACTGTAATAATTTTAATTTAATAAATGCATTAACAACAAAAATCAGAGTTGAACATTTAATTAAATGCATATGCTAATGTGTAAACTTTGACGGATTTTAATGTAAACAAAGTGAATCCTTCTTGTCGATAAACCGTATGCTTGATGGTAGTGGTGCCTGTTGTTTGTCTGCACTCACTGATTCTCTTTTGCTGTATTAGCAAAGACTTGGAAGCTGCGAAGGCCTTTATCTCTGCAGAATGTAATGTGGGGGATTTGAGAGTTTCCATTATCTTGACAGCTGGTGCCTCTCTCAGTGATACACACACAAACACAAATGCACATGTGTAGACTGATTGGCTGATTTGTGTGTGTGTGTGTGTGTGTGTGTGTGATTTGAAGGTCCCAGCAGAAGCAGCCAGTCTCTGACTGCCTGAGGCCATCAGTCGAAGAAAAACACTCACTAACCCAGAGAGAAACAATCATATTCGCACGCAGCATCAGACAGATCCAGCATGCTTTTGTTGAGCAGCCAGAAAAGAAAGATACCATGCTGCAGTCTGACAGTATTAACTGAATGTGGGCTCTATAACATTTAGGACATGTACACACTGCAAAGTTTAGGGAGCGGTAGCTGCATGTAAGTATGGGATTGACTCACCGAAGACAACTTTATGAATTCAAAAATGAGAGAGCTATGCAATACCATCTACAAAATATTGTATTGTATATTGTTATTGCTGGTAGTAATATTGCAACAAATACATCTTGTAGGCTGTTCACTGAACATGCACATAGACAAACTATTTCTATTAATCCATGTGCAGCCTAATTGCAAGCACTTGTTATATCACTTGTTATACTTATAGCACTTGTTCTACTTGTATATATCTGCTCCGATTTGCATTTGCTTTCGTTTGTGTGTGCATGTTTGTTTCCTCTTTAACAGCACAGAGATTCAGCAGAATTGCCGTAATTAGTTTCGAACATAGAAATGCTACAATTCACAAACATTTATATTTTTAAAACCAACATGGCATGTTCTGAACGAGCTGTTTCACCTCCACTTTGCGTATGTGTGTGAGATGCAGAGAAGTGTGTGATCACTACTGAGTGTCAGCAGGCTGGCAAGTGGCAGGTGCTCTGAATTTCCACTTGGGCTGCGGATAAGAGCTAATAATAATCCTGTAAGCTTGAGTGTGGCGCTGTATGCTTGTGAGAAACTGTTTGTGATCATTAGAACGAAAGGCAGAGCCTAGGCGTATTTCTTGTGTGAAAGAGAGCGACTGTTTTCTTTTGTGTGTGGCAGGATGCTCTTGGAAAAAAGGCATAGTGGCCTAATAGTTTCTAAATTGTAAACGTACCCACTTTATCGGTCTTAACTCCTTTTTTTTTTTTTTTTGTACTTCATCTCTTATAGAAAGTCGGGGTGACTGGTCCACCGGATCCCCAAATGCGCTGCCCATCTGTTATAGAGTTTGGGAAGTATGAAATTCAGACGTGGTACTCTTCTCCATACCCACAGGAGTACAGCAGGTAACCAACAGCATGTGTCATAATCATCCACAAACTTTTAAATTTTTTTCATAAAACAATATATATATTCCCATTAAGATAATATTGTTAATTGCAGCTTCAGCATCTTACGGTGCGTTCACACTTGTAGTTCGGTTCTCTTGGTTCGTTTGGTCCGGACCAAAAATGAAAACGATACATTTGGTCCTGGTCCGCTTAACTAAAGATACCAAACCTAAAGGCATATTAATACATTCACAACCTGATTGGTTGGGTTGAATGATGTATATTTAGTGACGGAACTTCCCAAACAATAAGTGTGTTCGACTTAAAGTAGCACTGCACAGACCGATCGGTAATGATGGGCAATACGGGCTTAAAAATACATCACAATAATTTCTGGTATGTATTGCGATAACGATATCAGTGACGATAATTCAGGGAATCTTATGCATCCACTAAGAGACAAAAAAAAAAAAACGGTTTCTTTAGAGAAAGGTATTATTTTTCCTATTTTTCCCAAAAGAGGGTGTTGTGAGTGAGTGAATATTACCGAGTACACACGTAATGTAATGACTGTTTAATTCATACTGGAAGCCAGAGGGCGCCCTCGCGCAGAAACTCCACAAATCCATAGCAGAAGTATTAGCACTGACAATGTTCCAGGAAATCCCTAATATGGACAAAGGCATCCTGCTATCGTGGTAGCTAGAGAGATTTTAACTGATGAAACTGGAAGACCATAAACATACGATTGCGACGATATATGGTTTATCTGTTTCTTCAAGCAATATTGGGTATTTTTATGAGGATAAAGTATATTTAGCTATAATGCAATGCTAACGATATAGCCTTTATCACTGTATATAATACTATAAAATAGTATGATTTCTGCCTCATTCTGTGATATGAAACCATGTCTGATAACAAAAAGTTATTTCAAACACTCGACTTAAGTTAATTTGGAGAAAACGCATGTCAATAAATATATTTATATTTGTTGGGCAACAGGTTTGTAAACAGGCTCATGCACATGCAAAACTGTATTGCACACATGCTACTGTAGTACATTTATTAATTTTTTTTGGTCGCAATGTACAGCCCTGACCAAACCAGTTCCAGATCGTAGAAGGAGCTCCTCGTTTAGCGCTAAGCTCCTCAGTTTAGGCCTGTCACGATAACAACTTTTTGTTGTGTGATATATTGCCCCAGAAATAATTGCGATAAGCTAGGCCTGCATGATTAATCGTTTGTAAACCGAAATCGCGATTTGAAAGGGTGCGATTTTCAAATCGCAAGAGCTGCGATTATTTAGATGAAGGACTATCAGAGATTTAACAAGCATCTACGTAGTTTTTGACAGTTTGCTTCATGCGCATTTTACTTTGATGCAGAGTTTAACCAATAGGGGGCAGTCATGACAGATGTTTGCATCATGACAACTTAATGTTTAAGAGGTTTTAAATAAACAGTAGCTTAGTTTGTGATAATACTTGGTATTTCTTTGGTGCTGTTAAAACCACCACAACAGACCTGTAGCTCTTTTATGAAATAGCAATAAATCGCATTTTAAATCGCAAATCGCAGTTTTGATCAGAAAAATCGCAATTAGATTTTTTCTCCAAATCGTGCAGCCCTACCCCTTACCATAATCGCTAGCTTCAGCTTTTTCAGCCCGAAAGGGGAACAGAGTCGCGTTAATTGTTAAATTAAATTTTATTAAAGGGGTCATATGATGCGATTTCAAATTTTCCTTTCTCTTTGGAGTGTTACAAGCTCTTGGTTTTTCTCCAAATCGTGCAGCCCTACGATAAGCAATTTTATTGTCATTTTAAGACCATTTTATGCCACTTAATATATAATCATAATATAACAGCATAATAATGCAAGAAGGCCTACACACTTTCAAATGACAACAAACTTTTAATTCTTAAGAATATTTAGATCATGGAAATTAAGTATCAAAATATTAGATACCTTAAAAAACTTAAATAGTAAATAAACATTTTCTAACAAAAAGTGCAAGTCAGTCAGATGTCTGTATGCACAAAGGCACAGATCTCTAAACAAGGCCATATCTGCAAATGAAACTTTTTTTTTTTTGTAGAAGCACTACATTACATTTACATTGAGTCATTTAGCAGACGCTTTTATCCAAAGCGACTTACAAATGAGGACAATAGAACGTTATGTACGAGAAGCTGCAACAGACACAGGCGCAAGTGGAATGCAAAAAACATGGTGACATTAATTTTTATGTAAATATAATGGGCAATATATTGCGTCACCAAAAATGATTGAGGACATGTACATATATTGTACAATAAGTTGATATATTATTGCAACAGGCCTACCTCAGTTTCACGTCCGCCTTTCGCCATGTCACTCCGCACAGTTGCACATAGATATATGTCAACAACTAGACTTTATCGATATCATGGGAAGACTAATTCTTATCGTGGGGAGAATTTTTACCGGTATATCGCGAACTATAAGATATCGCCCATTCCTACTGATCGGTGTATGACATCAAAGTACCCGTTCACTAATCGGTCTGCACCGTGGCGCTTTAAGTCGAACACACCTAATGCCGTCTGCTGTACTAAGCACGCTCATTGTTGCATGTATATATTATTTTATTTTCACCACCTGCTAACTCACGAAGAGCTCATAAAAGGCACTTTACCTCCTCGTTGCTCCACGTTTGCCCTCTGCTCATTTTGTTTTGGATACACCGCTTGTTCCGCGTCGTCAAATCATGTTGCATAGCCTCGCATCTTGTCATTACATCCTATTTTTGGTTCGTTCGTTTAGTATTTGGTCTGTGTTGCATTCATATTTTATTCGAACCGCACCAGAGTTCGTTTGCAAGCGGACTGAGAGCCACCTTTTTAGCAGTCTCGGTCCGCTTGTTTTTTGCGCACCAAGGTTCGGACGTCAACGTTCACACTTACTGAAATGAACCGCACTAACAGAGCAATCACACCAGAGTTTGTTTTAATCGAACCTATTATGTGAGCCTGGAGCACAAAAGCAGTCTTAAGTTGCTGGGGTATATTTGTAGCAATAGCCAAAAATACATTGTATGGGTCAAAATTATTGATTTCCACAAATACACGCAGACTCTCGTGCACGCTCGTCTTTGTTTATACGCACTTGGCAGCGAAGACATATGCTCGTCAACACTCTTGTCATGCACACGCAAATGTGTGTTTTCATGCGTTCTGAGCCAACAAAGGAAATCTCATTCACACTGATACTAATAAATGTAGAACGGAAAGCTCTCATTGTTTTAGGATCACTAATGGTGATTTACTACATCCTTTGTGTTTCTATAAGAGACCATTTAGGTGTAAACATGACATGCAGATCTGAATAGGTGTGGTCTAAGTCAATGCTGCCACTGTGACCTGTGCTGGCAAAATTAGTCACAGTGAGCAAATTTTCAAAATTGAGTTATTTTTATTTTCACATTCTCCCTTCAAAATGATACATGATTTGTTGGAATCGGATGAAAAATGCCTGAGCTTTGAAGTCGATAGAGTCAGCAAAGTCAGTTTTGAGAAATCTCAGGTTGAAGTTTTCTGAAGGTTCCAACGCAAAATCACCAGCAACATTGCATCATTTCCTCCACTTACTTTCTTAATATGAATTACTATGTGACCCTGGAGCACAAAAGCAGTCATAAGCAGGGGTGTGAAGTAACGAATTACAAATACTCACATTACAGTAATTAAGTAGTTTTTATCAGTAATTGTACTTTTTTGAGTAGTACAGTGTTAACTCACGCAAGCGCCACATTTGGTAAATTCCCACTCACTTATGAGACGCGCGATCTGCGCTGCCTCGTCTCTTTCTCGCGTGCGTTCTGCAGTTTTTCTTTTATGCCAAAAATCATTAGGATATTAAGTGTAAAGATCATGTTCCATGAACTTTCACTTTCAAATTAGCGGCAATTCGGCGTCAATTGCTTGAATTCAATTCAAGCAACAACAAAATACAACATAGAGCATAGAACCTTTTTTAACAAAACAAATAAAAATACACCATGCTATATGCCTAAAATAAAATAACAAATAACTTACACAAGGTTTAGGTATACAAAACTGAAGATCAGTAAACACTGTGGAACCAAATAAATAAGAAATGTACGTTTATTACCAAAACGAATAAGAAAGCTTGGAGACACGGCATACTAGATGTAAAATAAAAAAATACACCGTTTAAATAAAAATCAGCAAACACTGGAACGAATAAAAAAAAAAAAACGTCCAATATCACCTTAGATAAATTGTAGAAGCCAACAGGCTTTTCAAAATCCAAAATATTTTTTAAACCGGCGCTTTTGCATGTCATTTTGAAACTTTTGTCTGTCTCGCCTCACTCTTCTTGTCGGCTTCTCCTCACGTGATAAATGCAATCTGATCTGTGATGCGACTGTCGTTCGACTGTGTTCAGTTTTTAATTGTAGTCTCTGTTCTCTAACTGAACTAAATGATTTTTATTACTATAAAAAATCTAAATGACGGTGACCATAGCCTGTATGTTCCACATTAATCAACACTACTCTGTGTTGTCTGGTGTGTTACTGCTTGCCTTCTTGTTTGGCCAGTTGGTTTTAGAGGCTCAGGTTTCAGTCTGGTCCTGACTCAGCAGGATACCTGTGGTGGCAGCTCTGCTAAAAGCTAACACTGTTGGCATTCAGCCCATAGGAGAAGCAGGAGCCGTGCAATTTATCACTGTGGAGTGAGTTTCGTACCAGTCTCTGCTGCACGACCTTTCAAAACGTTGATTTAGTATTTAATAATTGAGAGTCTTACAGACATTTCATTTTGCAAATATTATGAATGAGAGTTGATTGTGTTTGTGTTGCATTATCTAAAGCCTAGCAATGTCACTTCACATTGGCAACCAAATAATCCGTTTGCAATCGGACTGAAAAGCCTTCATGAAAACACCCATAATAGAAGCAGCACGACACAGCGGTTATGTGCTTATTTTCACCAAGTTATGACCAGAATTGGATACATATTAATTCTGCTGTTTAAAACAGTCAACCAAAGGTTGAAAACATCTTTTCTACACTCCAGGTGGATGGAAATGTCAGCACAATATACTGTCAGAATCTGTGCCTGCTAGCCAAGCTCTTCCTGGACCATAAGACGCTGTATTATGACGTGGAGCCCTTCCTCTTCTATGTGCTCACACAGAATGACAGTAAGGGCTGCCATCTCGTAGGATACTTTTCAAAGGTGAGCTAAACCTTTTTTGAGTTACTTGACAGTGTTGAGCAATTTGGGTTTGTTGTTAATGCTACTTTTTGCAAATTTTGACTACTTTTGTGGCTTGCTTACAGTAGATGCTTTGTTTGCTTCTTTATGGGTTGATTATCCTCCTGGAAAGATGTTTAAAGTGAACTTTTTTTTTTTATTATTAACAGGTTTTTGCCTATTTTGAGGGTGAATCGTGGATGCTGTTTATGCACTCCGTTTAAATAATTTTAAGAACTATTTTGATAGCTGTGTATGGTGTTCAGTATGGGCAGTATGTGCAATTTTAAACCGAATACGATCATACCTGACAAATACATTGTGTGGCACATGGATAGAAGTGTGTTTGTTATATTTGCTTGAATTTTACAAAATCCACCATAGCCTGTATGTTCCACATTAATCAACACTACTCTGTGTTGTCTGGTGTGTTACTGCTTGCCTTCTTGTTTGGCCAGTTGGTTTTAGAGGCTCAGGTTTCAGTCTGGTCCTGACTCAGCAGGATACCTGTGGTGGCAGCTCTGCTAAAAGCTAACACTGTTGGCATTCAGCCCATAGGAGAAGCAGGAGCCGTGCAATTTATCACTGTGGAGTGAGTTTCGTACCAGTCTCTGCTGCACGACCTTTCAAAACGTTGATTTAGTATTTAATAATTGAGAGTCTTACAGACATTTCATTTTGCAAATATTATGAATGAGAGTTGATTGTGTTTGTGTTGCATTATCTAAAGCCTAGCAATGTCACTTCACATTGGCAACCAAATAATCCGTTTGCAATCGGACTGAAAAGCCTTCATGAAAACACCCATAATAGAAGCAGCACGACACAGCGGTTATGTGCTTATTTTCACCAAGTTATGACCAGAATTGGATACATATTAATTCTGCTGTTTAAAACAGTCAACCAAAGGTTGAAAACATCTTTTCTACACTCCAGGTGGATGGAAATGTCAGCACAATATACTGTCAGAATCTGTGCCTGCTAGCCAAGCTCTTCCTGGACCATAAGACGCTGTATTATGACGTGGAGCCCTTCCTCTTCTATGTGCTCACACAGAATGACAGTAAGGGCTGCCATCTCGTAGGATACTTTTCAAAGGTGAGCTAAACCTTTTTTGAGTTACTTGACAGTGTTGAGCAATTTGGGTTTGTTGTTAATGCTACTTTTTGCAAATTTTGACTACTTTTGTGGCTTGCTTACAGTAGATGCTTTGTTTGCTTCTTTATGGGTTGATTATCCTCCTGGAAAGATGTTTAAAGTGAACTTTTTTTTTTTTTTATTAACAGGTTTTTGCCTATTTTGAGGGTGAATCGTGGATGCTGTTTATGCACTCCGTTTAAATAATTTTAAGAACTATTTAGGAGAAGCATTGTCAACAAAAGTATAACGTATCCTGCATTATGATTCTTCCACAATACCAGCGCAAGGGCTATGGGCGATTCCTCATTGACTTCAGTAAGCACTCTGCATTATCTTTCCACTGTTAACTCGGTTTCTTTTTTGCAAAGAAAATATTTGAGAATTCTACTCCTTCAGATAGTGTCATTAGACACCGAGGATAAACTGTTATGATTCTCTCTGCAGGTTACCTGCTGTCTAAGAGGGAAGGCCAGCCGGGTTCACCAGAGAAGCCATTGTCAGACCTGGGCCGGCTTTCCTACATGGCATATTGGCGTAGTGTGGTGCTGGAGTGCCTACATGAGATCAGCGATCGACAGCTCACCATCCGCAAACTCAGCAAAGTCACTGGCATTTGTCCTCAAGATATCACAGCCACTCTGCTTAATCTGAATATGCTGGAACAGAGAGGAGACCGGTGAGAGAGATGCTCACACACTGATTTTCATTGAGTATACATGGTTTAGTGCTAACACAAGGATGCACCACATTGATCAAAAGTGACCGAAGAGACAATTTTTACAAAAGAGTTTCGGTAACACTTTATTTTAAGGTGTCTTTGTTGCACGTTAAATGTACTAACACGAAGCAACAAGTAACACGAAGCCAAACTCTTATCCTAACCATATAGTAAGTACATGTAGTAAATTAATATTATAAAACGGAGAGTTCCGGTCCTTGATTCTGATTGGCTGAGCCACGTTCGAAGCTGTTGTAAATGACTCTACAAAGTAACATACACCTTTGTTTACTTCTGTGTGTTGCTCGGCAACTACTTTGTAGCAACCACAACTGTTTCTGAGGAGCTACATTGTTTGGTCAGAAGTCAGAAAGAGCTGGAATACAAGGAATTTGTTTTGGTGTCACAAGCTTCCAGTACACAGAGACGACAACTACAACACACGGATAATAAAAAATAAGATGTGAATAAAATACACACGTGTGTATATATAAATAAACAAAAAACTGAAAATATAAATTGAAAAATAAAATAAATTGTATGTACAGGTGTGCTATAGATCAAATATAATATTACTCGGTACTTAAATGTATTATTACACTGTAACAAGGACACCTTAAAATAAAGTGTAACCAAGAGTTCTATTACAAATAAGTGCTGTTCTTTTTGAACATTAATATTTATCAAAGAATCCTTAACTTTTTTTTACAGTTTCCACAGATGTATTAAGCAGCAGAACTGTTTTCAGTATTGATAATAATCAGAAATGTTTCTTGAGCAGCAAATCAGCATATTAGATTGATTTCTGAAGATCATGTGACACTGAAGACTGGAGGAATGATGCTGAAAATTCACTATATTCACAAATGTATTACAGTAGAAAACGCTTACTTTAAATTGTAATATTTCTCCATATTACTCTTGTTAATTGTTATATCAAAGGCAGGCTTGGTGAACATAAGAGACTTCTTTCCAAAACATTAAGAAATCTCACTGACCCCAAACTTTTAAATGGTGTTGTATGTTTGTTACATTTGTAGCAGTCTGTATAGTAGTTTCCTGATTTGTCCTTTCTTGTTATAGAGTGATTATCCTGCGAAGAGAGAAACTGGTGGCCTCGCACATGGCCCGACTTAAAGCCAAACCTCGGCTCCTTGAAGTTGATCCAGACTGCTTGCGCTGGACGCCTGTTATCGTCACCAACACAGTAGTAACTGAAGGAGAAGGGGATGAAGATGAGGAAGAGGAAGGAGGAGAGGAGGAACCTAAAGCTGTAAGCATCTTGACTTTTTTTCCTAGGTTCAGTGGATGCAGTGTTTGTGTACCAGTTAGAGCTGCACGATTAATCATTAAAAGATCGCGATCTCAATTCACCCATGCAGTCTTATTTCTAAAATGGAGCAAATCATTTTTTGAAAGTAATTTTCGCTTCAAATAAAGTTTGTTGATTACATTGTTTCGCCACTAAGTGGCGACAAGTGACTGTTAAATAATGCATTTGCCATTGAATCATTCATTCAAGAGATTTGTTCAAAACTGCTGATTCATTCAGTAATGGACCAAGTGAAGTATTTATGAGTGAGTGAATTATTCATTAAAAAAAAAAAAATAATAAATTAACAATTGTTTCAAATTAATTAAACATTTTTGAATGGAATGAGGCAATTAGTATTATAAAACGGAGAGTTCCGGTGCTTGATTCTGATTGGCTGAGCCGCGTTCGAAGCTGTTGTAAATTAGTCTACAAAGTAACATACACCTTTGTTTACTTCTGTGTGTTGCTCGGCAACCACTTTGTAGCAACCACAACTGTTTCTGAGGAGCTACATTGTTTGGTGGAAGAATACTGTTTTTATTAATATCATTACACTTTATTTGCTCTGTTTTATTTTGTGAAACCTTACTACTTATATGGAATAACCGTTTTATAAAAGCAATAAACCCCGTGAAGCCGTGGTTTACAGTGAATTTATAACAGGTAAGGGGGGCTTCGCGTCATACCTAACATCGCCCCTTAGCTGTTATAAATTCACTGTAAACCACGGCTTCTTGGGGCTTATTGCTTTATTTTGTCACAGGCCCTAGTAAATTACATGTTATTTAGCTTAGTTCAGAATCGTGATCTCTATTTAAAAAAAATAAAAAATAAATCGTGATTCTCAATTTGTCCAGAATTAGGGTTAGGGTTAGGTCCAGCTAACCCTAGCTGAACTTCTGTTCTCTGCATCTCTTCTATAGATCAAACCCAGCCACAAGAGCTCCCCACTCTCTTGGCATTTGAAAGGGGAACGGGAAAAGGAGGGAGAGAAAAAGAGCTTCCCAGCGTTCCCAAAAAAGCAAAGCTCTTCTCCATCCTCTTCTGTTTGCAACAGTGTTCTCAGTCCTGAGCGTTCTCCCCTTTTTCTTACGGCTAATGGGGAGCGCAGGGGACCTGGCCGCCCTCCCAAAAACTGGTTATGGGGCAAGGTGAAGGATGTACCACGTACAGGACCAGGTCGACCCCGTAAACTAAGGCCCCCGGAGGAGGAGGAGGAGGATGATGATGAAGAAGAGGAGGAGGAGGATGATGAAGAGGATGAAAGAACTGGCATTAATAAAGTGACAACATCACCGATGCTCTTGACTTTAGAAAATGAGCCTGACTCCACATCAGCCTGTCCCTTGGAGGCTTCTAGGCACCCCGCAGTTCCACAGTCACACAGCAGAGGGCGGCCTCCACGGAAAAAGCGTGGCCCAAAACGCAGGCTTAGTGAGGAGCCTGAAGATGGCCTGCCATCTTTGCCCCACACCACAAGGCTGAGTGAACCCTCGCCAGCCTTCATCAGTGAGAGCAGTGAAGATGAGGATGAAGATGATGAGGAAGAGTTGAGTCGTTCACCACCTGTCCTCACCAAACCCACATTAGGGCTTAAATGCAAGGTATGACACAAACAAGTCTGTTTTTGCTTTGAAACGCGCACTTTGTTCAGGCGATCAGCTCGTGATCCGGTGTTTTCCGCGGCTCTGTTCACACTGAATAAATGCTAACTGTCTTTTAATGAAAACACAAAACATTATTTACCCCGTTTGTATCTGTGAGGCATCCTTTACACATTTTCCCTGTGTGTTAAAGTAATTTTGACTGTCGAATGTCTGACTTGACTCTTGGTAATGTATTTTGCCCCGCCCCCAAAACATGATTCGACTATCAGTCGAACTTGACTTTTTTTCCTAGGTTCAGTGGATGCAGTGTTTGTGTACCAGTTAGAGCTGCACGATTAATCATTAAAAGATCGCGATCTCAATTCACCCATGCAGTCTTATTTCTAAAATGGAGCAAATCATTTTTTGAAAGTAATTTTCGCTTCAAATAAAGTTTGTTGATTACATTGTTTCGCCACTAAGTGGCGACAAGTGACTGTTAAATAATGCATTTGCCATTGAATCATTCATTCAAGAGATTTGTTCAAAACTGCTGATTCATTCAGTAATGGACCAAGTGAAGTATTTATGAGTGAGTGAATTATTCATTAAAAAAAAAAAAATAATAAATTAACAATTGTTTCAAATTAATTAAACATTTTTGAATGGAATGAGGCAATTAGTATTATAAAACGGAGAGTTCCGGTGCTTGATTCTGATTGGCTGAGCCGCGTTCGAAGCTGTTGTAAATTAGTCTACAAAGTAACATACACCTTTGTTTACTTCTGTGTGTTGCTCGGCAACCACTTTGTAGCAACCACAACTGTTTCTGAGGAGCTACATTGTTTGGTGGAAGAATACTGTTTTTATTAATATCATTACACTTTATTTGCTCTGTTTTATTTTGTGAAACCTTACTACTTATATGGAATAACCGTTTTATAAAAGCAATAAACCCCGTGAAGCCGTGGTTTACAGTGAATTTATAACAGGTAAGGGGGGCTTCGCGTCATACCTAACATCGCCCCTTAGCTGTTATAAATTCACTGTAAACCACGGCTTCTTGGGGCTTATTGCTTTATTTTGTCACAGGCCCTAGTAAATTACATGTTATTTAGCTTAGTTCAGAATCGTGATCTCTATTTAAAAAAAATAAAAAATAAATCGTGATTCTCAATTTGTCCAGAATTAGGGTTAGGGTTAGGTCCAGCTAACCCTAGCTGAACTTCTGTTCTCTGCATCTCTTCTATAGATCAAACCCAGCCACAAGAGCTCCCCACTCTCTTGGCATTTGAAAGGGGAACGGGAAAAGGAGGGAGAGAAAAAGAGCTTCCCAGCGTTCCCAAAAAAGCAAAGCTCTTCTCCATCCTCTTCTGTTTGCAACAGTGTTCTCAGTCCTGAGCGTTCTCCCCTTTTTCTTACGGCTAATGGGGAGCGCAGGGGACCTGGCCGCCCTCCCAAAAACTGGTTATGGGGCAAGGTGAAGGATGTACCACGTACAGGACCAGGTCGACCCCGTAAACTAAGGCCCCCGGAGGAGGAGGAGGAGGATGATGATGAAGAAGAGGAGGAGGAGGATGATGAAGAGGATGAAAGAACTGGCATTAATAAAGTGACAACATCACCGATGCTCTTGACTTTAGAAAATGAGCCTGACTCCACATCAGCCTGTCCCTTGGAGGCTTCTAGGCACCCCGCAGTTCCACAGTCACACAGCAGAGGGCGGCCTCCACGGAAAAAGCGTGGCCCAAAACGCAGGCTTAGTGAGGAGCCTGAAGATGGCCTGCCATCTTTGCCCCACACCACAAGGCTGAGTGAACCCTCGCCAGCCTTCATCAGTGAGAGCAGTGAAGATGAGGATGAAGATGATGAGGAAGAGTTGAGTCGTTCACCACCTGTCCTCACCAAACCCACATTAGGGCTTAAATGCAAGGTATGACACAAACAAGTCTGTTTTTGCTTTGAAACGCGCACTTTGTTCAGGCGATCAGCTCGTGATCCGGTGTTTTCCGCGGCTCTGTTCACACTGAATAAATGCTAACTGTCTTTTAATGAAAACACAAAACATTATTTACCCCGTTTGTATCTGTGAGGCATCCTTTACACATTTTCCCTGTGTGTTAAAGTAATTTTGACTGTCGAATGTCTGACTTGACTCTTGGTAATGTATTTTGCCCCGCCCCCAAAACATATGATTCGACTATTAATCGAATATCGGCAAGATTAGAAAATTCCGATTCGACTATGAAAATCCTTAGTCGGGGACACCCCTAGTAATTTCCCTACTGTAGTGTAAAGCAAAAATAATATACCTGTGAAATATTCATTTTCATTTATTTTACAGTGCAATTGTTTTACAATATATGGCTATTGCTGTCATAGGAATAACAATAATATAAAATTGTTGTTATATTATATTCTAATTTGTTTGGCTAAAACACCAGTGTGAATGTAATTTAGATTGAGACAGTATACCACAAATAAAAAGAGGGTAGAGTTCCCTTTAAAGTTCAGGTACAAGTCAATTCAATTATTTTTTCTGACTTAAGTTTTCTTAGTTAAGAACAGAAGGTTGGAGCTAGTGCTGGGCGGTATACCGGTTCATACTGAATACCGGTGTTTATTTTTCTCATGATATTAATTTTTTAAAAACAGCAATACCGGTGCATGTCGCTTAAACAACGTTCGGAACGCGTCACTGTTTGAAAGAAGTCCCTTTTCACTGTTGCACTGTGGTGAGGGAACAGCTGTATGTGTTACTAAGCATGAAAGCCGAAGCTGTAGAACTAATAGAACGTGATGACACAGAAGAACTCATCCACATTGACCAACACAAATATCCACCGGCCCCTGCCATCAGCTCCCGCATCTCGCACACACGAGCGTGACTTTAGCACTAGATTTAGCCACTTTCAGACCCTTTTAGCTGCTTTTTCCATAGAATATACATACTGACTTACATACTGACATACAGCGTGAGGCCCGACTCTCCCGGCGCAGCATCGTCTCTCGGCGTCTGTTCTGCGCAGTGAGCGGCAGAGAAGCAGCACATTCAGTTGCAGAATCGTCAATAAATGAGTACAAAACAAGGTTTCCAAGCACCTGTCGCTAACTGACTGTTTGGAATTATAAATATGAGCATAGTTCGTCTATTAATATTATGCACTTTTTGTTTGTTTTTTTTTTAGTTCGTTACTCAGATGCAGGCAGTGCGCTGCATGAGAAAAAAAAGTAATATAGCCAAAACCACCACATAGCCGCTCTTTAGTGTTGGCGTGATTATAAATGAGAGTGACTCCTGGTTAACATTCAATGGGTCGTGTTTGGTCACTATTTAGTGTGGAATTTATTCACTCATCATGACAGTAAAATAGGGCATTCTAAGTCAATCTACTGCAGTATTTCCTCTATTTCCTCGTAGAAAGTGGGTAACACCTGGTCATGCATGGAAAAAAATAAATACAGTCATATACCGTGAAACCGGTATAATTTTGAAAAATGCCGTGATATAAATTTTTGGTCATACCGCCCAGCACTAGTTGGAGCTCTTAATTTTTAAATCTCAAAGTGCGTTAGATAGAATAATTTCACTTTAAAATGTTCTCATTTTTTTTCCAAGTCTTCATTTGTCTTTTCTTTTTGTTTACAGTAAATATCGTACCGTGGACTTCATACCGTATCGTGAAATTTTGATACCGTTACATGCCTAGTAGGCTTTTTCTAAGAGGCTAGAAAAACCCAGAAATAAAAATGTTGTGGCTTATTCTAGAACTGTCTTTGCTTTTCTCCCCTTGTAGTCTCAGAAGTCCTTGCGGAAGAGGCGTGTGCATCAGCGCAGCCATCCTCACAGCAGCGTCGTTACAGAGACCATCTCGGAGACAACTGAAGTTCTGGATGAGCCATTTGTTGATTCAGATTCTGAAAGACCCATGCCCAGGCTAGAAGAAGAAACTCCATTTGTCAACCCTCTCCGACGCTACGCAGCAGCCCGCAAACACATGGGACATGCTCCAAAAAGCATCAACAGAGGCAATCTGACTGAATCGGAGGAAGACGGTTAGTACAGCTAATAGGATCTTCTAACACCGAAAAGGAATTAGATTCATATCAATTCTTGGGGTCATGATTCGATTTTTCACTTTTTAATCACGATTTTTCATTAAGTTTTTGGTGCACACTGGACGTCAACGCACAAGATTTTAATACAAAAACAGCAGTCTATAGTATGGGTTGTCCTTATTCAAGAAGTCAGTGTTTCCTATTAATTTCCTAATAAATCAAAAATATTTTACACTTCCCATTAGGAATGTGCCCGAATCCGAATACCGTGTTCGTAAAGGAAATGACGTGTGCTATGAAACCCCTACAGGGAATAAATACGAGATGGGAGGAAAAAAATATATGTCAATGCTTTCTCTCGCAATTATTTCGTTGGGTAATTATACTGTATATAAATTGCGGGCATCAGGGTGCCGTTATTAATATGCGAGGCATTGACATCGCTTTTGATTATGCGCTAGTTTTTTACTTTCAAGTTCGAGATTCGCGATCACACATACTCTGTGTATACTACAGAGCGGCAGTACTTACCACACATTTAACAAGATTAGATGTTTGTCTGATGCTCAGGATCTGCAAATCATTCGCCATCGTCCTCAGTCATCTCTCCTTACTCTGTTTATGTGGTAAGCAGGGCTTTTGTCAAGGAACGAAAACAAAAACCCGGAAACGAACGAAATTTTGACAGGAACAGAAACAAAATCAAATTTAATAGTTTCGAACAGAATCGAAAATTTGAAATGGCCATTAACCGGTTAATAACGTTATTTTATCATTCCATTTAATATTTGAATTTTGCAGTCAACCAACATCAACCAAAATGTGATGTTGACGCATCCAACAAGTGAAGAAAACACCATGTTGTTGTTATTATTATACTAACTAGAAAATTGATTTTTGAAATTTGTGAATCAATGCAAATCGCTAAAAGACTGAATTGCGATACATATGTGAATCATTTTTCCCCCCACCCCTAACACCTAAGGATGCCTGCTGTGGTTTTATATGTGCAATCTTGAAAGTTATGTGCAATAGTGTGATTTAAAAAATTGCTTCTCTTCTGTTCAGATCCCACTCCTGTGCTGAAGCCAGTTGCTGTCCTGAGAAAACCTGAACCTTCAGAGGCCACACAGAGAACAGGGGCAACAGCTGAGATGCCTGAGGTTCCAGTAAAAAGAAAGAAAGGCTGGCCTAAGGGCAAGAGTCGCAAGCCACTCCACTGGAAGAAGCGTCCAGGCAGAAAGCCTGGTAGTGGAGCCGGTCAGACAGCTGACACCAGTCTAGCAGATCCATCCTCAGAGGACCCACCACCTCCAAAGATCAAAATGAAGCCTGGCCGGAAACCTCGCAGCTATTACCTGCAGCGTGCACAAGAGGAAGCATCCAGACAGGAGTTTGAGCGAAGCCAATTAGCTCAAGAGCAGCTAGACAATTCAACACTGGAGGACAAAACCTGTAAAAGGACAGCCAGAGCCTTAAGCCCTGAGAAACAGAAAGACTCAGAAGAGGAGGACGATCTCCTTCAGGACTTCAGAGAGCCATCCAAACCCAAAAGGCGAGGTCGGCCTCCAAAAAATGGCAACCTCCCTCCCCCTGTACCCAAACCACCTCCTGTGTCTGAGCCAGAAGACGAAGATGAGGAGGAGGAAGACCAACCATGGTCAGTTGAGAAGATCAGCCGTCCTCCTTCTCGTACCATGTCGCAGTCTTCCAGCACCAGAGTTTCTCAGCCGAGAGCTGATGCAGAGGAAGATGAAGAGCGGGATGATGAAGATTGCGATAACGGGGTTAATCGGAGACCAGCAGCAACACCAGGCTCAGGAAGCCGGCGCAGCGACGATCACGACGCCGACGACGAAGGGGATGGTCGTCTCGAAGAGAAAAGTGACAGCAGCAGTAGCAGTAAAAGAAGAAAGGGCCAAGACTCTGAGGATGATGTTGAGGAGCAAGAAGACGAAGAGGAACCATCATCACCTGCTCGCTCTCCCCCCGTGAAAGAAGAACCCCAGAGCAGTGAGGGTTTTTTAGACATACAGACAAACGTGGCAAGGGATTACGTCAGCAAACAGGAAGAAGTTGAAGGCGAGGAGGAGGATGCAGAGGAAGTACAGGAGGTGAAGACGAGCTCTGCTGATACGGATGAACGCCGCCGACGAGAGCAGGAGGAATCTGCGGCAGCCGCGGCGGCTGTAGAGACTGTAACCGCAATCGTGGTGCCTTCTGAGCCGCTGGAAATGCATCCATTACACGTTGAGGATAAGACCGCGCACATGATAGAGGCTGAGCATTCACACCAGCATCCCGACTTCAAAGATGACTTGAGTCACCAGCAACACGCGAATCACCACAGCAGCGAGCTGGATCTGGAAACCGTGCAAGCTGTACAGTCTCTCACGCAAGGCGAGGCCCAAGAGGAGGATGCAGAGTCTCACGGAGCTTACCAGGATTGTGAAGAGACGCTAGCTGCCTGCCGAACTCTGCAGAGCTACAGCCACGGTGAGGGTGATGAGGAAACGCTAGCTCTGGTGGAGGATTGCGGAGCCTCCCAGCACAGTCCCATGCCTAACCCACCCATGCCTACGTTACCAAACCAGTCTGTCCGTTCAGTCAGCAGCCCTGGGGTGACTCCTGGTCCTATGGATCCCGGATCGGGAGTGCCTGGTCCTACAGCAACTGGAGGGGGAGCAAGTGGAGCGTATACCCAAATAACCCCAGAGCATCCCAGCTCTCTATCCGCTCCCTCATTGCAAAACCTAGAGACCTCTCCTATGATGGACGTGCCATCTGTTTCCGACCATTCCCAACAAGTGGTAGACAGTGGATTTAGTGATTTGGGCAGCATTGAAAGCACTACGGAAAACTACGACAATCCGAGCAGCTACGATTCAACGATGGGCGGCAACGGAGGAGGGAATGGAAGTAACGGAGGTGGCATGTCCGCAGCGGCGGTAGCGTCCTCCTCGTCTTCGTCCTCAAGTTCAACCACACCTTCGTCGTCTTCGCAAGGCAGCAGCTGCTCCTTCATCTCCACGTCCTCCAGCACAGGAGTCGGCTCTCAGATCGCCATGGGCAGCTGTAGCCTTATCCAGCAAGCTGGTCCTGGACAAAACGGCGGAAACGGTGCACCACAACCTCCTCCTCCGCCTCCGCCTTCCTCTAGCACTCCGAGTTGCGGAATAAAATCTCCACAAGGCTGCGTCATTGAAAGACCGCCAAGTGCCAGCCAGCAGCAGCAACAGAAAAAAGTCTCACAACCGACTCAACAACAACAGCAGCAGCAAAACCCTCAACCGCAGCCTCCTCCTCAACCGCCTCCTCCTCAACAGCAATCGCTCTCGCAGTGCAGTATGGGAAACGGCTTCGCTTCCACACCCATGATCATGGAGATTCCCGAGAGCGCTGGCAGCGCCGGAGGAGGCCGGAGTTTGTATGACCGCATGGGACAAGACTTCGGCGCCGGCGGTTACAGTCAACACTCTGCTTCTTTCAGTTTAGCCAAACTCCAGCAGCTAACCAACACCATCATGGACCCCCATGCAATGTCTTATTCGCATTCGGCTGCGGTCACCTCATACGCGACGAGCGTTTCGTTATCCAACCCAGGCTTGGCGCAGCTCGCTTCTTCTCCACACCCGCCTTTGCCCCAAGCCCAGCCCACTATGACTCCACCTCCAAAGTTGAGTTCTGGCTCCATGAATCTCGGTTCCCCTTTGATCCAGTGCAACATGACAGGCGCCAACATTGGATTGCCTCCTCCTCCGCACACGCAGCGTTTGCAAGGCCAGATGGCCGCAGTCAAAGGCCACATTTCAATCCGCTCCAAAGCCTCTCAGATTCCTACAGGCTCCCCGCACCAGCAGCAATTGTACAGCCGCAGCTCTGGCGCTGTGACCATGCAAGGCTCTCCGCGAACTTTAGCGGTGCAACGTGGCATGATGACGAACCTCATGCCAACCCCTGCCGCTTACAACTCCATGAACATGAATCCGCTCAATGCTGCCATGTCTGCAGGCTACCGAATGCCACAGCCCATGATGAACAGCGGGTACCACAGTAACCCACCTTACATGAACCAGCCAGCCCAGTACCCCATGCAAATGCAAATGGGCATGATGGGAGGCCAGGCTTATCCGCAGCAGCCTATGCAGCCCAATCATCATGGCAACATGATGTACACGGGCCCCTCGCACCACAGCTACGCTGGCGTCCCCAAGCAGTCTCCATACATGAGCAGATGAGCGGCAGAGAACGAGCAGAGAGAGAGACGTTCCCCACCGGACTCTGCATCGCTGTACTTTATCCATTTGTATCCACCACCCTCCAAAGTCTGGGCGAAAAAAGATAAAGTGAGCTTGGTGGAGGAAGAGGACATAGAGACTGCGACGATTTCTTTTCCTTTCTAAATGTGTTGTCGCCAAGCTCTGATCCTTTTTAGGTTCATTTCCCAATTGCCCTGAGCTGGGGAGATGATCTAATAGACCTTTATTGTGGCAAGTGTCATGCTCCCACAGACCCTGTGTGGTGGACCAACAGGGTTGGTTTCCACCGAAATTCGAGACCGAAGGGGCGAAGCATCAAAGCAGCTACAGGGGAAGTGGACCTATTTTTTCAAACTGAGAAACATGCATTTATGCTGTTATTGAACATGCATCGAATCATGCACACAATCGTTCAACTGACATAGGAAGCCTTACCTAAAAAAAAAAAGAGACAAAATAATCGTAGATGGACTATTTTCTTTTTTTATTATATTAGTATTATTATTATTTTATTTTTTAAGATGTTCTCGTTTTTTTCAATGACTGTTGAAATGCTTGTTTCAGTCTGACTTTCTCATGCTTCATGTGTGTGGACAAAGTGATTCACGCTCGCTCACTCGCATTCACTCACACAGAGCTCTATAGTCACTCGTCGAGGCGCACGAGGCATCGCAGGTTTCTGTAAATCGGTGTCTTCCCAGTACAGAATCGTGTATATCCAAACGCAACAGACGTCTGATAGTAACGACCATGCATCCATAGACTGGACTTAAACAGAAGTCCTTGGGAACTAGTTAATGTAAATATTCTGGTACTACCTGGTTCACAGCACAGAAATCACAGGAAAGAGTTTCATAAACACTCCACAGATGTCACTAGAGGGCACAGCAGTCAGTAGTGGGAAGGTCTTTAAATTCGTACTACAAAGTGCAGCGTCCATGTAACGTTAAAGGGGTTCACCACGCGGGAGCACGTCTGCATCGCGATGATGTTAAGTAGGCACCTCAAAGTAAGTAGCGCTCCTTGTACTCCAGCTGATCATGGGGTAGTGATGTTAGCTGTTAGCATCGAGAAGGAGTTGTACAAACAAGTAGATCCGTGTCTGCAATGCACACACGGACAAATGAACACTCTCACCCGGGATAAAGGTTAAAGTGCATGGTGTCCTGAGATGGTTACTGTTTTAGGACAACAGGTGTTCAACTCCGTGTTCTAGTATTCATTGTCAATATGAGGAATCTTTCTCAAAGACCTTCACGTATTATTTGTGCGCTTTTTGTTTTTCTGAATTTTATCAAGACTGGGCAGCTTTCTTTTACGACAAGCTGACTCTTTTTGACTTATTGTAGAGAAAATGTTTTTTCTAAAAAATATATATAAAAAAAACGAAATTCCGACATGGATATTGGTACTGTCATTTTTTTCACTTCTGTTTCAGGAAAAAAAAAACAATGCATATTTTTTAGCTCGACTCTTGGGGTAATGTTATTAAGAAATTCAAAACTTAAAAAAAATTACAACTCACTTTTAGTGAATTTAAGATGCCTTTAACCTTTCCATTCCATCTCATCTCTAGAGTTTTCTATCTTTGTGTAGTATATTAATGCTATTTTAAAACAAAAGGAAAAAAGAGATATCTAAAGATCACTTAGCGTTATTTTCTTTTTGGTTATTGTGTGTGTATAGGACAACTTCCTTACATCTATGAGGCATGTACAAATGAGCTCACTATATTTCTGTCTGTTTATATTGCTTACCTTTTCGTATACTTTGTAATTGTACATGGTGAACTGTAAGCTGAGAGCCTGGTATCCGGCGAAAGAGAGGGATGGTCTGAAGCGTCCACCTTCCACTCCTCTCTGTTTTGTCCTTGTATGTATTTCCATTTATTCGTTTCTTTCTCTCTTTTTTTTTTTTTTCCTAGCAAGTACTTTCAAAGAACTCTGTACATTTTAACATGGAACAAAAATAAATTATGTTGAGCCATTTCACTTATTGTATTTCTTGAAAAATCTCTAAAGTAGTGTGTGTTTTTAAATTAATTCTCTCTTTTAGAATTCATTCTACTCTATCAAAGCCAATGCATGGACTGTTTTAAACTGAGCATTACCTTCGGTTCAACTGGAAAGACTTTCTAGAGATTTGATAAACGTTTAAGTTGATGCTCAATCTGTTGTTAGAGCTGCAGAAGGCACAATGCAGTTTATGTATATTGTACTATGCTGTGAAATAGCTTTTGCATTTAAAAACAAACAGGGTTGAATGTTTAAAGCAGCACTATGTAACTATGTAACGCTCTAGCGGTTAATAAACAGAACTGCACACATCCCGCGGAAGAACATTCCAACCGGAGCTACTTCTCTAAGTGTATGTCTCTGGCGATTCACGCAGGTGTGTGTTACTCCGCAGCGGTGACCAGGCTACAATAGTCCGAATATAAGCACTTACAAGTGTACCGGAGTGATTCGGAATAAGACAAAAACGCAGTTTGGAAGATGAATTCATGATGTACTCGCTCATTATATACATTTTGCAAATTTTGAAAACAGAAAAAGTTACATAGTGCTGCTAGCCTTGTACATGCTCGTACCACTTATGTGTTAGAAATACATAGTTTTGTGCTGATTTTTCTACAGATATCTAGTTTAATAATAGTTTATTATTGGATACAATTGTTGCAGACATTTTTTAGATATTAACTTAAAAGTTCGTATTAAATGACAATAATTTAGTAACATTGTTGATCAATTTTAAGTAGATCTGAAAATGTATTTCTTTCATATCATCTTTCATACTTTACTGTATAATGCTGTGATGCTTTAATTCACTCACTTGTAGCATATTTTTGATATTTATATTTATATTTTGACGGTATAGTATACAATTTTCCTTGTCAATCATTGGTTATCTGCCATACCATGGAAATACTTATTGGTATCGGACAGATTTTTAATTGGAGAATCCCTAAAATGTATTCTATATATATATATATATATGTATATATGTTGTAGCATAACCTGGGGACACAGCTTCAAGTCTTTTGAATAAAATGTCTAATACTAGAATTAGATTTATATATATAGATATATAGACCGAGAACAAACACCAAATGCAATCTTTTGTTTCCATATAATGTATGGAAACAAAAAATAAATTGGATAGGGACAGGATAAAAAGGCATCTTTGTGGGGACCATTTTTGTAATAGTGTAATTAGGTATCAGCTTGAGGATAAGGCATTTTTTCATGGGCTGACATATTTAATTCAGTTTATTATAGCATTTATAACCTCAATTTCCATCGTCAGAGGACAAGCTACCTTGAGCCAATAAAACAACGCTGTGCAGTGACGTTTATTGGCCACTGTCCAATCAACTTCGAGAATAATAGTCCACTCGATTCCAATTATATATGGAGTGGGCGGGGTCAACGTGCTAGACGTAGCCTGCCATTGGCTAGCGCGAGTAACAATCATATTTTCTCGTCACAAAATAACGGAGACGGAAGCGACATTTCTGGTTCTGTCTAATTAAAGAATCCTGGGAAGAAGAAACAAAACAAACCGATTGTAAGTATTAATTTATATTTACAATATAAGCGTTCGCACCCAAAGAAAATGAATGGACCCTTTTAATCCGTGGCTTGTCACGAGACAGTCCTGTGATGCGCGAGAGAGGATGATGATGATGATGAAGATGAGCAGGCTGCTCTTTTATAAAGCTATTCTTCTCTCCGGTAACCGGATAGGGATGTAGAATAACGAATGAACTCCGAGGCCTATCGGTTACCGTGAAGATGCAGGTTTCTGATCAGTTCTAGACCGAGTAGGCTTCAGGTCTGCGTTAATAATCTCGTGCGCTCCGCGTGCTGTTACTCTGTCTTCAGCTGCTAAGATGATCCACAGCCTCTTCCTGGTGAACGCGTCGGGGGACATCTTTCTGGAGAAGCACTGGAAGAGCGTGGTCAGCAGGTCCGTCTGCGATTATTTTTTCGAGGCTGTGGAGCGAGCCACGGAACCGGAGAACGTTCCTCCGGTGATCCCGACCCCGCACCACTGCCTCATTAACGTGCTCCGCCAGCGCATCTACTTCGTGGCCGTCATTCAGAGCGAAGTGCCGCCTCTGTTTGTCATCGAGTTCCTCCATCGTGTGGTGGACACGTTTCAGGTTTGGACGTGTTTTAATTATTTTTATAATGCAGCGTTAATACAGTTTGCTTTTATATTTACAATAGTTTACCATAGTTCACCATAGTGGCTGAATCATGGAAAACAGCGTGTCACTTCGAAATATACACTAACAGTCAAAAGTTTTTGAACAGTACGATTTTTATTTTTTATTTTTTTTTTAAACAAGTCTTTTCTGCTCACTAAGCTTGCATTTATTTGATCCAAAGTACAGGAAAACTTTGAAATACTTTTACTATTTAAAATAACTTCCTTCTATGTGAAATCTGTTAAAGGTCCCATATTGTCAAATCTGACATTTCCTTTCACGATAATTTTTCATGATAACTGAGGTCTAGGGGCTATTTAACTCCCATACAAGTTTCAAAACAGTCAGTCCACAGTCAAATGCACACAGCCTGCATTTATTTATTGTCAATATTTAAAACAGTTACATTTTTCAGGATTCTTTGATGAATAGAAAGATCCAAAGATCAGCATTTATCTGAAATAAAAAGCTTTTGTTTAGCAGAGATGCTTTAAATTGATCAAAAGTGATGATAAAGACATTTATAAAGTTACAAAAGATTTCTATTTCAGATAAACGCTGTTCTTCTGAACTTTCTATTCATCAAAGAAACCTGAACAAATTCCACTCAGCTGTTTTCAACATCATCATAATAATAATAATAATAATAATAAATGTTTGTTAAGCAGCACATCAGCATATTATACTGATTTCTGAAGATCATGTGACACTGAAGACTGGAGTAATGATGCTGAAAATAAAGCTGTGCATCACAGGAATAAATTGCATTTGAACAGAGATTCACATAGAAAGCAGTTATTTTAAATAGTAAAAATATTTCAGAGTTTTACTGTTTTTCTGTACTTCAGATCAAATAAATGCAGGCTTGGTGAGCAGAAGAGACTTCTTTTACAAACATTAAAAATCTTGCTGTTCAACAGTGTTTGACTGATAATGTACCATGTCCAAAAAACATATAGTAAGAAATAAAGTAGTGCCATGGTGTTTTTAGTCAAGTGTTCTCCAAGGTAATTGAATTATTACTATGGTAAACTTATTAAGATGACATGGTATTGCCTCGGTGCCGTGTCCAACACATGTAATGTCGTGATATGGTACATGCTTCTAGGATTTAGTGCATTAATAATATCCGTATTGTATGTCAGTACCACACAGTACTTCAATATATATATATATATATACCATTATGTTTTTGTTTTTTAATGACTTTTTTGAAAGTAGTGTATCTGCAGTTGCTGTCATTAACAAACTTAAAATGTAAGCAGAACCGTGCTGTAGCAGTACCTTATATAATATAATAATATGATCATTTATGTGTAATTTATCCCTGTGATGGCAAAGCTAAATTATATAAAAAGCTAATACCATGATACTTTAATAACATGTTATGAGCCACATAAAATAGATTAGTTAAGCTGAATGATCATCAGATTATGAAATCTTACACCATGAACATAAAAGTACTGTGGTGATACAGTGATGGTATCAGATGGTGATAATGTGGTATACTAGTATTATATAACATACACTGTATGTATATTCATAGACCATGTCAAATATCATGTGGTTAATGTTGCATTCAGTGTAACATTCTAGTATTTTTGCAAGGACTTTGGTAACACAGCGTTAGCCGCCATTGTGACGAAGATAATTAAAGGAAATGACATAAAGTTTAGCTGCTGTAATATAATATTTGATGAAAACCATAGTATGGTACTTGCAAGAATACAAATGAATTACCATGGTACATGATGACAAAATATTTAATATAAAGTATTATCTCAAAGTGCTACCATTCCAAAGCATTAGTTCTGAAAATGAAGAGTTTTTGAAATTGAACAATTTTCAAAAATCATGTTTTTTAAAAAAAATTTTATTGTGCATTCCAGTTAGTCTCAATCAAACCGCAGTTGGGTTATTTTGATTAGGTTAAAAAAATAACTAAATAATACAGCTAACTAACACAATAAAAACATGATTTTTGAACATTTAAATTTTTTTTATCTGTTTTGGCGCATAAACTCTTCAGATGTTGAATTAGCGTGTTCTGTTTCTCCCTTCAGGACTATTTCGGGGTTTGCACAGAGGCAGCTGTTAAAGACAATGTTGTGGTGGTGTACGAGCTGCTGGAGGAGATGCTGGATAACGGCTTCCCGCTGGCCACCGAATCAAACATCCTAAAAGAGCTCATTAAACCTCCTACCATCCTGCGCACAGTGGTCAACACCATCACAGGTGTTCTGTGTTAGCTTCTGCTTTATTACATAGCTGCCAGCTTTTGAATGCATGGTAACAATGTTTCTTGTGTGTGCGCAGGAAGCACTAATGTTGGCGAGCAGCTTCCTACAGGTCAGCTGTCGGTGGTTCCGTGGCGGCGCACGGGTGTCAAATATACCAACAACGAAGCTTACTTTGACGTGGTGGAAGAAATCGATGCTATCATTGACAAATCAGGTAGATCATCTTCTTATATGTGACCCTGGAGCACAAAACCAGTCTTAAGTGTCAATTTTTCAAAATTGAGATTTATACATATAAGCTTTCCATTGATGTTTGGTTTGTTAGGATAGGATCATATTTGGCTGAGATACAACTATTTGAAAATCTGGAATCTGAGGCTGCAAAAAAAATCTAAATATTGAGAAAATCATCTTTAAAGTTGTTCAAATGAAGTTCTTAGCAATGCATGTTACTAATCAAAAATTAAGTTTTAATATATTTACGGTAGGAAATTTACAAAATATCTTAATGGAACATGATCTTTACTTAATATCCTAATGATTTTTGGCATAAAAGAAAAATCTATAATTTTGACCCATACAATGTATTGTTGGCTATTGCTACAAATATACCCCAGCGACTTAAGACTGCTTTTGTGCTCCAGGGTCACAGATCTCATAATGGTTTACAGATCCTGTCGTAAAATGCAGATGTCTTTGCCTCAAATCACTCACCTATGAGTCAGTAAATCATTCATTAAATATATATATGTATGTATATGCATGTATATTTTCCCCCTAAGGTTCCACTATCACAGCAGAGATTCAGGGAGTGATAGACGCCTGTGTGAAACTCACAGCAATGCATGTTACTAATCAAAAATTAAGTTTTAATATATTTACGGTAGGAAATTTACAAAATATCTTAATGGAACATGATCTTTACTTAATATCCTAATGATTTTTGGCATAAAAGAAAAATCTATAATTTTGACCCATACAATGTATTGTTGGCTATTGCTACAAATATACCCCAGTGACTTAACACTGCTTTTGTGCTCCAGGGTCACGGATCTCATAATAGTTTACAGATCCTGTCGTAAAATGCAGATGTCTTTGCCTCAAATCACTCACCTATGAGTCAGTAAATCATTCATTAAATATATATATGTATGTATATGCATGTATATTTTCCCCCTAAGGTTCCACTATCACAGCAGAGATTCAGGGAGTGATAGACGCCTGTGTGAAACTCACAGGAATGCCTGATCTCACCTTGTCATTTATGGTAAATCTGGACATCTTTTCTAAATAAAAGCTTGTTTTGTTGAATGTTTTGAAGTCCTGAACAACTAATGACAGCTGTCGGCATCACATACAGCAGAGGTGTTGTAATTCATAACTAAAATTATGAAATTATTTTTGTTAGATGAAATAAAGTAATAATGAAATATGTATATATATTGCATGGAAAAACATGAACCTATTTTGTTTCAGTTAGTTGCCAAGACAACATTTTTAATTTTCCTTTAAGTTTTTTTAGGTAGTAAAATTACAAAAACTAAAAAAAAAAATTAAATATAAGAAGATAGAATGAAATATAAAAAAAAATTAAAAAGCATGTAACAAAAATACTAAAATTAAAATGTAAACTGAAAATCGCTAATAAATAGCTAAAAAGCTCATTCACAATATGAATATTATAATAGTGTGTAACTAATACTAAAATAACACTGATTTGCAGGCCTACAGCTGGTCATGTGATCTGAACAAGGTACTTGAATACTTGGTGCACTCTAATGTTTTGACACCTTTAGCTTCCAAAACAGCTTTTTAATTCTTTATATATCGGGCATTTTTGACATTTTTGCATTTATGCGTTTAGCAGAATTTGCATTTATGCGTTTAGCAGACTTTGCGTTTAGCAGAATTTGCATTTAGCAGAATTTGGATTTATGCATTTGAATTTGCAATTATGCAATGAGGGACAGATTGCCAACTGCACTTTGAAGTGCAAGCTTGTAATATATTCTGTATGACTGTGTACTACTAACCCATTCCATATTCCTTTCTCAACATTTTATTCCTGCATCCTTGATTCTGCAGAACCCTCGACTGCTGGATGATGTCAGCTTCCACCCCTGCGTCCGGTTCAAGCGCTGGGAGGCCGAGCGAATCCTCTCCTTCGTCCCTCCAGACGGAAACTTCCGCCTCCTGTCCTACCACGTCAGCTCTCAGAAGTGAGGTCTCTTTTAGATATTTACAAGTTTTATTTACATGCAATACAATAAAAAAATAAGAACATCAGGGTAACACTTTATATACGGTGTCCTTGTTACACATGTTACATGCACTTACTATTATAATAGCAATAAATTATGCATAATTACATGCAAGTAACCCTAACCATACAGTAAGTACATGTAGTTAATTAATATTACTCAGTATTTAAATGCAGAATTACACTGTAACAAGGACACCTGTAATCCATCGGTATAATAAACAAACATGACAAACATAAGCACAAGTGAAAAACAAAACGAGAAAACACAACACAAAACAAGAATGGTAGCATTCAGAAAACAAAAAGATGTAGGACATAACTTATAAATGATAACATTCAGAGAAGAGGTGAGTTTTAAGAAGTAAGCTCTTCTTAAAGCTCAAGAAACATTTCTGATTATTATTATCAATGTTGAAAACAGTTGTGCAAACGGTGATGTTTTTATTGATTTATTTTTCTCAGAATTCTTTGATGAATGGAGTTTCACAAGAACATTTTTTTTGTCTTCACCGTCACTCTTGATTAATTTAATGCATCCTTGATCAAAAAAAGCATTAATTTGTTTATTATGAAATCATACTGAGCCCAAACTCTCGCACGTTAGTGTGCATACCTTCGCTTGTTATTTTGCAATGCAGTGTACAGTCTCACCTGTGATTGCGGTGTTCTTCAGCCTGGTGGCCATCCCGGTGTATGTGAAGCACAACATCAGCTTCAGAGAGGGCAGTTCTCAGGGGTGTTTTGAACTCACCCTCGGCCCGAAGCAGACTATGGGTAAAGCGGTGGAATCCGTCCTGGTGAGCAGTCAGCTGCCCCGCGGCGTCCTCAACGCCAACCTCAGCCCCTCGCAGGGCACCTACACGTTTGACCCCGTCACCAAGGTAAACAAGGGTTCATTGTTCTGATGTTTAACTGACAGGTTCCTACGCAGTTTGGAAAAGTATGCAATTTGATTTGAGTCATTTCCAGGTGTGGAAAGTATGGGAAAATATTTGCATTTCCAGACTTTATTTGCCACTATTTAGTTTACTATAATAGAAAATTAGGAATTTAATGAAAATTGAATTTAATGAAAATGTCATTGTTACTCGGCCACCATTGAGGATGCATTAAATTGGACATTAGTCCTTGATATTAGAGGTACTACCTTAAGTAAAGCTACATTTTGAGATCTCTATTAATTCATGTGCATGCATTAGGGCTGCACAATTAATCGAATTTCTAATCGCGATTACAATTATGGATGCCACAATTACGTACCGTTCAAAGTCCACTTATGTTATTCTGCACGCTTAAGATATGGTTTTTCTTTCTACATGTTATCTTTAGGGGTTTTCCATTGTTTTAGTTTTAGTTTAACATTATAATACCATTCATATTTTAACTTTTTTTTATAATTTAAAGAAGAAACCAATCCGATGTATAGTTGACATTTGAGGCTTAATACTATAGAAAAGCACTAAAGGTTTTTCAGTTCGAGTGTTTTCAGCTTGTTTACTTTCATATAAAAATACGGCATGCAGCTGCATCAAACAATGGTATAAACATCATTCAGTGTAAACTGTGATAATCGTAATTAATAATTGCAATTACAATTTCAAGGGAATAATCAACAATTATGATTTTTGTCATAATCGTGCAGCCCTAGCATGCATGCTCTCATTTTCTATGAGACGCACAATGGAAATAGGTTATAGTGTATATATAAAACTAGAAATTGTAGTGCGCAAGCATGCAAACAGAATTCCCACGTGCATGTCAGTACTTTCCATGTGCATGCAGAAGTCTGTGTTTTTTATGGGCTCTGCATGTTGTCACTTGGAGAATATCAATGAATAAACAGAGGACTTGTACTGCATGCTGAAAATAAAGCTTCTATGAACAATGTGTGTTAAATATGGTCTGAAAATCTACTGAGAAGTCTGGAAAAGTATGGAATTTTCAGATGGAAAGTGTGTAGGGACAGACTTAAGGCCCGTTCACACCAAGAACGATAACTATAAAGATAACTAGAGGCTTTTGAGTCTTTCAAAGGTCAGTGTTGTCGAGTGTGATATTTTTCCGCTTGCATAAAAAGTTAGCATTTTATTTTTACACGTGAAGCTAGGAAGTTCTCTTAATAATTAGTTCAGGGATGACAAAAGTAAAATGCATAAAACCAGAAATGGGCTCATTTGTTTCTACCTTTTAATTGCAATGCACAGCAAAATATATCATGCTTCAATCTTCTGATTTGGTTTAATGTGAATGTTGCATACTAATGTTGCAGTGAATTGTGATTTGCAGCTTTTGTCTTGGGATGTGGGTAAGATAAACCCCCAGAAACTGCCCAGTTTAAAAGGATCCACGAGTCTCCAGGCTGGAGCCTCCAAACCTGATGAAAACCCAACAATCAACCTCCAGTTCAAGATTCAGCAGCTGGCCGTCTCAGGTACCGTCCATCAGTGGTTTCAGACGTTACGTGGTGACCCAACACATTAATACTAAGATTGTTTACCAAGATTGACAAAAATCACTTCTGAAAGCATCTCAGCCACACTAATTGTATTCAAACACGTTTAAAACAAATTTTTTAAAAATTCAGTTCAAATTCAATTCCCATTGTTTTGTGTATTACTTAATTATGCACCGTAGAATTTGCCACATAGGATATGAAATGTTTTGCATTCAAATATATAATTAGCCTATTAAAATAGCACATTTGTTTCAGATACCCTGGAGATTTTCTTCTCTTAAAATAAATAAGAGAAATTTTCAGTCAGTAAACCGCTTCTTTAATCTCCCACAGGTAATGTAATAAAGCACATTTCTGCAATTGAAAACATTTATGACAATTGTATTACGTGGCCAGGAGATGGAGCCGTTCTGATGTGGAAACAGATGCTTTGAGCAGCTAATGTAACATGGCTCTGTACTGTATGATGGAGCATTGCAAGCTCAGGCTGACTGCTTATTGATTTAGTGCTTTAGCAGTCACAGCCTTTCCCCAAAGACTCTCTTGTGCCAAATACACACCTGTTTTGCAACTGACATGCTTTCTGCTTTCTCACCCAACAGGTCTGAAAGTCAATAGGTTGGACATGTATGGTGAGAAGTACAAACCTTTCAAAGGCATCAAATACATGACCAAGGCCGGCAAATTTCAAGTCCGAACCTAGACGACCTCTTCTTACATTCGGCGAAACAGGGACGAAGAAAAGCGAGGGAACAAGTTTGAGTAAATGCATCTCCTTTGGAATGCATTTCAGGAAAATGTACCATAAGACTGTCCGTCATTCGTGACTTCCAGAGAGATTCTGTTGTTGTTAACACTATCAAAATGTGCTTCTACAGGTCCACCCGAGTTAAAGGGACAGTAACTACATATTACAGTTTTAATGCGTCCTTTTTATTTGCAGCTTCTCTGGATTACGTTTGCTCTCAAACCTCCGTCTCCTCACTCCTTACTTGATTTCTTATTGTCAGTTTTATAACTCTCTCCTTCACATTTTTGAGTCTCATTTCTTCATGAGATTGAACAGCACTGTAATGCATTGATCTGTGCTCTTCTCTGAGAAGCGAGGCGATAGGTGGCTCATTTCTGCATTGCAGGACAATAATCTTATATTACAGTTACAGACTGACTTCGGCCTCCGTCCCAATGATTGTGTGCAAAGTAAAGCATTTTTCAAATGGTCAAACACTGAACTTTTATCTTTGTTTACTGTAGCATTGACAGTATACATCTTTTGTTTTAATTGTTATTGAAATGTGTTTCTTATGCTATTTATTGCCTGTCTGACCGTAACCAAAATATTTAAAGCATAACTGACCATAGCAATCCATAATAACCCTACACGTGATGCTTGATTGTTCGGTGTCTCTTGTTTAAACATGCATTTAAAAATGATGGACTTGAATACACAGCACTTGCAGCTTTAGAGATTTGTCTATGATTATGGATACTGATCGAAATATACACTGAGTGGGATATATGTGAATGTGTGTTTTTAGCTTCTATTGATGTTGTTTTCTTTCCTCCATACTGTTTTTCAGATAAATACAACCGTTCACAGTGCTATGATAATAATAATAAAAAATCCACAAGATGCCCCATGTTTTGCAGCATGCTTCTCTAAAACCAGGCGAACTGCAGAAACACTGATTTAAACGTGTATTATGTTCATATCTAGAGATTGACTTGTCACCATGTGGTAAGGATTGTTTCTACCATTGAGACTTGAAGAAACCCCTTAACATGTTGCTTCCCTTAAGTTCTGCTTGTTTTATTTATTTTTTATTAAACTTCAATAAACGCAGTCAAAGTACAGTTAGAACTACAATAATACACTAAAACAAAACAAAAAATGCATACAAAATACACAGGGGGGTGGGCTAAACATTATGTAAATATATGAAAGAACTTACAAATGGAGACAGTCTTAATTGCTTTCTTATTATGTAAATAAAAATCGTCAGCATAAATTTGAATTTATTTTTCAAGAACCTCCCTTAAGTTCTGCTCAAATGACGTCATGTCACCGCGATGACGCAGTTTTAACCCCCTCGGTCCACGACACTGAACTCCATTCCGCGACTTACTTCAGTCTCCTCTCCTTCCTCCTCATCGTCTTTTAACTCTAAAACTTCCCTAGAGTACATAGACGAGACACAGGGGAGTTAAAGGGTCTGTCCCATAATGAAATGGCAACTTGTTTTCTTCTCGTGTAATTCGCCGTGTCATGTCGTCTTGACTGCTTGGCCGTTTTTAACCCGTGCAGCAAATGAACACTGCATTTTAAGCTAAAACATAATTATGTGGAACTTGTGTATGCATGTACTGTTTTTAAGTAACCATCGGTTAAATCTAAATGGGGTTTGACAAGACGCACAAAGAACGTGTCCATCGCTTGGTAAGTCCTTATCTGTTTGAAGAAAAAGCTATAAAACTGCAGTTTTACAAGAATGAAAGTTGTGTATTCGCCTGTGTAAGTTTGTGTATCCCTAATGAGGTGATTAGCGCAATACACATCGATTACTGATAGGTTTTTCCACCGTATTATGCGATGATAATGATAGAACTATCAATGTAACAACAGCAGAGAACACCGGAACCGCTGCTGTTACAATGTATTGCACGCGTTATAATGTAACATTCTATTTGCTCATATTTTGTTACATTTTGTTTCTTTGTGATAACTCGCGCCCCGGGGTGTTGTTTTCTTTATGCAGAGGGGGGCCTCGCTGATGTGTCGTTTCTCTCACCCTTCTGAGGAAAACTGTCACTTGTTTGTCGACACAAATGGGCAAAGCTAACACAGGCGTGTATGTGCCGCAGTTTAAGCGAGTTTTACACCTTTTCCTCAGCTCTCCATTTTTGCCGCCAGTTAAAGCGCCGGCTGAGCGAGGAGCCACGTGTTCAAGTCTCGGAGCGCGTGTGAAACACTTGACTGGCTTGGTTTTTTAAATATATATGAGCCGTTTAACGATAATGCAGGATTCCTTAGTAGTCAACGCTACTGTATTAGTACTTTTCGTTTGTCCCTTCTGATAGGGTTCAGACTGATTAATTACTCACTCAGACTACTTGTCATTCAACATTTCGGTCCCTACTAGCAAATTAACCCTTTAATGCTGCCTTAACACGGGGTGCACGAGTTATTAGTGACTTATAAATGAGCTAAAGTAGTGAAGTTACTGTTACCACATCCTCCTGTGACAGAATAAGGTAGTTATACAAAATATGCAAGATTTGCAGGACAAAAACAATTCCACGTGTAAGTTGTAACAGTTCCCAGTGTATTCTCTGCTTCACTCACAAAAGACTGCACAACGCTTACGAAAATTAACCATGGTTTTACTATAAGAAAAATGTAGTAAGCAGTTTTTTTTTGACGTATTGGTTGCCATTTGTACTACAAATACTATGGTTAAACTATGGTTAGTGTAGCAAAACAATGGTTAATATGTGGTCACTATGGTTTATCTATAGTAACAATGTTTTTTTTGTAAAACCATGGTTAATTTTCGTAAGGGAAGACAGGCAATGTAGTTGTGAAGAAAACGCGCGCACATTCTATTATCTAGTCTATAATGCTTTTAGAATTGTTTTAATGATTTAGTTGCTTTCTATATATTTACACAAGTTTACACGGGTTAGGGACACTTTTTAGGCTATAGCCTATGTAAATTATGTTAGCAGATGAACATGGAAATATTATATGAAAGTTTAAGAGTTTTTCTGCTGACTCGAGCACTTACTCTGCTTACGCAAGCATTATCATATCTTGTGCAGCTGTCATATATATACATTAAAGAAAACAATCAGCCTACTCTTTATATATATATATATATATATATATAGCACTTGTAACTATAACTGGAAAACACCCAATAAGGTTATTTTGCTCATACTTGTAAATAAATCCTGTAGGCTAGACTGTAAAACTTGTATCTTAATATTAAAAGCCACACACCATGCCTTAGAGAGGAAGAGGTCTGGGTTACTTCCAGTGTGTGTGTGTGTGTGTGTGTGTGTGTGTTTGAGCGATGCTACGGTCTTAATCTACCGTATTAATAACTCTGCAGTAGCCTATGTGAGAATTAATAATCTATCGAAGCATGAAGCGAGGCACCGAGGGAATTCCTCATTAAAGCGCTATTATCTCCACAAATACTTTACAGAATAAATAATGCGCCATTGCGAAACACAACGTTTCGTTAACGACTCTTCACGTGTGTTAACCACACAATGCCTTAACAACAATACACAATGCGTGCGCTGCGTGACCCGTAGTTACCGTTAAAACATCTGAGTTTATTGACGGTCCCCAAGCGCCGAACAAAGAGCGTCGAGCGAAAGTCCTGCGTTGAGACTCGTAGACATGAGCGGACAAACAAAGAGCAACGGAGAGCTGTCTCGTGGGATTCGCCATTCTAACCGAGCTTTTGCTCACATTTTGCACGTAGTAGCTATCGTCATTCAGTACCTTTGTGTCTTGTCTGGCTTTCTTTCCCTTTGCACATAATTGTAAGAGATTGTACAATGATCATGATATTTCAGCCTGGTATTGTCAATGTCTTTTGACTTATGACCTTTGATAGACAGATGGATTGATATTCAGATAGATAGATTTACATATTTATAGATAGACATACATATACAGGTGCATCTCAATAAATTAGAATGTCATGGAAAAGTTCATTTATTTCAGTAATTCAACTCAAATTGTGAAACTCGTGTATTAAATAAATTCAATGCACACAGACTGAAGTAGTTTAAGTCTTTGGTTCTTTTAATTGTGATGATTTTGGCTCACATTTAACAAAAACCCACCAATTCACTATCTCAACAAATTAGAATACTTCATAAGACCAATAAAAAAAACATTTTTAGTGAATTGTTGGCCTTCTGGAAAGAATGTTCATTTACTGTACATGTACTCAATACTTGGTAGGGGCTCCTTTTGCTTTAATTACTGCCTCAATTCGGCGTGGCATGGAGGTGATCAGTTTGTGGCACTGCTGAGGTGGTATGGAAGCCCAGGTTTCTTTGACAGTGGCCTTCAGCTTTCACATTTATAGAGATAGATAGATAGATAGATTATACCATATATCATGGTAATGTTAACAAAAACCTGTAATGGGCTCATATAGTTGATTGTAATAAATAATTCACTCTATATGCATAATATACATATATATACAATTAATTCTGCTTTATTTAGCTACAGTATAGTTAATTTTGACCAAAACTGAAATATATCCTAAACCTGACCTTTTTCTCCCCATACAGTCCCCAAAGTGCCTTCACTGGCAATGACCAGAACTGGTTTCTGTCTGCATCCAAATGACATCAATTCTGTGTCACAGAGAGATGCTCTCCATCACCTGCGGCCATGTTCCTAACGTACCTGTACCTGCAGGTGAATGACGTCATGTCCGAGAGTTCCTCTTGTGCCCTTTAATACCCTGTCCAGACGTTCCTCCCTGTGGCCCTAACTCAGCACACACACTTTATGGACTGGTCTGTGCTGTGCTGTAAAGAACCTTATTTTTTACCTAGTATTTTTAAACCATTAGCGGCCACTTTTACCGCTCTCTTGTCCCGTAAGAGAGCGGGACCCTCAGTATGCACAAGCCGAGGGGAGGCCCTGGCCCTCCCATCCAGGACATATATGAGTTCTCTCTGGACGAGGAGGACCCTAAAGTTTTCCTCGGGGCCAGGAGCGCAAGGGTGGTGTCTCCTGCAGCCGACTACATCAGGTCCGAGCATGAGCAAGCTGGCATGTTCTCCTTGCCACAGATTGAGGCAGACCAGGAACCGATGGAGGCTGTGGCACCTCTTAAAAAGAAGAGAAAGAGATGTGGCGTATGTGGGCCTTGCATGAAGAAGGAAAACTGCGGTACCTGCAGCAACTGCCTAAACCGAAAGATCGGACACCAGATCTGCAAACTGAGAAAGTGTGACGAGCTGAAGAGGAGGAAGAGCCCATGGGAGGTAAAGATACTGCACTTCTGTGTTGTACATAACAGCGTGTTATATATCTATTAGTGCTGGGCAACGATTAATCACATCCAAAATAAGTTTTTGTTTATATATGTATGTGTACTGTGTATATTTATTATGTGTGTATATAAAGACACACACATACAGTGGGTACGGAAAGTATTCAGACCCCCTTAAATTTTTCACTCTTTGTTATATTGCAGCCATTTGTCTGAATACTTAGGACCGTGTGATATTTCAGTTTTTCTTTTTTAATAAATCTGCAAAAATGTCAACGATTCTGTGTTTTTCTGTCAATATGGGGTGCTGTGTGTACATTAATGAGGAAAAAAAATTAACTTAAATGATTTTAGCAAATGGCTGCAATATAACAAAGAGTGAAAAATTGAAGGGGGTCTGAATACTTTCCGTACCCACTGTATATATATATAAATAGCATTTATGTTGAGTTTGAACCTTTAATGTAGTCCTTTCAGTACAAGACACTCATTGCGTTCATTTCCATATATGATATTCAGTATTTTATTTGGTAACACCGTTTCATTTGTTGACATTAGATAACTATCCCCCGGTTTCACAGACAAGGCTCAAGCCTAGTCCCAGACTAAAATGTAAATCTGAGAAAGAAACTGATCGTAAAATATATCAGTGCCTTTGTTTTGTCTCGAGATGCACACCAGAAATGTTTTTTTTTCCTAAGGCATGTTTATAAAAATTACTTTAAATGTCCTAAAATATCCTTAGTCTAAGCCCCGTCTGTAAAACCAGGCCTAAATCAGTTAAAAGCTGAATTAACTATGAAAAATACTTCTAAAGGACTTGTTATTACCAAAATCAAAAGTTGTATCTGTTATTATTATTTAATGATCATGAACAGCTGTGTTTTTATGGAAGTAGCATTATTTAATTATGAGATTTTGATTTATGTTACTCTACATGTTATATGAGATGTTTAATGGGAGTTAGGAGTTTGTTACACTATACATCGCTTGCATTAAGAGGCTTTGACAGGCTGTTTGTGTGTTAAGGAGCATGTTTGTGTTTGCACATGGTTAGTTAAGGTATGAAAATGAGCCCAGTGAGACTGAAAAGCACTGAAGAATTGCTCAGCTGCCCACAGCAAAGCTCCCTCTCGACAGCTTAGCAAAATGAGCCTCTCTTTGTTTTATTGTTTACAGTGTGCTTTTTTAAGAAGCAGCTGCTGTAGTGTGGATTTTTTCCACCAATGATCATATATGACAGTGGCTGATCATGACTAAAGCTGGCTACACATTTTTATGTTTTCTTCCTTTTCTTTTTTCTTTTGTCACATTTTTTTTTTAGTTGCTAGGGCATTCTGTGAGGTTGCTAGGTTGATGTTTACTGGCCTTTTTCCTCAGTATTTTTTACTTGTTTCCCATTACAAATATCTAAACATTCTTAAATCAACATACATTTACTCAAGAAGTTATGTCTGTTAAATATTTAGTCCTATTTTTTTAAATATCTACCAAAATGAAGTGAGCTTATACTTAAAACAAGATATCTGCCAGTGCAGTATTAGAAAACTTAAAACTTAATTCAAAGGAAATAATCCTTACAAATGATCCTAATAATTCTTACCCCACTGACAGATAATTTTCTTGTTTTAAGCATACTCTCACTTGATTTTGATAAATTTTTCAGAAAACAAGACTTGTATCTTGATTTAAGAATTTTTAGATATTTATAATATTTTTTATTTTTTGCTGTGTAGCTTATCCCAGATCAAGTCTCTGTTTAAATAAGTATGTTTTTGATGCCTATTTTATTATCTGCAAAGACAAAGAAATTTAATTTCTCTCTTAAATAGTAATAGCACAGCTCTCCTCAACAAGCCGCACAATTTCAGGGATTATTCATGTCCGAAGCATAAACAGCGTGAGTTATGCGCAGATGTTTAATACTTATGGTTATGGGATTGTGCAACAGTATTAGTAATTGAGATGTTGCCAATGAAGCACCACTAATGATGTGACTGGTTTTTCTGATTAAGCGTAGTGTTTAGAATCTTTTTGTCTGTCTTTTGAGGCTCACATGGGTTCCAGGTGTGTGTATATGTGTGTTTGAGCAGGTTTAGAGTCTCCTACAAAAGAATTCCTTTTGCTTGCTTTATATACTCTGCTCTTTGACCTTTGACCGTTGGAGGAGTGGGGGCTGACCTCTAGCCAAATAGAAGAGGAAGGAGATCGGGGGAGGGAGAGAGCGAGAGAGAGAAACGAGAACCAGAGAGAGGAGATGAGAAGTACTGAAAGCAAAAGAAAAAGAGAAACAGTGGAAAGGTAAAGGAGAAATGCAGATAAACAGGAAATGCTGAAAGTGCAAAGGACAGGGAGGACAATTGAAGGAAAGCTATCCATGTCGTTGTGTGGGAAATTTTGATTCGATGACAAAAAACAACAATACTTCCTCTCTCTTACACTCCCTCAACCTAATTATTGACCATACAATTCAAGGCATGGTATGCAAGACTTCTGGTTACATTTTAGCAGAAAAAAGCAGTGTTAGCTAAGTCGGGCTGTGACGGTGAGGAAATTTTCCCACCGGTTAATCGACGTGTGACAACACCGGTAATACCGGTATCACCGTTGGGGTGGGGGGTTGTTAGTTCGTTTGAGTTTCCCTCTTTTCTTAGCTTTCAAATGGCTTGTAAAAGTGCCATGCGCATTTTACTTTCACTTTCAAATTAGCGGCAATTCGGTGTTGATTCAATTCAAGCAACAACGCCAAACTCATAACTTTTATTAACAAAACGAATAAAAATACACCATATATGCCTAATAAAATAACAAATTACTTAGGCTACACAAAATTTAAATAGGTATATAAAACTGAAAATCAGCAAACACTGTGGAACCAAATAAATAAGAAACATAGAACGTTTATTAGCAAAACGAATAAGGGGCTGTTCACATATCGCGTCTTTTGTGCGCTCAAGTTCGTTATTTCAAATGTAGACGCGCGGCAGGCGCGCTCATATTGGAAGCGACGCGGTCGCGACGCGCTCATTTTTTCCAGGTGCTTCCGCACCGCATCGAGATAAAAACATTTCAATTTTTCAGAATGCCGCAAGCGCACCGCGGGTCATGTGACAAGAACCAACCAATCAGCTTCATCCTTTCCCGTAACAACATTGAAAGCTCAGTCAAGATGAAGGAACAGCTGATCATAGCTGTACAGGGATAGCCATTTTTAAATAAATTTAGTAGCAGAGCTACTGCAAGCAATTTTTAGTGCTACAAATCCATTTATCCTTTGCTGAAACTTCCGCGTCTTCATGGAGAGCGCAGGCCATGGTTGCTTAGCAACGGCAGACGCCTCCGGAGCGCAAGCGCCCGAACGCTTTGGAAAAAAGCAGAAAGCGGCGTGCCTAGCGTTTTCCACGTGTTTTTAGGCGCGATATGTGAACGGCCCCTAAGAAAGCTTGGAGGCACGGCATATACACCTTGATGTAAAATAAAATAAATAAAATACACAACGTTTAAATTAAGTAATCAGCAAACACTGTGGAACCAAATAAATAAGAATCAAATGTTTTAAAAAACTTCCAGTCAATAGGCTTTTCAAACGGTTCGGCACGCTGCATTGAGCGTTTAGTTTTTAAAAGTGTCTGTCCTCTAACTGAACTAAGCTAAATTATTTTTGTTTCTGTAAAAAAAAATCTAAACGCCGGTGGGGGGCGGTGCCGCGGTAGGCAAATGATGTAACCGGTGTTGCGGCTTAACACAGGTATAACCGAAAACACCGTCTATCGCAGCAAGCCTATAGCTAAGTAGACATGGATGTGTGACCACTCCAGATACTGAAAATTCATTTCGGTAGCTTCATTTCACACCAAAGCATGATGTTTCACTACAAACATTCAATTTGAAAGTGCATTCCTCAATTCCATCATGACAGATGATTTTGTTTTATAGGCAGCGAGGTGTTCCTGTAACTCAGCTGGTAGTTAACATAGCACTAGATTCTCCAGGAGCATATGGAAATAGATGCTACCTTTCAAAAATGTGAATGTTTTTGATGATTTTAGTCTCTTATACTGACTAAGGCTGCATTTATTTGTTAAAAGAATACCGTAAAACAGTAATAGTGTAAAATATCATCACAAGTAAAATAAGTTTTCTATTTGACTAGCCTATATGGTAACACTTTACTTAAAGCCATTATGTATAATTCATTATAAAGGGTTATTAAAGGCTACAATGCATTATAATGATTAATAATGTGCATTGAAATACATTATATCTTGTCGTAAATAATTATAACCAAATTTAAAATGCATAGTGCATAGTGTATTAACTGTGGTTACAATTATTCATGAGATTGTACAATGTATTATAAGGTGCATTACAAGGCATAATTAATGTATTATAACTACTTTTATAATGCAGTATACATAGGCTTTAAGTAAAGTGTTACCGAATATTTTTTAAAACGTGATGCAAAGCTGAATTTTCATCATCATTACTCCAGTTGTCAGTGTTTCATGATCCTTCAGAATCATTCTAATATGCTGATCAAATGCTTAAGAAACAGAGTTGAAGAGGTTGTGCTGCTTTAGTTATGCATTTATTTATTTATTTGGTGGAAAACGATATATATTTCTCAGGATTCTTTGATAAATAGAAAGTTCAAAAGAACATCATGTATTAAAACGTAAATCTTTTATAGCATTATGAATGTCTTTACTGTCTTTACTTTACGATGCAGAGTATACAGAGTGCATGAAGTCATGCTGGAAGCAGAGCGAAAATAAGTGTGTAGTTTCTTTCAAAATGGAAATGTTTAACTTGTATACACTTATGTATGCAAATATCACTATTACCATTTTAACTAAATCATAACCCTAAGTAGTCTATTCATCTTTAACGTGTAACTGGTCCCTCATTGTATTTGCTACAGTCATTATTATGCACTAAAATTACCTCAACCGACTACGTAACCAACCAGACTTATAGTTATCACCTTGTTGATAAAACTAGTGAAAAAAAACATATTGAAGGAGGCATCCGGGTTGTATCTAAAGAGCAGAATATCAGTGACTTGGACTCATTTGGAAGTAAGCAGCTTGCAACACCCCAGCATTATGGTGGCTAATTTTGTACAGGCAAGTACTACTTGCATTTCCTCTCAATTTCAAAACAAATAGTAGTAGTAGCAGTAGTAGTAGTAGTAGTAGTAGTAGTAGTAGTAGTAGTATAGCTGTCAACAATATCAGTTTCTAATACCAGAGATTTTTTTTAACTAGTCAAAGACATTTTTTAAAAGACCAGTTTGCTGTTTTTGTTTACTAGCTAAGATCAGACAAAGGATCAGGTGGATTAGATTTAAAGGGTGTGTGTGTGTGTGTGTGTCAGGGTCACCCATCCCCCCTCCTCATCACTTCACTGAGCACATGAAGGAGACCGGCTCCAAAATCTACCCATGCAAGGCTCACGTGTGCAGCAAAACATTCATTAATACATCCCTGAATACTGAGAAACCCAGTAGTATTCATTCAGACTAATCCAGATTCACAGAGCATTTTGACTTGGCATGTGTGCACAAAAACCTATTCTGAGCACCTGTGTATTTGAGATTGACATTGGAAAGATATTATCTTTGGAGAGCTGGAACAACAAGCCTTGCTGTGCTACAGTGTCCGTACTGGCCATATTTCATTGAGCTGACCTCTGCACTATACCACCGGCTGACTTCACTATTGCCTGGCAACCAAATCACATTATAGCCTTCTCCACCAATCAGAGTCTTGCTCTGAGTCAGAATGAAAACAGACCCAGCGTGCATGACAGGTAGCAGCACTCAATAATGCTAATAAACCCCAACCAGTCACTGAACGGGAATAATTATTGTAGCTGCTGGTTGTCTTTGTGTTAGGAAGACGAGCAACGTTAAGCGGTTTGGAACTAAATTTGCATTATGTTCGATATAGGTGTAAAAAGGTGCATTTGAAATGAATGGCAATGTTAAATAATGCAAAACTAAAGAGGGCTCTTCACAAATGACCATCACAGCCCATTTATTGATCCATTCACTGCAGTGTGTATCAGTCAGTGCTACAGCATATAGAGATGCTGCATCAGTCATGTGAGAGTGCTTTGGAGTTTTTTCTCAGTAAATATATTTCTAAAGGTACTGTTGACATGACATTTTCACCAGATGTCGGTAACAACCCAAGTAATTCATACATACAAAGAAAACAAAACAAATAAGTTCAGAAATTAAGTTCTATGTAATAAAGTAGAATGACACAGGGAAAAAATATTGAACACGTGAAGAAAGGGAGCTGCAAAAAGGCATGGAAAGCCAAGACACCAGCAGAAATCTATCAGTAATTAGAAAGCAATCCTGCCCCTAGTCAGTGGAAATTAATATTAGCTGCTTCAGTTCCAACTGGCCTATAAAAAGGTGTCTCATGACCAATGTGTGACACAAGAAACATTTCATGATGGGTAAAAGCAAAGAGCTTTCTCAAGACCTTCGCAACCTTATTGTTGCAAAACATACTGATGGCATTGGTTACAGAAGGATTTCTATACTTCTGAATGTTGGGAAGTGGAAAGAACATCATTTCACCATAAACTGGCCACGACCAGGTGCTCCTCGCAAGATTTCTGACAGAGGAGTGAAAACAATTTTCAGAAGAGTTTTCTAAGAGCCAAGGATCACTTGTGGTGAGCTTCAGAAAGACCTGGAATTAGCAGGTACAATTGTTGAAAATTATTGAAAATAATAAGCAATGCACTCCACCGCAGTGGCCTATATACATGCTCACCACGCAAGACTCATTTAGACAAGCCCGTGAAATACTGGGAGAATATAGTCTGGTCCGATGAGACCAAAATTAAACTCTTTGGATGCCATAATACACACCATGTTTGGAGGTCAAATGGCACATCAGCCCAAAACATCATGGTGTAGTAGTGTTGTCACGGTACCAAAATTTCAGTATTCGGTACCGATACCAGTGAAAATCCACGGTTCTCGGTACCAATTTCGGTACCAAAGCAAAACACAAAAACATGCTAATTGAACAACATTTTTATTAATAACGTTAAACAAAAATTAAATGTACAAAACCAGTGCCATTCTTTATACTTCAGTAATAAAAGTTATAGGAGCATTAAATAGTTAAAGAAATCATTTTGAACAAAATTCATTCTAATGCTCATTATATATATGCTAACGGCGATGTTTATTTCAATCCGAAATTGAAATTAAAATATGGAATAATATTCATAACAGAAGCTATAAATATTAAAAAATGTAATTGAAACTTACCTGCTTGAACTTGATCGGGGTGTTTTGTTAGTTTACTGCGTTTCCTCCTCTTATATTATATAATATCACGTTAATGGGGTCGTTTTTCAACCCGCGGACATGAAAAACAGCCCGCGGCAACAGTGTTAAAGCATCCAATAGAAATCTATGGATAGAACTACAGATCAGAGTTCATAGAAGAGGCCCACAGAACTTTCAAGATTTGAAGACCGTTTCTATGGAAGAATGGGCCAAAATCACACCTGAGCAATGCATGCCACTAGTTTCTCCAGACAGCTGTCATTAGCAACAAAGGCTTTTGTACCTAGTATTAAATAAATTTCAGTAAGCGTGTTCAATACTTTTTCCCTGGGTCATTCCACTTTATTACACAGAACTTAATTTCTGAACTTATTTGTATTGTTTTCATTGTATGTATGGATTAGTTGGGTTGTTACCGACATCTGGTTAAAATTTCATGTCAACAGCACCTTTAGAAATATATTTACTGAGAAAAATGGTGACGTGGTAAATACTTATTTTACCCGCTGTATGTGTGTGTGTGTGTATATATATATATATATATATATACACAGTATATATGTCTGTATGAAGTATTGAGTATTATATTAGAGTATTCATCCTCTTTTTATTAAAATTGTCATGAAAATATTGCACAATAACAAAAAAGTCATTATTTGTTGCCCTAAAAATAAGCTAAATATTAAAGCAAAATATAATTCTTATTTTATAATTATAGGAATTTATTAGTGTGTGTGTGTGTGTGTGTGTGTGTGTATAGGTTCGGTTGTGTATTGGAGCAGGGTCTTAGAAACTCTATGTGGATTAGTTCAATTTGGGGTGGCTGTTGTTCAAGAAAAGGGGGGGAGAGAGTTAATTAGGATTGTTAATCCTTCTGTTATTACAACGATGTCTTAACCCTCATTTAAACTCACGCAGACACGCACACACACAGAGACCTTTGCAATTCTTTGACAATGAAGCCTTAACGATGTTTCTGCAGTCTCACTCATCTTACCACGAGAACTCGGTGTGTGTGAGTGTGTGTGTGTGTGTGTGTGTGTGTGTGTGTGAGAGTGTGTGTGTGTGTGTGTGTGTGTGTGAGTGGTTTGGGGGGTCACAGGTAGGATTACGAAAATTTTCCGACAGCCTTAAGGGGATTTGCCTTGATACGGCCTGAATCACCTGGCCTGTTGCGCGAGTGCCAGGGAAGGAGATTAATGAGCGCTTACACACTTTGGCTCTCGTGACAAACCAGGTGATTCAGCCAGTATCAAAGCAAACAGACGAGATAACATCAGGAAGGCGGCAGTCATTCCCAATGCATTTGCATCGCAGCCCAGTCAGTGGAACGCGCTTTGCAGATTGCATTGTGCACATCAAAATGACGTTCGCATTGTTTCTTACAATGCCAGAAAGTTTCTCTTCATACAAAGAGAAAAGTTCAACTGAAATTTGGTGCCACAGCACAACCTTCCCTAGCCTCGTGGTTACTGCAAGCCTTCACGCAGATGCACAAACGCGATGTTCCTGGAACTCCCACGCTGCGTAATCCACTCTCATCACAACTGCTGCGTCACCAAACGTCCGCTGGTTCTTCGAAAGCCTCCCTCTTAACGCGTCTCTTCCGTCAGCCACGCTCCCGGTTACATTCTGCTTAGGGAAAAGACATATCATGCAGTAAAATGCAATCAAATTAAATGTTGATCTGTTTATCACATATACAGTTTTCACGGCAGTCGCAGTTGCTGTTATCTTCATGAATGGAAGCGTGTGCGCTGCTAACCCTCATGGATGATTTCAGCGTCAGTTTTATTGTAACGACTCGCTCGCATTTCCATCTAGCAGGCGTTTGTAGGTCGGGCCAGCAGAGGTTGTAGTCTACCATGTTTGGTTTATAGACTTTGAAAGACTGAAATCGAAGCTCTTATAATGGTATTTCATGCACAGTCGAGCATTTAAAACAGCTGAGATTTGACTCGCATTTGCAATGCCAGTTGCGTGTAAAATGCTGTTGCTTTCACTTTTTTGGTTGGAAAAATGGAAAAACACTTGCATGTTTTCAAATCACCGACTCCAGCTGATTGCCGCTTGGTGAAGAGGATTGCATATGTGTGCTTCTCTGTCAGTGCCTCGTTGCACCAAAGACACGGCGTGCAAATGCATGTGCGCAGTCCAGTCCAGTTGTTGCATGCAGCCGAGACACAGATGGTCTTCAGTGATACCACATTCCAGAGCCATTGTTTAAGGAAGGCAAGCCAGGTTAGATAATTGATAGCCACAGCGTGCATGAGAGAAACCCTTCCCCCAAGTCTGAAACGCACATGCACACGCATTGTTCGCAGCACGCGCCCCTTCTCTTTCTTTATCCAGCACATCCCGCCCTCGTGTTCTCTGCGTCTATGTCTCTCGCCCGTTTTCTCTTTCTCTCCTCTTGTCCGCTTCACCCTAGCAGCAGTGCTCATGCTCGCCTCCGATTGGCCAGCGGCCGTTCTTTGTGAGCTATCGATGGCGTGACGTCGCGTTAGTGTGTGTAGGTCAGAAAGGAGTATTCACATCACGTATTCTGTTAGCTTTTTCGTTTCGAGAGGGGGGAAGGGGGGTAGAGGAAAAAGAAAGAGAGGGAGGAGGCTATAGTGCAGCAGTGATAGCGATCACACTGCCTTTAAAAAAAATAAAAATGCTTCTGTGTGTATGTGGTCGAGCCATGAATTGGAGGAAGTGAGAGAGCGAGGCTGGGAGGGCGAGAGCGAAAGAGCGTACGAGAGCTAATGTAAAACAGGATTAAGAACACAAGATGGCTTCCTGAATGGACAGAGACCAGAAAGAGAGAGGGAGAAGAAAAGAAAGATAAAGAAAGACGGAGCGAGAGAGAGGTGGGGGGGACGCAGAGAGAATGCGTTGGGTCTTCTGATGGGGATACCTCTCGCCACCGAAGAGCAACACGCAAAGGCAGCGAGGCTGAGTAGGTAAATATTTATTAGCACAGGGAAAAAATGACGGACAGTAATGGCAGATGGGGAGGGAGGGGGGGGGGGGTTTAGACTCTGAACAGCACCGGTTTATTAGAAAGACTGGCGTCTGAAATAACTAGCTGGCGTTAGCTCACATTTAAATGTCTCTTTGTGCCATAAAGATCATAATTGGCAGGACTGTATAAATACGAAGGACAGAATTTGATCATTTATTTAACATGTTTGTCATAATTGAAACCTTTCTGACTTACGACGAGATTAAAATGGTTCATGTCGTTTTTCACACTAGTTGTCAAGGATTGGATGATTGTGATGGTTTTATTGTTCTCAATCTGCTTTTTCCCCCCTTTCTTTTTCCACGATTGTCCTGGAAGGTGGAATATTTTGAAGACGTAAAAACCCGGTCCATAATCCCAAACCTGGCTAAAGAGGTGAGCTAAATACCCCATGGCCAGCTGTCTGTCTGTGTGTTAGCAGATGTTAACGCTTTTTGATATTCCTCTCTGATGGGTATGAATCAGGAACGGTAGGATGTTTTGAGCTGCAGTGCGTTTTGCGTGACTCAACAGGCCCAATGCGTGCCCAGATGCGGCGTGACAGCTGCGTTTAGGCATCCACCTGTGTGCTGCATGTGCGACTTCGTTTCTGATCCTGTGCACTTTAGTGAAGATTCTTGAGCGAGGCGAGAAGACGCTAGCCTGGACTAGGCCCCAGTTTAAAGAGACCCGGGCTCTGCGCTCATTGGAAGAGATGTAGGCATGAGCTTCGCCTGGCAAAGAGAGAGAAGAGAGGAGGAGGAGGAGGTGGCCTCTCTCTCTCACTTTCTCTTTGGGTCTATCTCGCTCAGTCTGTCAGTCTGTCTGTCTTCCTTTTTCTCCGCGCTCTGTGTCAAGCCTAGGAACAGAGAAAAGAGTGGCGGGCGGGATTGCCAAAGTTTCCAGTCATCTGAGGTAAAAGGAGTAAAAGTTAGTGGGTCACATAAACGCACGCATGCACGGTGACGCCGCTGTATTTGTGTGTCCGTGTGAGCGAGCACGTGGCAGAGTGTTTATGGAATGAGAGTAACATGTAGCGTCAGAGTTAAGAGAGACTCGACGGGCCTTGAGAGCTTTATGTGCGAATTACCCTCAGCGAATATACTGATTTACACGTAGGAGAAATTGGAGGATTGGTGCGACTGCTGTAAAATCAAGCAGACACTCTCGACAGCAGCGGTGCTCCTCTTTGCGCTCTCACCACACAGCGGCGGGTTTAGCTTCGGCTTCGGCCAGAAGTCACTGTTTAGGTTTATATATTTACATTTAGTCATTTAGCAGACGCTTTTATCCAAAGTGACTTAAAAATGAGGACAACAGAAGCAATTAAAACCAACAAAAGAGCAATGATATGCAAGTGCTATGACAAGTCACGGTTAGCCTAATGCAGTACATATGTAGCAAGGTGAAAAAAACCTTGCTATATGTACACACACACACACATATATATATATATATATATATATATACACACACATACACATATATGTATATATATATTTATATACACACAAACACATATATACAGTAGTGTGAAAAAGTGTTGACCCCCTTCCTGATTTCTTCTTTTTTTGCATGTTTGTCACACTTTAATGTTTCAGATCATCAAACAAATTTAAATATTAGTCAAAGATAGCACAAGTAAAAACAACATGCAGTTTTTAAATGAAGGTTTTTATTATTAAGGGAAAACAAAATTATATGTGTGTGTGTGTATATATATATAATTTATATATTAGGGCTGTCACGATATTAGATTTTTCACACCACGGTTTTTGTGGCCAAAAGAATTCACGATATCGATATATCGCGAAATCTATAGAAAACTTGGGGAATCAGCCAAATAAATTTTTACTTTGTTTATTTAGTTTTTCTTTTTACCTAATGAACATAAGAATACTGATAAACACGGGGCACATGCATTTTCACTTCTTCTTCTTCAGGTCACGGCTGACCTGAGACTCTTAACATCAAAACTGATACTTTAACCTGTTAACTTGTGTACCCGTATTTGAATCTCTTTAACCTATAGTTGCGCATGCAGTTAGCGCGCTTCTAATTCAGTTTTAATGTGCGTCTAGAACGGCCGCAGATGAGGCACTAAGTGCATGGCACTGAGTTTAATGTAGCAATGTGGTCACTCAGTTTTCTAGGTTTGTTTTAATCGTGTAATAGATTTGAACAAAGAAATCAAGTGCT